>NW_027518684.1:19880000-20392500 GCF_043159265.1 Tasmannia lanceolata | reverse complement strand
ACTGCAATCATCATCAAAATCCACTTAAGTGGCCTCGTCCAACCCCAATTATCAAAGAAGGTCGTGCCAATATCATTTCTAAAAATGCCTATAAATACCCACTTAAGCTCTTATTTTTATTTTAATTAGGGGTCTGCAGAGCCTAATTTTTCAGAGAGAGAGTTTAGAGAGAAAATCCCCCAAAGTTCTGAAACCCTAATCCTTTGTGCATCTCATCTCCTGCATCTTCTCCGGTGAGCTCCGATCGAGCTCCGATCGAGCTCCGACAAACATATTTCTTCAATTTTCTTCCCTGTTTTCCTTTGGAACTACTGATTGTCAGTTGTTTCTCTTCACTTTCATGACCTGAAACTCTAATTCTGGCCGGCAATCTCCTTTACGTTGATACTTTGTTCACCTGTGCTATCTTACCTTCAGCAAATCACTTGAAACCTCCATTCAAACCCCAAATCTTAGATCCAAACCTTTTAAACCCTAAGGTTTTAGGTCTAATCTTTGAAACTCTGTTTGTGGCCCTAAAGCTTTCAAAATTCAAAAGATCTGCTATGTTTTGATCTCTTTAGTCATCAAAGTATTGAAAGAAATTCGATTATCAGAAGTAGGAAGTTGAGATTCATTTTTGGCACTACGCAATCCGAGAGATCAAGCTCAGGTTTTCGTTTTCATTAGATATAAGAGAACATAAAAAAGTACGGGATAAAAAAACAGAGTGAGATCAGAGGAAAAGAGAAGGATCAACGATTCGGTTCTCACTCCCGCAACTCCACTGCTGCAACTATCGTTGCTTCAACTATCCAGGTAAGAAGATCAATTATATTTTCTCTTTGCTTTATCCCTTAAGGTATGAAGGATTTTTATTCTTTAATGATTTGCTTTGGGATAAACATGAGATCATGCATATGCTAGGATATAGCCTGTAGAGTGTAGCTTTTGTTTGTAAAATGTCCCTCCATTTTGATTTTTTTTATTAGATAATCCATGCAATGGATAGGTAACCATACCTTTAGTCATGATGTGCTTATTTTATTTGCAATGGTTCCTTTTGTTTAAGAACAAAGTCGAACCATATTTAGGCAAAACCTGCAGATTTCTGTGCATATCCTCTTTGTTTGGTGGTGATTTGAGAATGTTTGTCCTAGGTTGCATCTTATGAATGTTTGTTTTTCATTGTATTACTTTGGTTTTCTTTTAGTTTACATATATTGTCAGTTCACTGAATCAGATTATTTTGTTGTGATTACCTGCTATGGTTGGCTAGTATATCTAAAATTTGGATGAGAATTATATTGTCTTGTGTGTGATTGTAGTCAAAGTAGCATCATTTGAGGATATGGTTTTTCCTTTAGTACCGATGTAATACCCCTATATGATGGGGATAGGGAGTAAAGAAGCTATCCTAAGTGTTCAGGTCATACACAGTTGTCTTTAATATGTTTTCCTCTTAGATTTTTTGCGATTATAATTATGACAGATGGTTGTATGTATACTCACTCGCCTGGACTTGGAGTTGTATACTCCCTGTTCCTCTTTTTTGTGTTTGCAAGTTTGTGTTAATTTGCCCAGTTTTGAAGTTTCTATCACATCCTAGTATAACACTTCAGTTTTTTTTTTTACTTTAAGTTAATTTCAAGTGATCCCAGTTCGGTAATGGTTTAAATTTCCATGATGCTTGAAAGTACAGATCTCCCTTAGTTTGAACTGTATTTAGTTTTGCACTTTTGTCTACCATTTGTTCCTTTTGGTTTAGGTAGTGTTGTCATAATCATAAGCAAGAAAGGGAGAGAGTGAAGTGTCCAGGTACCTAGTACATTCTAGTAGAGTCTCTTCAACTATTCTCTTGATGATCATATCAGTCCAGCCATGCTATGCTACCTGTACATTTTTTAGCTTGTATTTACATTTGGTGGGAAATGATATTAGTCTAGCTGTGCTTTGGTAATCATATAACAGGTACTCATGTAGTTGGTAATGATAGCAGCCTTATAATGTTTAACGATTTTATTTCTAAATGGACATTGGCTAAGCTAGGTTTAAATGGTGTCAATTTTAATGATGATAGTCCTGTTTTATTTCAGTGGTTGTGTTTCATCGATGATAAAAATCAAATGAGAGCGTCAAAATGAGAGGATGTGATGACCTGACTTTGGTATTGATGACCCTCGTTGTTGGCTATTGATATTGGAACCATCATATGTTGATTTTGAACATAAAAATTGATTTGTTTTCTCCATTCTAACTGAGTTAACTGTTGTGAAATTTTTTTTAAGCTCTTCAAAATGTCCCAGCAGACACCATACCAGTCAAAGACAATATTAGTTGGTGTAGTTGTCAAAATGGTTGCAATGGCATAAATTTTGTAAGTTGATCACAGCGGTTGATATCTGCACCTTGTGTTTTTCACTAATGGCACTTTCATCATTATAATAGTATTTTTTGAATAGGTTTAGGAGTTTTTTTTTTTTTAAGAATGCCATTATGTCGAGTTATTCTCCATGGAATCCCTTGTGAACTTTATGATCCCATGTTATTATTGCTCGTTGCACATATCAGGTGTCATTATACATCATTGCTTTAATTAATAAGCTAAATGATTGTTTTAACTATTAGTAGGAGTAAGTTTATTTGATTAATTCTTAATAAGAGCAGTCATTTTTTGAAAATAAATGCTATTGGATTTTGATAATTGCATTGGAAATTATATCTTCCATTACATTTCTTTTACATTCTTTCTTTCTAAAAAGAGTAGCAAACCTTTTCCCAGAATTTGGGAGCAATTGAACATTATCATAACCCTATTCATTAAAGATGAAATTATATTGTGCTGTACATAATGGGGTTACGACATAAGTTACGCCATTGATGTTTGATCTGACGACCCCCTCTTAAAAAATGTGTTGTCAAAGGCGTTGTCGTTGGTGCAAATATCAAAGGGGCACCTTAATTACATGCAGCTACACTCGAACACCATATAAAAAGGGAAATGATTTCAGCACAACTATGTTTTGGTACATGCGCTCATTTATCTTGTCTTTTAGCATTTAATTGTCACCTAAGTGCTTCTTGGGAACTGTTAAAACCCTTTTACAGCTTTTTAAATACTAAAAGACAAGAAACATGATCGTCTTGTATCAAAACCCTTTTACAGCTTTTTAAATACTAAAAGACATGAAACATGATCGTCTTGTACAAAAACATGGTTGTGTTTGTTAGAATATGTGGGATCCAACGGTTGGTTTGTGTTGATTGCTGAAAAAGGTGCCGCTTTATTGATGTGTCGCGAAGAGCTTCAGTGGGCTAAATCGAACTCAAGCCTCAATGAGCAAGTATCATGAGCCCATTTGGAATACCGAACCTCATAAAAGTGGGTCACTATGGACCAAAGCCTCGATGGGCAACACATCATGGGCCGATCCTCATGGGATTAAACACCATGGGTCGATCCTCATGGAAATTGAAACTACTCTCTCAGGCACGAACCTCAAAGAATTGAGGCCCCTCAACTGAGTCGAGCAACGATTTCAGGCACGCACTACAAAGAGGTACCTCAACTGAAATGGATCAAGGAATAAAAGAGAGAAAAAATGGAAGTATAGAGATGGGAGATGAGCGACAACATGCAGCTAGGAAAAAGTAGGGAGATGAGCGACAACATGCGGCTAAGAATGACAAATAGCAAGGGAAAAAAATTCGACAACTCTGATTTTTTTTTAAGAGTGCACGAATATCAAAGGGTTTGCAACTATCAACTTTGGGGTAGGCCGTTAAGTAAAAGCAAGAGGGGGTGTCTTTATCAACTGTGGGTAGTGATCTTAACCGTAGAAAATAGGATGTAGAGATCAAGACACGGTTCCAAAATGGAATTATAATATTTGATTATTTTGGAAAGAAATAAAGTGTGATTATCAAATCCACGTCATGCAATAAGAAAGTTGAGGTTGATGTTTTTTCTCTTTGGATTTCTAATGCATATCAAGGTGCCTTTGGAGAACAAGCCCATATACCAGATGAAAGAAATGAATGTAGGCCTGGCAGACACCAACGTTGAATGACATAGGCTGCAAGAAGAGGTAGGCAATTCCGACCGGCAACGCATGCAAGAGAAGAGAGTATGGTGAGGCAAATGGCGGAAGGAAGAAGGATAGTTAGGGCCAAAAAAAAAAACTAAGAGATAAATAGAAAAAGTAGGGAGTAGAAAAAACTTGGAAAATAGGTGACCGTGCGGTCGGCCAATCTAGCCAGTCGGCCGCCGGAAATCGAAGCTTCTAGCGATGTGATCAAGGTTGTTTTATTGTAATTTTACTCGGGAATTTTATTGTAATCAAACATATATCGATTTTCAATCTATATACGTTTGAGGGGGCATGTTAGAATATGTGGGATCCAACGGTTAGTTTGTGTTAAGATCTCACCGTTGGATCATCTTGGAGGTAGATTGGGTAAATGAGGAGACTAGATAAATTAGGCAAGTGGATTAGAAGAGGCAAGCAAGAAATATTAGGAAAGTCGATTTAATTAGGTAGATTTGATTATGATTCTTTCTTCCATAGTCATCTTGATTTCCCTTCTATCCTTATCATGTAAGTGCTCTATATAAGCACTAACCTACTCTTTGTAATTCATCTAAGAATAATAGAAAATCTTCTCTTCAAAATTTATCAGTGTTGACATCATTTCCCTATAAAAAATCTCATTAAAGTTTGGAAACCAAAATCCCCCAACACTCTGGATAAAAACATCATCTATTAGTACAAGTGGAAACTTTGTTGTGGTGCACACAGAGCAAACACGCCAAATCTATCTCAATCTACAAGTTTACGACCACTAGAGTAGGGTTGGCAATTTCACATTTTCACCCGTGAAAGCGGGGATCTGCCCTGCCCCACCCCGCATGGCAGGGGTTCCCCTATTTGAGCAGGGATGGGGGTTTTAAAAATCCCCCGGCGCAGGGATGGGGATGTAGTTGGCCCCGCCCCGCCCCGCCTTGGCCCATTAATCAATACAATTTATTTTAGTATTTTTTAAGTGTTTTTTTTGTCGTGGGAACTGGATTGGGAATATAATATCAAACATTTTAGTTTCACATTTGCATTCTTTCTTTTAGGCTAATGATTTTGGAACTACCATATTTTGAAAAGTGCACGGACATAGTCTGTCTGTTTAAAAATTAAAACTTAAAAGACAACTAGACAAGATGAGTTAGCGGAAGATATAAAAAACATAGGAGTGCCAACATCATCTCAGATCTTTTTAACTTTACCTTTTAAGTTTTAAACCTAACAAGTAACAAAGGAAGTGATATATCTGCTACTTTTGATTAGGGAAACCGAGCAGTAGTATATCAATGACTAAAGAGAGGCTGATGTTGGGGCCGGAACGGGGCAGGGATTTTGTCCCCACAGGATGCAGGGCGGGGATGGGGAATAGATATTCCCTGTGGGGAGGAGATGGGGATTCCCCGCCATCCCTGCAACAGAGAGGAGACGAGGACAGGGGAAATTCCCTGCTGCGGGGAAGGGGCCGGGGATTTGCAACATGCAGCCCTGACCCGCCCCGTTGCCAGCCCTACACTAGAGTCGGCCCACCATTAATTTTATTTTAAAGTCGCCAAAACTCAAGGCAATGTATTCTTTTTCTTTATTAATCCCTTTCTTGTTCTGGCCGTTTGAAGGAAAAAAAATCTATTGTACATCCTAATCTATTAACAAGTTGATAGTCCCCTTTATAAAATCCTAATCCACATATTTATCGATTTCTATTTTCAATAGTTATTAATAAATCTAGGAGACTTGATATCCACACTGCTATAGCTTGATAATGACACTGCTCACTTTGTTTACACTTTCAATTGGATATTGATAGCATCTTGAGTACTACAACTGCCTTGAAAACCTAATTTAAAAAATGCAAAACAAAGTGTTGCCATTATTAAAATATGGCAATGCAGATATTAGTCCCCTCAATCCATCTAGGCTATTTAGTAGTAGGCCTGCAAACGAACTGAGCCGGATCACGAACATGTTTGGGTTCGGCTCATTAAAAGCTCGGCCCGAGCTCGTTCGTTTACTTAACAAGCCGAACCTGAGCCGAAAAATTAGGCTAGTCAAATAAACGAGCCGAACTCGAGCTTTGTATAGTTCGGCTTGGACAAGCCGAGCCAAGCCGAGCTTTATATTATATATATATAGAGAGAGAATACAGAGAGGTGTTGGTGCGCTAAGCGCATATAGCTTATATGCGCTTGAATGCACCAACGCTGTTCTCATTGGCTTCTGAGGTGGGTCCCAACACTTATCGGAAAAAGGTGTTTCAACTTTCAATTGAAAAAGGGAAATGTTATCAGCACTACTGTATTTTGATGAGGGCACTCCTTACTTTATTAAAAGTGCGGTTTGGCCCGCACCATAGGATGATCCAAATCGTCCATTAGATGGGCCACAATCTAAATAGGTTGTGCCCCAAAAATTATTTCCACAGGTTGATTCTAACCGTCCGATCTATAGAGGGTTAGAATCAACCCTCTAACATTCAGATTGGAGGGTTAGAATCAACCCTCTAACATTCAGATTGGAGGGTTAGGATCAACCTATGGAAATGATTTTTGGGGCACAACCTATTTAGGCTGTGGCCCATCTAATGGACAGTTTGGATCATCCTATGGTGCGGGCCATACCGTAATTTTAATAAAAGTGAGGAGTGCCCTCATCAAAATACAGTAGTGCGGATAACATTTCCCAAAAAGAAAACCCCAAATCGACTTCTCTTTTTCGCGCAACTGAACCGACCCTTTCTGAGTTTGCGAGAAGAGAGAGCGAGAAACCCTAGAGAGAGCGCTTGCGAGAACAGAGAAGATTGATCTTCTGACGAACCACCGAGCAAAGGAGGAAGAAAGAGGGGAAACCCTAATCCTAGCCGCAACACTTTTTTTTTTGCGAGAAAGCTTGTGAGAAACCCTCTTCGACTCAACAGAGAGAGCTTGCGAGAAACCCTCAACCGTTCATTGAAGGGGAGAAACCCTACTCGTGTGAGGGGTTCGTTCTTAAAGATTTAAGGTTATTGACTAATGTTCTTTCTGATTTATGCTTTGAATCAAGTTTAAATCGAATTAGGGTTTCTGTGAGACTAGGATTCACTATTTATTTTCCTGATTTATGCTTTGGGTAAACGTTTAAATCACAATAGGGTTTCTGTGTTGAAGGGGAGAAATCGTACTCGTGTGAGGTTCGTTCTTAGATTTTGTATGAACAAGGGTTTAGGGTTATTGACTAATGTTTTTCTGATTTATGCTTTGAATGTGTTTACTAAACGAGCTGAACCTGAGCCCAACGAAGCGCGAGCCTGGCTCGGCTCGGCTGAGCTCATCAAAAGCTCGGCTGGGCTCATCAAAAGCTTGGTTCGGGGTCGTTCGTTTACTAAATGAGCCAAGCCGAGCCGAGCTCAAGCTTGGTTGAATTTTTGCGAGCCGAGCTCGAGCCCATAGTCTTAAGCTTGTCATGAACACAAGCCAATGGGAATTTTGTTTTAATTTCGTTTTCATTTTTAATTTCGACCGAAATTTTGGTGATTTCAGTGGAAATTTTGTCTATTTCGGTGAATATTTCATCAATTTCAGTGGGAATTATAACATTTCGGTGGATCTATTTAAAATTTCGGCGTTTCGGCCGAAATTTTAAGCCATGGTCTATGGCACCTTGAATTCGAAATGCAAAAAAATATCCATAAGGTTACTACCAAACACATTACTTAATAAACATTTAGAAGCATCTACACTAATTTTTACACATGGATTTCTTTACACACTGACTTGGCACCCTACAAATTCTAGGGGTGCAACTCGGGTCGGGCTCAACCCGAACCTGACGGGTTGAACCCGAATTTGGGTTGGGTTGGGTTGGGAAAAATCAACCTGAATTGGAAATCGGGTTGGGTCGGGTTGGGGTGTCGGGCAACCCGACCCAACCCGAAACCCGATTTCCAATTCCGATATGTGCTTAAAACCCGATTTCAACTAAACACATTTCCCATTGAAGCTAGAAATGTGCTTAAATTTCAACATAAATTTATCCTTCAGTTCGGTTACAGAGAGTTTTTATATGGTGGATGCCTGTGTAGGAATGTGAGCAAAAAAAAAACAGTGGGGCCCACAAAAAAAAACATGTGCATGAATTGCAAATCAGGTTGGGCCGGGTTGAGCCCAGCCGGGTTGGAAATCGGGTTGGGTTGGAAAAATGGGTTCCTCAGGTTGGGTCGGGTTGGCCTCAACCCGACCCGAGTTGCACCCCTACAAATTTCCCAAGTAAATAAATCAAGCATTGAGCATGGCCCTAATCTTTCTGGTGTTATTTAGCTATTCTCACTTTATTGCTTCATTTGCAAGCCACTAATAGGATATGGAGATGGTTGAATGCCCTAGGCTAATCCCAATTCAGCGAGACCAAAGCCACAAACAATTACAGCGAAAAAAAAGGGAAAAAAATTAGATGGGTGTCACTTAGAATTGTCGGATGAAAAGTTAACTATTTATGAGGATATACACCGAATTTCATTATGTGCCTTAGCCAGAAGTGCCTACTAAAGGGTAAGAAAATGTAATTTATCTTGGATTGTTTGTATTGAAATCTTGATCAAGGTGCATAGATTTACAGGAATGGAAAACAAACTCTAAACCCTAAATTTTAGCAATAAGAAAGCCAAAACAGAAAGAGAAAAAAATAGTAGAGAAAACAAATCAAATGCACACTATTAGATTGCATACCTTGATTAAAAAGGAAAACCAACCTTGCATACCCCAAGTCTAAACCACCCTTTTTTGGGTATTTGAAGCAGTTGGGATCAGTTCGCCCTTTCCTCGGATGTTCACGCAATTCGAGATCAACTTGCCTTAGGAGTTATGTATCTTACGAAGGTAAGGGAGAGAGAACTAAATAGGGTATAGGTACTAAATAGGATAGATAGATTTAGGGGGCTGATATTTGCACTGCCATATTTGGACAATGGCACTACTCACTTTGGAAAACGGGTTCCTCGGGTCGGGTTGGAACTCGGGTCGGGCTCGGGTTGAGTAAATGGTTAAGAAAATTAAAAAAACTATTAAGAATGTCGGGTTTCACTCAGGTCGGGTTGCCCAAGCCCTCAACCCGAACTCAACCCAACCCGGCTTTTTTCCGGATTGAACCCGACTTGAGTTGCACCCCTTACTATTTAGTACCAGTACCCTAAAACCTTACTAAAATAATGTAAAACAAAGTGAGTAGTGCCATTGTCCAAATATGGCAGTGCAAATATCAGCCCCCTAAATCTATCTACCCTATGTAGTACCTATACTTTATTTAGTTCTGTCTCTCTCTCCTTACCTTCGTAAGATACATAACTCTTAGGGCAAGTTGATCTCGAATTGCGTGAACATCCGAGGAAAGGGCGAACTGATCCCAACTGCTTCAAATACCCAAAAAGGATGGTTTAGACTTGGGGTATGCAGGGTTGGTTTTCTTTTTTAATCAAGGTATGCAATCTAATGTTGTGCATTTGATATGTTTTCTCTACTATTTTTTTCTCTTTCTGTTTTGGCTTTTCTATTGCTAAAATTTAGGGTTTAGAGTTTGTTTTGCATTCCTGTAAATCTATGCACCTTGATCAAGATATCAATCCAAAATAAACTACATTCTCTTACCCTTTAGTAGGCACTTTAGCTAAGACATATACTGAAATTCGGTGTATATTCTCATAAACAGTTAACTTTTCATTCGACAATTCTAAGTGACTCCCATCTAATTTTTTTTTCTTTTTTTTTGTTGTAATTGTTTGTGGCTTTGGTCTCGCTGAATTGGGATTAGCCTAGGGCATTCAACCATCTTCATATCCTATTAGTGGCTTGCAAATGAAGCAATAAAGTGAGAATAGCTAAACAACACCAGAAAGATTAGGGCCATGCTCAATGCTTGATTTATTTAATTGGGGAATTTGTCGGGTGCCAAGCCAGTGTGTAAATAATCCATGTGTAAAAATTAGTGTAGATGCTTCTAAATGTTTATTAAGTAATGTGTTTGGTAGTAACCTTATGGATTTTAATTTTTTTTTTGCATTTCGAATTCAAGGTGCCATAGACTATGGTTTTAAATTTCGGTTCGGCCGCGACCGAAACAAAATTTACATGAAGTCGTTTCTTTACAAGATTTTGGTTTCGGTTGAAATTTTGTTTTTAGTCTTTTTTCACAAAATTTCCACAGAAATTTTAAATAGATCCACTGAAATGTTATAATTCCCACTGAAATTGATGAAATATTCACCGAAATAGACAAAATTTCCACTGAAATCACCAAAGGTCGAAATTAAAAATAAAAATGAAATCATAATCATATTTTTACATGATTTCGGCCGAAGGTTTCGGTGGTGACCGAAACCGACACCGAAACCGAAATTTAAAACCTTGCCATAGACTATGCTCTATGTTTGATAAATTTTCTTAGGGGATGTTTGGATGTATTCCCTGTAAAATGAATTTTGTAGTGTTTCGTTAACTCACTTCCATGGAAATTTTTTTTGCAAAATCAAAATCGGTTCCTGTTTGGTAGGAAAATTTCAACCTTGACGGACCCTAGAATTTATTCATTGAATATTTTTTTCATGGAATTTTTTTCCTTAAATCCAAACAGCCTCTAACTGAACTATACTTCACTGTCGTTGGTCACCAGATATTGTCCAATACACTTTTGGAAACCACTTGACTCTGATACCATGAAATGTTTCTTGCAAACTCATACTCTTATGATTTTGAAGTTTGTTTAATCAAATCTCAATCCTAACATGCATGTGCGTATTCTAACTCTGATGATTGCTTGAATTTATTGTTAGAAGGACATTGCGAGTGGCACCTTGCTATGTAACTATATATGCTGGCGATATTATTTGAAAGTACTTGCAAGATTTTCAATAATATTTGATCACGTATAAATGGCTAAGAAAGAGAAAATGAAGAATTCGTTGTCACCCAATTTGGGATATCGATTTGCAACTCTTCGTGAGGAGAGCACTGGGAGGAAACATGTCAAAGGGTTCAAAAATGTGAATTCTATCTTGAGAATGCAGCATTTGCAGAAGCTGGCATTATGGGCGAGTGGAGAAGCCTCAATACCTCCTCTAGCTGCTTTGTTTGGACACAATTTGGCTACTAGTGCAAAGGCCATGGGCATTCCTCTTGATTCATCACTCTTTCCTTGCCAGAGGTTGGTTGTGTTTCTATTTTTTTGTTGGATTGATTATTTAACCCTTTTTTGTTTGACTGTTTAAATGGACAGTAAATCCATAATGAGATTATCAAACAATTTTGTTTTTTTTCCATATGTTTATATTTATTTCTTTGTGTGTGCACGCATGTGGTTGTATGTGTCAGCATGCGTCTGTGTGTAGTGTGTGCATTATTAGGGTTGAGTTGGTTGAATCAATCAAACATATATTATGAGTTTCAATGTTGGTTCTATATTGGCATTTGCAGGTGTGTAGTTATTTTAGCTACAAAGTCAGCAATTATCTTAAACATTATTTGGATTTTGAACAAGGATTCAAACATCAGTTTCAATGTGGACTTTGGTTTCTATGGAAGTTGAAGTATTTTGTGGAAGTTTATGGTAGTACATGGAAATCTTGTAAATATCACATAAGTTTATGGAAGCCCATGGAAATGGTAAAAATTTAAGATGTAACTTTAGGAAATGCTAAAGTAAGCACAAATACATACTTAGAAAATATTACATAAGCAAGAGAACCATACATAATGGTTTACCAAGATCTGTGGGTTTGGAATAATAAGGTTCATTCTGAACATGAAAATTTTATGTTTTGAAAGCTGATGATCGTGTTACTTCTTTTACTTTTCAATTTACTCGTCTTGTTAAAGGAATTTACAGTGATATTTCTTAGATATATGAGAGTTGAAGTATTTTGTGGAAGTTTATGGTAGTCCATGGAAATCTCGTAAACATCACATAAGTTTATGGAAGCCCATGGAAATGGTAAACATTTAAGATGTAACTTTAGGAAATGCTAAAATAAGCACAATACATACTTAGAAACTATTACATAAGCAAGAGAACCATACATAATGGTTTACCAAGATCTGTGTGTTTGGAATAATAAGGTTCATTCTGAACATGAATATTTTATGTTTTGAAAGCTGTTGATCGTGTTATTTCTTTTACTTTTCAATTTACTCATCTTGTTAATGGAACTTGCAGTGATATTTCTTAGATATCCGGGGTATTTTTGGTTATGTGGGTGCATCAATAAATCAAACTTTGGAATTCGGTCACATATTAGTCGAAATCAACACATGTCGATGGAAGTTTAAATAGTTTTGAATTGATGTTCTTAAGTTCTTTGACAAATAGGTTCCAATGTAATGATCTATGTCGTTAGTGGCTTTGCCTTAAACCAATCCAATGCTATCAGTTTTGCTATTTTTCTAAATTAGTTATTTTCATTGCTCACTTTTTTTTAACCTGAAATTTATCCAGGGACATGGGCTGACACCTTAAATTTTAATGATATTAGAGAAAAAATTGCAAGAGGACATGCCGCCTTGCCTCAACACATGAAAAAAAACAAAAGAATTAATTAAATCGAATACCAAGAATGCCCAATAAATCACATCTTATAGCTCCCATAGCACAGCTAGGGAGATCATTACATGTCCAAAAAGTATTATTTCTTCTCAATACACAAGCATGGTTGGCACTTGGCAACAACATCTGCTACTTGACTACCTTCTATGTACGGGTGAGAGGACCGAGGGTTAATGTCAAAGATAAGATCCTCCTAATAGTAGCTAATAGACCAAGGTGGCACCTTATTTCAAAGATAAAGATAAGATCCTGCCAATAGCAGCTAATAGACCAAGGTGGCTCCTTATTTCATGGCACACTAGTATTTGTAAGTTAACAGAACTAACCTATGTGGACCAAATGTGTTTAGGACTTCATTGATGTTGACCATGGTGAACACCAAATTGAGAAAACACTGTTGTTTCATTGGGATTGTGAAAGAGAACAAAAAGAAATCATTTCTTGGTGCATTGGAAAATTTTATGAGTTGAAGGAAGAGTGGTTCTTGAGACCCTAGTCGAAAATCTTTTACATGGCCTTTTTGTTGTGCCTATGGTTTTCAGTTCTGGTCAAACATTTTGTTTCTGTCGAAGTATTATGATTTCAGCTGCTACCAAAACAAAATCCACTTAGTTTCGGGAAATATCAGATTTCGCCCGAAATTTTGGGATTTCATTAATATTTCAGTTGAAATATGGGAAACATGCAACTTTTCAGATGAAAAGAGAAGAACAGCAAGATTCCTTTAAGATGTTTCTGAAGAAAGGATAAAAAATAAAAACCAGTATCGAATAATCTTACCTGTATTTTGGTTGTGATTTCGTACTGAAACATTTCTGTGATTTTACGAGATTTTGGCCGAAATTTTGATCGAAACTGAAATTTAAAACCTTGGTTGTGGTAACGGTGCTCCCTATGTTGATCTTGATGATCTAGATATCAATCACTTCTAGTAATGATTTCTCTTATCCCCATAAATACATGTTCTATACTTGATAGATAAATTAATATGCATAACCACATACTTCTTCTCAGAACATGGAGTTGGAAATGATAGAAGGAATAACGTCAGTGGAAGAGGATTCTCTGGAAGTTGATTTCGGTAGAAAGAAAGTTGGACTCAGAAGAAACTCAATTATCTGAGCAAGGCTCTATGTAGGAAATGGGAAAGGAGCTAGGTGTGTTATTCCAGGTGAATGAAAGCGAGACACGGAAGAAGAAACGGACACTGACTGCAACACAATAAATAAGGTTAAAACCAAGGAAGCAGGATTCTTCCCTGGAAGCCTTCGATTCCCGCTTTCGATTCCCGTTTCGATTCCTGCTCTGGCAACCTTGGGCAGGACTCTTCCCTGGGAGCCTTCGATTCCCGCTTTCGATTCCCGCTCTGGCAACCTTGGTTAAAACTAAGGGTTTAAGGGAGCTTGAGTAAACCCATACAGGTTTTATTCACAAAAGTTAATATGAAGATCATCTTCTGGATTATCAAGTTCTTGAGATCAAAAGAGAAAAGGAATGCATTGAAAGAAACAATTAAGGTGAGAGGTGCAGATATCACAGTGATTTTAGAATCAAAGTTTTTTTTTTTTTTTTTTTTTTGGTGCATTGGATGCTAAAGGAATGGTGAGAGGAATCATGATATTAAGGTGGGAAGATAAATTTTCATGGAAGAAATGGTGGAAATGAACATAAAATGGAAGCTCTCAGTAGTGTATGGTCCAACAAAGTCACGACTTCATAACAACCTATGGATAGTTTTGTAGGAGATTTGATATGGTTGGAATGTTCCGTGGATTGTAGGGGGAGATTTCAACACCACACAGTTCCCACATGAGAAAAGTTGGCCCTGGAGAATAACAACCATCATGGGGAAATTATCGAATTTTATTCAGGAGTATGAATTGGTGGACTTGCCGTTAGGGAGAGCGAAGTTCGCTTGGACAAATAACCAAGATAATATTATTCTCTGCAGATTAGATCGGCTTTTTTTCTCTAAAGAGCGGGAAGAGTTCTTCTTCCCTCATCATCCAGAGAGCACTACCGAGGCCAATTTCAGGCCATTGCTCATATTCAAATTTGGTGTGGCGTTGTGTGAAATATTAGGATTAGATGATAAGGTTAAGGAGTGGTGGAAGGAAATGCAAGTAGCAGTGTGGAAGGGCTTTATATTTTGTAAGAAGTTAAAGGCTCCAGAGGTAAACATCAAAGAGTGGTACAAGAGGATCAAAGAAGGGAAAACATAGGAAGTAAGAGATCTTAATGGCCCTAGACTAGCTTGGTATAAAAGAAGAAATGAACCCCTTAATTTTTTTTGAAAAGTAAATAAATCCTTGGTGAAGAGGAAAAGGAAGATAGGGGAGCTCTCAAAGAAGAATATGAGACTTTAAGGAGAGAGAAAATCAGTTGGCGTTGGCGTTCTCCAGTCCGAATGGGATTTCTGATTCGTCAAAGGCCGAAGTAAAAGCTGCGTATTATGGTATCCTTCACATTGAAAGACAAGTCTTGGATAAGGTGATTGTGGAAGGGGATTCATCCAATGTTATTAGATGGCTTGCTGGTAAAGCTCCTCCTCCATGGAGATTTCTCAGCCTTATTGACGAGATATCGGATTGGGTGTCAGGATCGGAGATTTCTTTTGCCCTTTTTAGAAGATCAGCTAATGAAGAAGCTAATGGTCTAGCTAAATCTGGGGTCATTAGGCAGGGTCTAGAGTGGTTCGATTATTTACCGCCTTAATTGTATTTTGTATGTTGTTTTTGTTTTTCTCTTCTTTCTTCTTTCTTCTTTCCCTTTGTATTCTGAGGACCATCTCGGTTCCGTTTTATCAATATATTTCGCCATTTCAAAAAAAAAAAAAAAATCAGTTGGCGTTTAAAATTTGGAGCAATATGGCTCAAGGAGGGGTGCTTTAGACCAATAAGGGCCAGGAGAGTAAACGAGGTAATGGGAGGTGTCATATCACACTTTCAAGGAGCTTTTGTTAGTGGTAGACATTCTGGTTCGTATCCTCTTCACAAATGAAATAATCGACACAAGAAAAAGAGGAGGCAAAGGTGGAGTTATTGCCAAGATAGACCTGGAAAAAGCATATGATTATGTGGACTTGAATTTCTTAATACTTTTTTGGTAGGTAAGCTGGGTCGAACTTGCGACCTCAAGGGTGAGAAACAAAGCCTCAACCATTGAGCTACAGGCCCAACCCTCTAGACTTAATCCTTCAAAAGATGGGTTTTGCTGGAAAAAGGCGAAGTTGGATAAAAGTTTGTGTCACCTCTCCCTCTCTATCCATTCTAGTAATTGGATCCCCTGCCTGTTTCTTTGGTAGTTCAAGGGGTCTAAGGCAAGGGTACCCTCTATCCCTGTACCTATTCATTTTGGTAGTAGAAGCACCAAGTGTACTCATTTCTAAAGCGGAGGAGAAGGGTTATATAAAATGGCTAAAACCGAGCAGGAACTTGCATTCCATATCTCATTTACAATTTGTAGACGATATTCTAATTTTTTTGGAGGATAATGCCACATGTGGGAGGCCTAAAAAGAGTGTTCAGCTGGTTCGAAATAGTTTTGGGATTGAAGATCAATTTCTTAAAGAGCTACATTGCAGGCATAATTTTGCAGCCTGAAATAGTGGCAAGGTATGCAACCATCCTTGGGTGCAGAAAGAAGAACAAGAAGACCTTTCGATTACTTACCTTGGGCTTCCACTAGGATTTTAATTCCTCAAGCAGCATTGTGGGATCTAGTGTTAGAGAGAATAGAAAGAAAGTCAGCAGCCTGGAAGAAGATGTATTTATCATTTCGGAGCAGAATCACACTCATTAAGGCGAATTTGGCAAACCTCCATGTATTTTATGTCTTTCTATAAGATACCTGCAAAAGGTGGCAAAAAAGAATTGAAAAGTTGCAACTGGGAAGGTGGAGAGGCAAATAAAAGACTCGTGCATCTCATGAAATAGCAAAAGGTGTGTAGATTGAAGAAGAATAGTGGTCTAGGAATAAAAAAAGTGAGATTAAGAAACAAAGCACTATTGGGAAAATGGTTATGAAGATATGGGGAAGAGAAAGATGCATTATAGTACTAGATCATTGGGGATAAATATGGGCCGGAGTGGGGGGATTGGAATAGTAGGAACCCAGGTTTGGGTGCATGGAAGTCCACCTTTGTCCGAAGAGTGGGTTGAGTCTTATGTTAGATTTAGAGTGTGGAGAGCTGAGGGGACAAGCTTCTAGGTTTATTTGCAGATAGGTGTGCCCTGTCTTTTCCAAGAATTCCGGAACTTATACCAGTAACTGACCAACAGAGAGTCAAGAGATTGTGATATATATATATATATATATATATATATATATATATATATATAGGGCTTATTGTAAATGAGGTAGAGCTCATTTACGCTAAATGAGGTAGAGTGCCAAAACACATGGGTCCCACATTTTTTATGGTGATCCAAACCATTCATTTGCAAGGCCAAATCATAGATAGGGTGTGTACCAAAAATCAGGTCCATTGGATCATCCTAATCCGTCCAAAAGTTTAGGGCAAAAGTGGGCACATTTGTCCCCTATAGTGTCTGTCCATTTTCCCCTCCATTTTTGGATGGGTTAGGTTTATCCTATGGACCTGATTTTTTGTACACACCCTATCTATGTAAAGTCCTTCTAAATGAATGCTTTGGATCACCTCAAAAAAGTGGGACCCATGTTTTTGTTGGACTCTACCTCTAGCCTAAATGAGCTCTACCTCATTTACCGTTTTCCCATATATATATATATATATAGAGAGAGAGAGAGAGAGAGAATTTATATGATGCCCAACCGTCAAAATATATATATATATATATATATATATATATATATATATATATATATATATATATATATATATAAAGAGAGAGAGATTTAGAGTGGGGAGAGTTGAGGGGACAAGCTTCTGGGTTTATTTGTAGATAGGTGTGCCCTGTCTTTTCCAAGAATTCAGGAACCATACCAGTAACTGACCAACAGAGAGTCAAGAGATTGTGATATATATATTTCTCTGTGTGTGTGTTGTTGTTGTTGTTGGCGTGGGGGGGGGGGGGGGGGGGGGGTGGGGGGGGGATGGGTGGGGTGGGAGGTTGTTAACTTGCAACATGAGGCTTAGGAGAAACCTTACAGACAGTGAAATTCCTAGTTTTATTCCTTGCTTGGCCTTCTTTCCTCATGTTATTGTTCGCCTACCTTATCGGGTGGTAGAGTGTGGACCCCAGATGTAGATGATGCATTTTTTGTTTGATCCTTTTTTCTACAAGTTAAACTTGGAGCACAGAAGGTTCTTACAATGTGTGAGTTTGGAAATCCATTGTCGGTAGTGGCCTTTGCTTGGATGGTAATGAAGAAGATTAATGCATGTGATCGCCTCAAAAAGAGAATTCTGGATCTTGACATCAAACTTTATATGATCTCCTGGGGAGGGACAAAAAATGACATAAAGTTGAAGTACGGAAGATATTTTGAGGAATTGGGCATTGGTTGTAAATGAAAGGAGAGAGACCGAATCTACTCCAGGATGGACCCCTCCACCTACTGGGTGCCTGAAATTCAACTTTGATGGAACCGCAGAAGGAATTTAAGGCAAAACTGGTATTGGGGGCATTGTTCGAGATCATAGCGGGAGACCTTTTTTTATTTTTTTGAATGGTAGACTATCATAGCGGGAGACTATTAATGTCGTTTTCAGGTTTTCTGGTCCGGCTGGAATCTATGATGCAAACGAGGCTGAAGCAAAACCACTCCTTTGAGGGCTAAAATGGTACTCGAATTCCAATCTGGGCTCTCTAATAATTGCAGGTGATTCAGCTAATGTTGTGGCTTGGGCAATGGATCAAGCTAGTGGACCTTGGATGCTAGCAGATATTATAATAGAAATTAAAGAGGGTCTTGGGCATCACTATGAGATGGCTTTACCAGCAATTTCGGGGAGAGTGCTTACTGGAGTGGGGCTTCCAGTGGTAAACACGTAATACATTTAGAGGGTCTTGGGCTGTGGAGTGGGTGTCATTGATATATTCATAAAGCCATAAAGGGGATGGTATTGTTGCTGTTAGCAGACGTGGGACACTTTGTCCCTGTTGTCATGACCTTACCATTGCCTCTTTAGTAATTTCTTGTTATCATTTTTTTATGAACATAAATTTGTGTTAACTTCAAAAAATAATATCTGAATTCAGGCATCTAATCATCAGCAACATTCTTCATTTATGGGAACACGCATCTTATTTGCTCTTTTCTTACTAAATGTTGTACAGATGTGAAACAGCTCTTCTGCCTGGTGTTAATTGTACTGTCAGAATAGAAAAGAACACAGCCAAGGTGCACGGGCGCCGCAAGAAATCACGCATGCCGACACAGAACAATGTGGTTTATACATGCCATTTCTGTTCGAACCGAAACCTGAAAAAGGGCACCCCAAAAGGTCACATGAAAGAGATATTTGCTACAAGATCAGAACCCATCTCAGGATCAAAACCCGACAGCTCCAAACGCCGAAAACCCCCCGTCTCTCAGAAAAATATAGAGACCAGAGATTCCATTTCAGAAACAAATTTTAGTAGGCATAAGGAAGATCTAACAACCAAAGAGATTCCTTTTGAAAGTAGTCCAGTGACCCCTGTGGATAGAACAGGGCTCCTTGCGAAGGAGAAAAGGAAGATGAATGGATTTTCATCTAACAAGACAGTTGGAACTGATAAGAGTTCGGCAACTTCGGAGATGGGTAAAAGCAGTGGCAGGTCAAGTAAACGTAGAAGGAAAGCATGGTGTAGTCTGAAGGAGATTGCCAAGAGTGGCGAACATGGAAACACACAGGGTATCAGCAATTTGGCAATCCCATTTTTAATATGATTGGGTCTGGATTACATTTTGATTATTATAATGATACAGATATTGTCAATGGGTATGTGCTATGACAACACAAGAATGGACAAGGGGAAGATGAGGATTTTCATTTTCTGAGGAATGGATGCTTTGGAATGCTTATTTACATTTCAAGAAATACTATTTGAAATCCAACTGATGGAAGGAAGGGGTTGGGATGAAGAGCTTTCCATTTGAACAAAATGGACATGTCTTTTTTATTTCATTATCTTTATATGTTTTGCATATTCCTTATCCAGGTAACAGGGATTGACATGGAGTGCAAAGCTCAAATGTATTTTTTTAAAATGTTGCAATATGAGGAATTATCCAGTGCAAGGGGTTGGAAATGCCACCACCCTTTTATCTTTTAGAATGTTAATCAGAGAAATGATATTGTACATTCTTTTGATCACAAAGTACCCTTTTTTCTTTTGTGGGTGAACATTTGTGGTCTCACACCGAACGGCTTGATGGATCCAAAGGATCCGAATGCTGATGGACAATAGACGGGATTTGGACACAAAATGGGATCCGGTTGTGTTCATTGGATTCATATCATAGGGTCCAAAATAATTTCGGATTGTGCCACAAAATGCAATAGATGTCCTAGAGCCGAATCGATGAAAATATTCTTTATATTTTTTTGTTCATCTGACTATTTAGGAGAAGCATTTTCATAATATTAAAAAAAGACCTACTCAAAGGGACAAATAACATTTATTTTTTACATTTCGTTTTATGACAGTTCTTTCTTTTTCTCATGTTTTCCTCTTACTCCGCCGTACATATAACTTGTAAATAGGACCTAGGACCTAGGACCTATTTGAAATGGATCGTGGACTCGAGTAGGATCTAAAAAGCACTTGAAAAGGGTCCTATTCGAAATGTATTGCAGACTCAAAAAGAGTAGGATCCAAAAAGCACTTCAAAAAGTATTAAGAGTTGATTTAATGTTCCCGGTAGATCGGCTCGCTCCTCCCGGCGCGGACAAATCAGTGGAAGAAGAACAGGATGAGGAAGAGGACGAGGACAAATGACAACCTTTCCGAGGAAACCCCACAACAAGATGATCGGAAAGGGTTTCCTCAGAGGGATGATTCTGAACTTTGATAGATCAAGCATGGGAAACCCGGGTCCAGCTAGAGTAGGAAGCTTACTGAGAGACGATCTAGGGGCGACGTCTTTAGCCTACTCAGACCCATTGGGGATGGCAGACTCAAATGAGGCGGGGATTAGAACAGTGCTCCAAAGGCTGCAGCTTATTGAGCCCAATCTATTCAACTGTTCAATATAATTGAGTGTGACTCTCAATGTTATTAGATGGCTTGCTGAGAGACGATCAAGGGGCGACGTCTTTAGCCTACTCGGGACCGTTGGGGACGGCAAACTCAGATGAGGCAGAGATCAGAGCAATGCTCGAATGGCTGCAGCTCTTTGAGCCCAATCTCTTCGACAGTTTAATAATTCAGTGTCACTCTCTCAATGTAACTAGATGGATTCAGGGGTCTTCCTCTCACCCTTGGAGATTTGCTCATTGGATTGATGAGAATAAGGATTGGATAGCTGGATCTCTTATCTCCTTCAAGCATATTAGAAGATGTGAAAACTCAAATGCCACTAGGCTAGCCAGAGAGGGGGTTGCAAGAGAGTGGCTAGAGATCTTTGAGCTTCTTCCTCCTTGAGTTGTTTGTATCCTTGGCTGTTTCTTTGGTTCATTGTTGTATTTTGTATTCAGACCATCTCGGCCATCCCCCTTATCTAATAATTGTCATGCCCCAAGCCACTCACAAACATATTAATTTACAATCACAAGGCTTATGGGTGCGACAACGCCACATACCTGTAAAGTTACCTTCACATGCATGCAAGGCTAGCAATAAATAAAACCATGCTCAACAAACTAAATCCAAATAATCATTCAACTTCAAAATAAATAAATCCATTACAATCCATATTCAATTTCTCTCATCCCCATGCTAAATAAAATGAAGTAACTGTTCTAAAGCTCTCTAATACTCACTAGTAACCTAAGAAAGCAAATATTGAAATCTTCAGATAATCCTCCTTCACTGCTCCAATGTCAAGCTGGAATCATGCCTCAGGATCTGAAATTGTTAAATAAGGGTGAGCTAAACGCGCTCATGTGATGTAATAAGAAAATTACACTAACATATATGGCATCAAAAGCAAAAGTAATCCAAAGACAGTAACTCATTCAATGGTAACAGTAATTGGTAGTCCAATGGGCATCAATTTCAGAAATAAGGCATCATTCAATTTCAATATTCGATATAGGTGTCAAATTTGATAAGTCAGAGTTTCTTGAGACATCGATAGTGCTATGCTTATTAATTCGATATATGTCTACCATATGACAGTAATTACACTGGTCACTTCTTCTCTTGTCTCTTATCTACAATTTTGAAGAAATCCCGGATTCTAAAATCTGTGTATCCAAACGGCCCTGCTCCGTTTGGTTGCTAGGGATGGCTCGGAAAGTAGTGGAATATGAAGTTAAAGGGAGTCAAACGGGATGAGACAAGCATTTTAATTTGTCTTGAATTACCTCGGAGAATAGTGAACCAGTGTTTGGTTGCACGGCATATCCTCGGAAAGTAGGAGAAAAAGTAGGGGTGTCATTACCAATATAGGGATAGAGGAAAGAGAGAGCATCATTCCCTAGAAAATTCAACCAAATTTTTTTAGGATTGGAAGGATTTGCTTTTAGAGGGGACAAGGAATCCACATCATCGCACAGGTAATTATTACATGGGTGAAATCCAAGGGAGTCCAATGCTATTTTGGCAACCAAACATGGAATGGGATGCCAAATCCAAACCAAATTCTGATGGCTGCCGAGCTTTTATGCAACCACATGAAGCGAGGGATCCAAACGGATCATGACCAAGACAGGTGGGTTTTATTAGAAGTGGATCCATTGACACCCTTAATATATGACTAACAATTGCTCTTATAGATAGCTGTCCATTCAGCATGGAAGTAGGGCCAATTGTTTTGTTTAATAGTGGCCCACAAAATTAACAATCTTAATTATACATGCGTCCCATGCGGGACCCAAGGTTGACGTATAAGAGTATTCTTATTGGGGGAATGAGATATTCACCCCCTTTTCTTCCCCGGAGCCACCACTTGTAGCCTAAAGAGTAGTAAAAAAATATGCTAGAGGTGGGATTGAGCCTCGATGGTCAAGACTTTGTTCTCCGACCGGTCAGAGGTTCAATCACAGCTTACCTATCCAAAAGAAAAAAACACCAAGGGCATTTTTTTTTCATGATAATTCAGTGTTCCCAAGCGGAGATGAGGTGGAACTGGCTCAAAATCTAGAAAACTAGTGTCTCCGGTGATGAGATATGACTAAAAATCAGTAAACAAAAAACTCTACTCAAAATCAACTTGGCCTTTTCCCAATTTTTAGCCACATCTCAACACTGGATTTTATTTCCTGATTTTTAGCACTTCACCCCAGCTCCACTTGGAGACACCGATTCATCATGAAAAACAATTCCTGGTGACCAGACATGACCTAGAGGGGGTGACCCAGGAAATAATATATCACTTCCCTTGTTGTGGTAATTGGGTTAGAAGATGATTTTGGTAATGGATCCCACTAGGCAAACAATCGCCACAAATATCAATTCTGATGATTAATTTTTGGGTCCCACATGGGGACATGTATATGTAATCACGACCGTTGATATAGATTTACTCACATAAAGGGCATTCCAATCTTCGAATTGATAACTTTTGAACTTTGGATGAATAGGATATGATATGATACCTAGACTTCCATAGTGGGCCCAACTGGACCCCCCTAGATATACCATTTCCAGCTGATATTCGGACCGACAACTAAACTTCCTAGCCCTAGGAATTAAGATTATCAAACGAGGCATCTTCCTTAAAAAATTATAGGGATTTGAAACTCTTTAGACAGAGGTTTATGTGTATGGATCCAAAGACAGAGAAGCTGGTGAGAAGAACAACGATGGTGGCCACTGTTACTGCTGCCTATTTTCTTCTTACTGCTGATTATGGCCCCTATCCAAATGCTCTCGATCCTGTGAGTTTTTTTTTTTTTTTTTTCCGACTTACGGAAACAAAACAAAAAAAAAGATGAGGAAATAGCTTGCTTTTCTATTGAAGTTATCTTCTAGGTCCTGTTTCTCTTTTGGGTTTTGTAGATTTTAGAGATATATTAAATAATTTCACGTCATTCTTGCTTCTTCTTCTTCTTCTTTTTTCCAGTTCAAGTTGTGCTTATCTTTTGGCTGGATTTGGGGTACTTCGTCCTTTTCTCCTGTTATTTTCATTTAATCATTGTGGGTATTAATGATTCTGATCTGTTTTATGAATTTTCGTGTTCAACTGTTAATTGTGAAACTTATCAGAGATTGGGTTGTGAAAACCTAAACCTTAGGCTCTGATTTATAAGATTTAGTTTTGAAATATACTGAGAATGTTGTAGTATGTTTTATTGTTTTTTTTTTCTCTTTGGGTAGTTAGCATGAGATAGAATCTAGAGATGATGTTTATCCTATTCTCTCTTTAATTAGTTAGTTTAAAGAAGAGTTTGAGTAAGTTAGGAAAGGAGAAAAATACCTATGAATACAAGACGTATGGTGTATATTGTAGAAATATTCATTATGGAACTTTATCAAGTTCCTAAAAACTCGACAAACCTACTCAACTCGTTCAAGACCCAGTTGAATAAAAACAGTGACTCTGATTGATACAACATAACCTTTTGAATCTTGAAAGGTGGCTCTCCTCGCCACAATTTGTGTTCTATGGAAAGAAAGGAATGATAGGGTATTTTAGGGCCTGGTAAAAAGGTTTCAATATATCTATATACCATGGTGACAACTATAACTATTGCTTGGGTAAAAATCATCTCGGACTTTAGATTTGTGTTAGCTTACAATCTATGGTATGGTCGGAGAGAAGTCTGTACTAGCAGTGAGTTGGCTCAGGTAACCAATAGCGAGTGGGTTCTGCCAGAAGCAGGCAAATTGATTCTGAACTTTGATAGATCAAGCATGGGAAACCCGGGTCCAGCTAGAGTAGGAGGCTTACTGAGAGACAATCTGGGGGTGACGTCTTTAGCCTACTTGGAACCATTGGGGATGGCGGACTCAAAAGCGGTGGGGATTAGGGCAGTGCTCCAAAGATTGCAGCTCATTGAACCCAATCTATTCGACTGTTTAATATAGTTGAGTGACTCAATGTTATTAGATGGCTTTCTAATAGACAATCAAGGGGCAATGTCTTTAGCCTACTCGGGAACGTTGGGGACGTAGACTCGGATGAGGCAAAGATCAGAGCAGTGCTCGAATGGATGCAGCTCTTTGAGCCCAATCTCTTAGACTGTTTAATAGTTGACTGTGACTCTCTCAATGTTATTAGATGGATTCAGGGGTCTTCCTCTCACCCTTGGAGATTTGCTCATTGGATTGATGAGATTCAGGATTGGATAGCCGGATCTCTTATCTCCTTCAAGCATCTTCTAATATCAGATGCCAATAGGCTAGCCAGAGGGGGGTTGCAAGAGAGTGGCTAGAGATCTTTGACTTTCTTCCTCCTTGAGTTGTTTGTATCCTAGTCCATTTCCTTGGTTTTTTGTTGTATTTTGTATTCAGACCATCTCGGACGTTGGAGCTTCACCCCCCCCCCCCCCCCGAAAAAAAATAAAAAATTCTACCATTTCAAAAAAGAAAGAAAAGAAAAAACCTTTTGAAACTTGAAAAATGTCAACTTGGCATTTAACTGAGTCTCAAGTTGACTGTCAATCATCCTCTTCAAAAAAAAAAAGTTGACTGTCAATCAAGCCCCAATGAAGTCCGAGTCAAATTGGGTTTTTGCACCTTGGTTTGCCTTGATGATTAATGACACTGTATAAGGCCTTGTTTGTTTTGGATTTTGAGAACTGATTGTGAGCCCACAACTGATTGTTGGATTCAAATTCATGTTTAATTTTGAGTCCAATAATCAGTTTTGGACTCACAATATGTTCTCAAATTCCATAACAAATGGGGCCTAAATGATAAATAATCTACTGATTGTATCTCAAGGAAGAATTTAGGTTTAGTGGGAGCTGAAAATAGGCACTGTATCTGTCATAGGCTTTCTTGTTGAATACGGAAACACGTATATAATTAGAGAATATAGTGTTGCTGGAAGAAAAGCCCCCTTTTTAATGTAGATGATGTTAGAAAATGATTTGCAAATCTGTAATTTAGGATTCGAGAATGCCTTATAACGAATTAACCCTTTTAGTTGAGAAGACAGAAATCAACAGTAACTATTCTGCAAGAATCAATTGTAATAAAACAGAGAAATAGTTAGACCACTATCGAGTTGAGGCACGAAGGATCTTTGCTGTCCTTAAGGCAAATCTTGCCCCCACTATGACGAATCAATGGTGCAGATGGGCGTCTCGGTGTATGCCTCCAGGATACAACAACTCTTGCTCCAGGGGTGTGCACTCACGCAGCCTGGATCCCTAAGAACTCGCTTATATGTGCCAAAAGCCTTGATCAGAAAGCTTGGGGGAAAAAGATCAGAAAACTAGAGAAGAAGAAGAATCTGTTAAGGATCTCTTTCTGTTTTCTCTAAAACCGATTTTATAGAAAAGCAATCGACACGTTAGGGTGAAACGTCGTGCTCTTTTAGTGCGTGAGAGACGTTTCCCAAACGGTCACTAAACCACGATTAAGGAATCTCAAACGGTAAAAAGAGTTAAAACAAAATAAACTCTTGAACCATTAAAAGAAAAAGAGAAAAAATAAATAATAGAAAAAAGAAAAATCCTTGGGCCCACGCGCGGCCGACCGAGCCAAACCGGGCCGGGCAGCGCGCGTGTGTGGTAAGATTAAAAGCCCGTCGGACCCAAGTGGGCGATCCGTGCTCTTAGGATCCCCATGACCTCTTGCTCATTCACAAGGCTAAGAGAGTGAAAGTATATATATGGCCACTCTCATCCTCTTACACTCCCCATCTAGGACTAAAGTTTTCTCATGACTTTAGTCCTTTTGGAGGGAAGCCCAATTAATTTGAATGAGAAGCCCAAAAGCATACATATAATGACTAAAAACACTCCATTGTAAGTTTGAATTACAAAAAGACTTTTTCACATAAAAAGTCAACAATCCCCCACTAATTCAAAATTACAATAAATAAATAAATCATAAATGTAAATAAATTTGATCAAGGCAAGATGTGTTATGCATCAGTAGAGGTGTCTTTTGGACTTGAACCTTTACTTAGTGTAGGTATATCGAGTTTATCAAGTACTCGGTGAACATATGTCTTGAACCAAGCACTTTTAATAATAAACTGAGATAACATACCACACACGCAACACAGAAGGCATAAGCAAGTTCATACGGTGTCGCACTTTTCGGCCATATGCTATGTCCTGTTTTCAGGAGCGCTCTAGAGAAATTAGCCCATTCTCATAGGAAGCGGCCATACTTCCACACTCATATAAGTGTATCTATCAAGAGTGCCCTGTAACTATGCACCCCACTGACAATCAGCTAGTCAGCTATAGATAACATTAAGAGTCTTACAACTCATCATCTTTTCGTTACAGGTTGCACCCACACCATAGGGATAGGCTTAGTGAACTTAATTCACATACAACTTGGTGCAAAACAGATCACTCAAATAACTTATTTTTTTCCATTGAACCTACTTCTTGGGATCTCCAGTCAGATAGGTTGGGTTCCTGTTATAGGTGATCTAAACAGTGGGCTTCAGCCCCATCCCCCTCGATGTGCTCATGACTAAATTTTTATTTAGTCATTTTGTAAGACAATCTGATATATTATCAATTGATCTTACATAATCAATGGTTATCACTCCATTCTTCAACAACTGTCTTATGGAGTTATGGCTCCGACGAATGTGTCGGGATTTACCATTATATACATTATTACCTGCTCTTCCAATAGCAGCTTGACAATCACAGTGGATTGTAATACCCGGTACTGGCTTATTCCAAAGTGCAATATCAAACAGAAGGTTTCTAAGCCATTCGGCTTCCTCGTTTGCTTTCTCTAAAGCAATGAACTCAAACTCCACAGTGGATCTAGCTATGCACGTTTGCTTGGTAGATTTTCAAGGAACTGCTGCACTTCCTAGAGTGAAAACATATCCACTCCTTGATTTGGTCTCAAATCCAGATACCCAATTTGCATCGCTATACCCTTATAGTACAACAGGATATTTAGTGAAATGCAAACCATAGTCTATGGTTTATTTAAGATATTTCAATACTCTAATTAGAGCTTCCCAGTGATCACTGCCTGGATTACTGGTATAGCTACTGAGTCTACCCACTGCATAGGCTATGTCTAGCCTAGTGCAGTTCATCAAATACTTTAGACTCCCTATAACTCTAGAGTATTCAAGTGGATTTACTCCACTTCCTTTATTCTTACATAATCTTATACTAGAATCATATGGGGTAGCCACAGGTTTACAATCAAATTGATTAAACCTTCAAAGAATTTTTTCTACATAATGAGACTGAGATAGAATTATTTCTTCTGGGTTTCTTTTTATTTTAATACCCAGGATTACATCTGCCTTTCCTAGATCTTTCATATCAAAAATTATTTGATAAAAAAATGTTAGTGCCTTTAATTACACTAATGTCTGTTCCGATGATCAACATATCATCTACATACAGACAAACAATAACACCACTATCCCCACTAAATTTGCTGTATACACACTTATCTGATTTATTTATTATGAATCCATTTGATAGCATCACACTATCAAACTTCGCATGCCATTGTTTTGGGGCTTGTTTCAAACCATATAGAGATTTTATAAGTTTACACACCTTTTGCTCTTGGCCTCGAATTACAAAGCCTTCAGGTTGATCCATATAAATCTCTTCATCTAATTCACCATTTAGAAATGCAGTTTTGACATCCATTTGATGTATTTCCAGGTTATAAATTACAGCTATGGCAATAAGGATTCTAATAGTGGTTATTATGGTTATTGGTGAATAAGTGTCAAAGAAGTCCATTCCTTCTTTTTGCTTAAACCCTTTAGCTACTAGTCTAGCTTTGTACTTATCTATAGTTCCATCAGTTTTTATTTTATTTTATTTTTTGAATGGTTCCATCAGTTTTTAATTTTTTCCTAAAGATCCACTTGCAACTAATAGGTTTGCAACCAGGAGGCAGATCTGTCAAGATCCATGTCCCATTACTCAAAATAGAGTCTATTTCACTCTTGACAGCTTCTTTCCATAATGAAGAATCTTGAAGTGATATTGCCTCTTTATATGTCTTTGGATCTCCTTCTAGAAGATATGCAATGAACTCTGGACCAAAGTTTTTCTCTATTCTTGCCCTTTTACTTCTAAGCTTTACTGATTCCTGAGACATATGATGGTCTTTATCTATAGATTCAATAGGTCTTTTAAGTGTGTTCTCACTTAGACTAGTCTTATAAGAGAATATAGATTCAAAGAATTCAGCATCTCTAGATTCTATTATGGAGTTAGGTTGCATATCAACACGATCTGACCTATAAATCAAGAACCTATATGCACTACTGTTTTGTGCATATCCAATGAATGCACAATCTACAGTCTTAGGACCTAACTTAGTACTCTTAGGATCTGGAATCCTAACTTTAGCTATGCACCCACACACTTTAAGGTATTTAAAATGAGGTTTTCTATTCTTCCATAACTCGTAAGGAGTTTTGTCAGAATCTTTAAAAGGTATCTTGTTCAGAATATAACAAGCAGAGAGAAGAGCCTCTCCCCATAAATTTTGAGGTAAGCCTGAACTTCCTAACATAGAGTTTACCATGTTCATTAGAGTTCTGTTTTTACGTTCAGCAACTCCATTTTGCTGTGGAGAGTATGGTGCAGCAACTTGATGTATTATGCCATGATTTTCACAAAATTCAGTAAAAGCATTAGATGAGTATTCACCACCTCTATCAGATCTTAAAATTTTGATCTTCTTTTCTAACTGATTTTCTACTTCAGTTTTATATGTAATGAATTTATCAAAAGATTCATCTTTATTTCTAATAAGATAAACAGTACAATATCTAGAGAAATCATCTATAAATGTAATAAAATACCTTTTACCTCCTCTAGTTAAAACACTGTTTTAAGTCACATACATCACTGTGAATTAAACTTAATAGCTCTGTTTTTCTTTCTTCTACTTTGTGAAAAGGCTTCTTAGAGTACTTTGATTGCACACATACTTCACATTTATCTACTACTTGATCACTTTTAGGAATTAAACCTATGGTCATCATTTTCTTTAAAGATGCATAGTTAACATGACCTAGTCTACCATGCCATAAATAAGAAGAATCAGTAATATTAGCAGAAGAAGATGAAGCTTTATTCATAATGTTCTCAGTTACATTTAGTTTGAATAAATCCTCACTAGAGTAACCCTTTCCCACAAATTCACCACTCTTAGTGATTACAAATTTATCAGCCTCAAAAATCAATTTAAAATCTTTCTTGATCAGAAGTGACTCAGACACCAGATTCTTTCTTATATCTGGTACATGAAGGACAACACAGAGCTTCATAACTTTTCCAGATGTAAGCTTCAACAGCACTATTCCTTTACCCACCACAACAGATGATGACGAGTTTCCCATGAAAAGCTGCTCTCCATCCCCTACAAGCTCGTAGGAAGAAAATACACTTCTATCACTACAGATGTGTCTGGTGGCACCAATGTCCACCCACCAGTCCTTCACGTTACTAACCAGGTTCACTTCAAATACTACGGCTAACAGATATTGATCTTCAGCCATATTAGCTTGAGGTGCATTGTTTCCTTGAGGGTTTTTCTTCTTATCGTTTTTCCGACAATTTTTAGCATAGTGACCTGTTTTTCCACACACAAAGCAGTTACCCTTCTTCTTCTTGAAATCCTTATTGTTTTTCTTGGAATGACCTTTTCCTGATCCAGACCTAGGTTTAGAAGAGTTTTTCTTTCCAAATGAAGATTCAGTGAGATTTGCCTTAGAGTTAAACTCATAGGCCTTAGATTTTTGTTTTCTGAAACGATTTTCCTCTCCAGTTCTAAGGTAAACAAACAAGTCTTGAAGAGAAAAATCATTTATATCATGCAATAATGTGTCTTGGAATTTCTCCCATGGTAGTTTTTCAATAATTGCACCAATTTAGATCTGTTCTTCTCTCTTGATCCCTCTAGCAAGTATGTCAGAAACAATCAACTGGATCTCATTCACTTGATCCATAATAGATTTACCATCCACCATCTGATATTGAAAATATTTTCCAATAAAATGTTTCTTAGAACCCGCTGCTTCGACTAGGTATTTCTGCTATAGAGTTTCCCACAACTCTTTTGCAGACTCAATTCTAAAAAACACATCAAACAATTGATTACTTAGACAACTCAGTATATGCCCTTTGCAGAGATAATTATCTCTTTTCCTTTTCTCAGTGAGATGGGTTCTAGCAGGTTCTTCCTCATTAGGTGATCGTTCAGGATCATTTAAGATATAGTCTAGGTTCAGAAAGGTTAGAAAGAGTCGCATCTTTTCTTGCCATCTACCGAAATCCGATCCGTCAAATTTTTCCAGTCTTTCGGTTTAGGAAGCCATGATGATTAATTTTCAGAAGTCGAAATCCCAAAATTACAGATCACAGATCGTGAGAGATTTGCCTTAAGATTGTTAGAAAATGATTTGCAAATCAGTAATTTAGGATTCGAGAATACCTTATAACGAATTAACCCTTTTACTTGAGAAGACAGAAATCAACAGTAACTATTCTGCAATAATCAATTGTAATAAAACAGAGAAATAGTTAGACCACTATCGAGTTGAGGCACGAAGGATCTTCGCTGTCCTTAAGGCAAATCTCGCCCCCACTATAACGAATCAATGGTACAGATGGGCGTCTCGGCGTATGCCTCCAGGATACAACAACTCTTGCTCCAGGGGTGTGCACTCACGCAGCCTGGATGCCTAAGAACTCGCTTATATGTGCCAAAAGCCTTGATCAGAAAGCTTGGGGGAAAAAGATCAGAAAACCAGAGAAGAAGAAGAATCCGTCAAGGATCTCTTTCTGTTTTCTCTAAAACCGATTTTATAGAAAAGCAATAGACACGTTAGGGTGAAACGTCGCGCTCTTTTAGTGCGTGAGAGACGTTTCCCAAACGGTCACTAAACCACGATTAAGGAATCTCAAACGGTAAAAAGAGTTAAAACAAAATAAACTCTTGAACCATTAAAAGAAAAAGAGAAAAAATAAATAATAGAAAAAAGAAAAATCCTTGGGCCCACGCGCGCGGCCGGCCGAGCCGAACCGGGCCGGGTGGTGCGCGTGTGTGGTAAGATTAAAAGCCCGCCGGACCGAAGTGGGCGATCCGTGCGCATAGGATCCCCATGATCTCTTGCTCATTCACAAGGCTAAGAGAGTGAAAGTATATATATGGCCACTCTCATCCTCTCACACTTCCCATCTAGGACTAAAGTTTTCTCATGACTTTAGTCCTTTTGGAGGGAAGCCCAATTAATTTGAATGAGAAGCCCAAAAGCATACATATAATGACTAAAAACACCCCATTGTAAGTTTGAATTACAAAAAAACTTTTTCACATAAAAAGTCAACAGATGAACTTTGTCAAAATATCTGAAGGATATAGTGTTGCTGAACTTGATATTAACATAGAGAATCATTCCAAATTGGGACTCTTTAATGATCTTTGTATAGTATTTTTTTTCATAGTAGTGGGAAATGTGTAAAATTGAATGGAAGAGCCCCCAGACTTTTAATGGTGTGAATCAATGGTGATTTTATTAATTCTTGATTCAGTTTGTGAATTTGTGTCATAAATGCACTGCCAAACTCATCTCTTTCTAGTTCATGCTCTTCTATGCTTTCCTGAGGAGTAGGCTGTGACTTCTTATATGAAAAGGGTGAGTCCTTATTCGTTTTAGAATCGTGAATCTGTCTGGATGTGATTCAATGTTTTGGACCTTTTGTTGTCCCTCAATTCTTCTATCCTTAATTATTTTATGCATATCCATTTCTCCTGTTTTCTGGTCTTCATTATTTGGTCAGAAAGTCTTCAGTTATTTTCTAGCACTACCCTTCCACTTTCTTCACTTCACGGAGGCTAGTGAAATTTTATTTTCCAGATTTTAGTTCCTTGTTTTCATCTATTGTTGTGAGGTTCTATGTTGTTTGACTATTGTTTTGAAGTTCAAACAATTGCGTGACAGATCAAGAGAGCAATACAGTCTGCAGAACTTTCTGTGAAGAGGTATTTCTATAAATCGGACAAGGATTCACAAGAAAATGGAAAAGAAAAACCCAACTCCAACGGCGCATAAGAGCAATCATAGGACCATGGGTGTTTTTTGCGAACCAAAATGAAAAAAATAAGAAGTTGGATGTTCATGGCATTTTCTCTCACATGGAGCAAGGTATTTGCTATTGTTCAATCACTTGAAACTCTTCCTTATAGTCTGCAGATCTTTACCTTACAAAACTGAGTTCATTTGATCTTCTGTTGTGATCATATCTGTGATATAGTAGTTGTTTCTGCCTTGTAAGATCAAATGCATACAAACTCATCTTTAAGGGCACAGTAGAAGATCCAGTTGCTTTACATGCTCTGATCCATCTTTTCAAGTTTAGAGGTGCTTTATGATACCATGGAACAAAATAACTTTTAAGCGAATGAACCCAACCACTGCATCTCCTAAGTCTTAGATAAGTGTCTTTCATCGTGCCTAAAATGAACAATTAGGGTGATTGGCTTTTAAGATTTTCTTTATTCTTAGGTGGATAAATGATATTTACAACTTTTTTGTTTCATTTCTCCTCCTTTTTTATTTCTCTTTTCCTAAAATTGACTATATTTTCTGCTTCAAATATCATGAAAAAAAAAAAAAAATGATTGTATTTGCACTATCTTTTGTTTTCTCTTTCCCTGAATGATTCAGAAAAAGACAAACAAAAGTGACTGGAAATGTAGGGAAAGGGGGTGGAAATATCATTTCCCTATTAGATATTAGAGTCGAGAGGATTGCTACACCAATCTTCACTTTGTGATCAGACTATATGACCCACAACAATAATCGAATAAAAAATGGCCACCTATCAAGAATGCATGTTGATTGGATGGTTAGGATTGTTTGATCAGATTTTTTTTTTTTGCATCACCGGCCGCTACTCACCACACACAGGATCCGATTTTGCTTGCTTGAGCTATCCGATCTAGTGGAAATTTTTAGCTGGTGAAGATAATTATGTAGGAGAATCTAGATCATCCATTACATGAGTAAAAGTGGATTTGAAAAAAGGTGATACAAAATCAAGCAACAATTCACAGTTATCAGATGGAAATTACATTAAGATAAACTACGGAAATTAGGCAATTATCGATTTTTAGGGTACGACTAATTGGAATGATAATCAACTTGAACGACGTGTATAGTCGTGTACATGTATGGTGAAAAGGGCAGGCCATGGTTTTTATTGTTCGAATCAAGTGTCTAGTATTTTTGTAATCTTTGGGTGCGTTTAGATTGTAGCCTGTAGGAATTAGGTGCATCTACCAGGGGTCGGGCACGGTCAGTGTTGCTAGAAAACAAAACCGAAGAGGGTGGGAAAATGTATGAGACTATGGTCATCTCATTCATCCCTACATGGCATGGATGGATCATCCAACGAGGCATTTTATCCTCCCATACGTCCTTTATTAATATTAGCAATTTCTCATTATGGGACTGCCTTTACAAGACTGCTTTATTTCTGTAGTGAAGAATTACCATATGTGAATTTGCTAAAGCAGTAAGTACCAGGTCGATGCCAAATAAAGAGTCACAGTGGCTAAATTCGGTTTCAACATGGAGATATTGTTGTCCTCAATAGATGGACATAGGGTCTTAATTTATTACCAGTATTGAGAAGAAGCTGAATTAGCGACTTCTCTGCTGATGAGATTACATGTTTAGCTACTTGCTTATATAGGAAGAACTTGCTTTATTGGATCGTCGTCGCCGTTATCGATCGCGCCGCGATCCCGTCCTCCATCTCTTTGGAGATGAACTTTCAGTACCATGTGGCAATTGTGATCCAAACTTTACTTCCGTAGTCTCTTCAATCGCCATACGATATACCGGCCTTTTGTTCAATTCAGACAGAATAGGAGAACATAGAGAGTTTAGAGATGGATTTTCAGTACCATCTGGCAATGGTGATCCCACCTTAGTCTCTTAAATCGCCACAAAGGGGTGTCTCAATAAAATATATGATGGGAGGCCCTAAAAATATACACAAAATAAATCAGATCAATGAAAAACAGAAAAATAAATGAAGGAAAACCCCATAACTGTATCCAACAATAAATAAAGACACAGACTACAAAATATACAGAATAAATCAAAGAATAAACATGGAGAAGAAAAAATTTACAGAACAACCATTCAAAAAAAAAAAATTACAGAACAGAGGGATGATTTTTTCACCCCTCAAGATTATGCGCCCTTTTAACTTGATTTGACATCAAAAAGCGTTAGAGTCTGCCCACAATTCAGTGAAGAGGGGCGTGCATAATCCAACAGGTAGGGGTGTAAACGAGCCGAGCCGAGCCAAGCTTGGCCAGGCTCGGCTCGGCTCGGTTCGGTCAGGCTCGGCCAGGCTCGAGAGCCTTATCGAGCTCGAATTATATTAATTTTACACCCCTCATCTTCCCTGGACAGCCATATCTAGTGTTTTTTAACTACTCTTTTTACACTAGGGGGGTGGTCCAAGTAACAAATGGGGTTCCAAAAAAGAAGTGACATATTTTGCCTCCCCCTTTCACTCCCTAGACAACCCTTTTAGTGTATATATTAATATATAATATATATATTTAAATATATTAAATTCTTAACGAGCCTTAACGAGCCGTGCCGAGCCTGGCCTAACTCGGGCTCGGCTCGTTAAGGATTCGAGCCGAGCTCGAGCGAGCTTCCGAGCCCGAGCCAAAATTGACACCCTTACCTACAGGGGATGAAAAAATCATCTCCCAAAGACAAATCAATGACGAATATATGATGGAAAAGCCCCAAAAAATCAAGACGGATTAATGAATTGTTACCATCTCTTGCCAGAAGCATGAAGCTGAGAGACGAAAAAGGGGGTTTTAGGGTTAGGGCAAAACGAGGGAGAGAAAAGAACTAGATCTTATATTAATAAACTGAGTTTTTATATGGTGCAGCCCACTTTTTTTAAGTGGGCTGCTGTTGGATCAAATATCAGGGGTGGTACTTCCTACTAGACATTTGATAAATTTGGAAAGGGAAATGATATTTACGCCTCTTTTATCACCGAGGACACCCATTTGCCAGTGTACTTTGCAATCCAAACCACTGGATTTTTCTGACATAAAGTACATTAGGTCCCTTTTTGCCATTATACACCGACGCTGGGTGTCCCTGGTGATGAAAAGGGGCGTAAATATATTCACCCCTCTTTTTTACTTTGGACAGCCATCTCTGGTGTAAAAGAGCAGTCATAAATACTATAGAGTCGGCTGGCTCAAGTAAAACAAAGGGACAAATATTTCACCTATCAATTCAAAAAAGTTCAATAATATCCAGCACTCCCTCTTCTAATTTTGCACTTCTAAGATCTAATCAAGAAAAAAAAATGGGAAATGATACATGCGTCCATTTTCATCTCTTGGGACACCCTGCTGCATTGTACGTGGCAATCATGTCACTTCATTCCTTCAAATGTGAAGTACATCATCCCCTTTGCAGTCATAGATATACTCTAGCTGGGTGTCCCAAGTAATGATAAGGGGCGCATTAAGAGAGCTAATAACATGTGTGAAGAATTATACTTTGTACTCCCTTGGGATGAAGTCTTTTTGAACAAAATAGGCATGTCTAAATGTTTATATTTATATGTTTTTATTAGGGAAGTGATATATCTGCCCCTTTTGATTAGTTGGGTCACCCAACAGTAGTGTAAGTAGTGTATAAATGACGGGAGAGGGTCTGGTTTACTTTCATGTCGAAGGATTCAGTGAGGTTGATTGCCACGTACACTGCTATTGGGTCTCCTAAGTAGTCAAAAGGGGCGGATATATCACTTGAAGTGATGTGTCCGCCCCCAGCAGCAGTGTATCAATGACTGCAGAGCGGCTGATGTACCTCACTTCAGAAGGATTCAGTGGGGCTAATTGCCACGTACACTGCTTGGTGTCCCAAGTAATCAAAAGGTGTGGATATATCACTTCTCTTTTTTAATGATAATTATCTTTATATGTTTTGATGAGTTTTCTTAACTTTAGGTAGTTATTCTATTATTTTCAGAGGAATGATAGAATTAAGGGCACCCTCGCAAAAAATAGCTTCAAGGGCACCCCTATTGGTTGATTTCAATAAACAGCATTTATGGATGGTGCCGAAAAAGTGGAAACAGCTTTGACTTCGTTGAAATTAACCAATTAGGGCGCCCTTGAAGCTGATTTTTGCAAGGGCGCCCTTCGTTCTATCATTTCACTTATTTTGAATGGTAGAAGGCTAGAAGCTTTTGCATGTTACTTGTCCAGGTAAAAGAGAATGTGACATGGAATGCAGAGCTCAAATGTATTTTAAAAAAGGGTATGAATTATCCTAAGGGGGTGCGAATTTATCATTGCCCTTAAAAAATGGTTCAGTGCGAGGACTGATCAGGTACAAGGGATTGGAAATGCCGGCACCCTTTCATCTTTTAGAATGTTAATCACAGAAATGACATTGTAGAATCATTTTTTATCACAAAATACACCTCATCTCCGATAAAATGACAATCATACCCCTATTTTGCGACACAGCAATATTGAGGCTGTTCCGGATGGGGATAGTTTTCAAGGGTAGGTCTTCTTTGGTAGGCAAGCTGGGGTTTGACGGGACCCCTACCGGTTTATGAGATAAAGAGAAAGGTGATAGATTTACTTTGTGGCCCCATCACATGAACGGTTTGGATTATCCTATGATATTGTTAGTACAATACTTTTTTTAAAAATAAGGGGCCCATAGGAGCTTACACCATAAAAAAAAAAAGCCCTTATAGTACCATATTTCCCAAAAAAAATTAGACAGACCATATCATAGGATGATCCAAACCGTTCATGTGATCACTGGCAATGTAAAATTTAGACGGACCATATCATAGGATGCCGCGAAGATTTTGATTTCTCACATTTGCAGCCCTTTTTGCATTGTAATTTGGATCGGATCAAATTCTGGAAATAAGAAATTGGAAATAATGCCAAATTTTAATAGTGGCAATACAATCTCACTTATTAAGTTCATGGGTTAATTTCCCTCGACTCGTGAAATATTTGAGAAAGCTCGGCTCGGCTCGTTAAGTGGAACGAACCGAGCTTAAGCTCGGCTCTCGTCTCAAGAATGGTAAAATCATACATATGTGGGATTTGAACCCAAGCCCAAGCCCCCTCTAAATCCAGTGACTTAACCACTTGGCCAAACCTTCATTTGTAATAAACAACCCACATTCTTTTATTTTATATATAAAAAATAAATATAATCCAAGCTTTAAAGCTCAGCTCGTCGAACTATACAAAGCTCGAGTTCGGCTCGTTTATTTTGGCGAGCCTAATTTTTGGGCTCGGGTTCGACTCGTTTAGTAAACGAACGAGCCCCAGCCGAGCTTTTAATGAGCCGAACCCAAACATGTTCACGAGCCAGCTCGGTTCATTTGCAGCCCTACCCAAAACTGATTATTGAATTCAAAATTTTGTGTAATTTTGAGTCCAAAAATCTGTTTGGGGCCACAATGTTACATTTAGGCCTAGTTTGTTTGAGATTGTGACAATCGATTGAGAGCCCAATAGGGCCAAACCCAAACCTATTTAGGTTTCATTTGTTGCATTGTTTTGTTGGATTTGCTACTTTGCGTACTAAAATTGTTTTTGTTCTTTAATAGATTTAAGAATGTCTGACCAAGAAGCTATTCTAAGATATAAGTCATAAAAAGCCCTATTCTCAGAGAAAAGGGTAAATAATAGGGAATTCAAACCCTATATTGAATGTGATTCCATCTTCTGTAGCGTGGAGAGTGATCTCATTGTCCCATGACATGTGACATGAAACATGACCATATTCAACTAATCTGATGGCTTTGCTTAACACATATTCCTTCTTCAAGTAGAACTTCTTGATAGAAATTTGACAGAGCGGGGGTTATTTGAAGACCCAAATAGAGTAACTTTGATCCACAAATAAACTGTGAAAGGAAATATCAAATCATGAAAATCCTTATAAACCGACTTTAAAAAGTGACAGAGCAATGTGTATGCTTAACCAAAATAAAAGGTTATTTCGTTCTCCGTGATCAAAGATAGCATCACCCCACCCCTCTCGTTGTTCAATTCAATGAGATCTTACCGTGAAAAGAGCAAAATAACAAAATTAACGTTAAATCAACATAAAGACACATAAAACATGAGAAACAATCAAGTAGTTAAGAACTTATTTAGATCTATGCATAAAATTTGGAGCCAGTTCCACCACATTAGAAAATTTTGGAAGGAAAATATATCACATCACATAAGATAACGTATAGAAAGTATAAGTGGCAGATTGATGTTACATCATATAACATAAACAAAGGGTATTGAAAGATGACATCACGCTGCCACTTCATTGTGGAGTACCATGAGACTTTATGGCAATTAGCCGTAAAAAAGAGACCCATATGTCGAAATCGGAAGGAAATTCACATCTATGATAAAAACTGTAGTAGTTCCATGAGATCTTATTTGGCAATTCTAATTAAGAAAAAATTAGAGCAGATAACGGATGTGAAGAATTATGATATGGATGAGACAATCTGTACCGTCCAATTGGACTATCTTAGGAAACTGAAAATAACCCACCCAAGTGTTTCCGATTAGGCCACGACGTGTTTTATCCTCTGTTTTTTATTCGAATTCTAAGTATTTGAAAGATCACAACTCTCAAGCTTTTGATTTCAAACTCTTCTTTGGTTTGCATTCCTTTCAAATTTCATCTATTTTAAGTCTAATATTTTTTTCAATACATTTATGTTGCTTGAAATTTTGTTAAAGGTGACACAATCTAAGATAAACTACATTCTCTTAACCTTCTTGTAGGCCCTTTTGGCTAACACATATTGGAATTAGGTGTATATCTGAGTTTTATATAACCGTTTGGAATTGACTCGCACCGTGGTTGCTTGATCCACAAAGTGTTTCCCTTTTTTGAGCTCGTGAATTATATTGAATGGGAGAACAGCCATGACCGAGGCGATCATGGGAAAAAAGGAGTACATAACAAAGATGGAAAACGAACATGATAAAGAACTAATCAAGGGAGAAGATAATCAGAACTCTCGAAAACTGCTCTCCCCACTAATGCACGACCAATGCGATCCAGCTCCATTCGCTTAACTCCTAGCATGAGGGAAACAGACCAGATGAACCTTACCCGATGCAAGTTCTCATCAAGGAACTCTGAAAAATCTCGAAGGATGAGGGGATCAGCTTTTCAACCAAACTATCACATAAAAAGCATGTTTGGATGTAGTGACTTTCCTCGATAAATCAAGGGTGGTGATAAATCGGCCCCCTAATATCTTAAATTGGCCCCCTATATGGGGGTCGATTTGTTCGTCCAGATTTAGGTTATGTTCGTTTAGACTCTGTTCTTCAAGATCTGCTCGTTTATGTTTTTTTCGTTTAGTCTCAGTTCCGTTATTCGTCTGTTACGTTCGTTTCTGATTTTGTGAATTGATTTTGAGTTGAGTCCAATAATCAGATTATGACTCAAAATCAATTCTCATTATTATGTAGTCCCAAAGTATACTTGAATTGGCATAAATTGTGCGTTGAGTTCAACCCGAATATTGGGCGAGTTCGGTTGCGTCTCAGTTAGCTTCAACAGGGATACTTTTGTAATTACACGCATATACTAAAGATGTAAAGGTGTAAAACCAAACCCTATCAGTAACATGAAACCCTAACTCAAAAACTCCATTTGCTCTCTCCATCTCTTCCTCCGCGGCCATAATTCGCCGCACTCTCGTTTTGTAAGGATTTTCTTCAATGGTGACTTCCATTCAGAGCTCCAAAGCAAGCTCGCACCCGGATCTAATGTTGCATTGTTGTCATAGACAAGGTGACGGCCTAAGATTTATGGTTTGCTCTCGCCTTTGGCTGAATTGCAGACCGCCTCCTCTTATTGACAAGGATTGCGCAGTTTGGTAAGTGTTTTGCTAGTAGATTACTCGAGAAAGAGAGAAGGGTTTATATTACTTGCTTCTTATATATATACTTGTCTTTTGCAGGCTTATATTTACTTATGGAACAGGTGATATAGGAAAAAAAATAAGGTATATATGTTCTTCCCTTTCTCTTTTATGTTTGGATGTAGTAGATGAATTTCATACTAGTGCTAAAATACTAAAATATTGATCTTGTATTATTCATTACTGCATGTATTTTTTCTTTGTAATTTCTAGTCTAGTTGTTAGCGATATATGTTAGGACTAATCTTGTCAATTTTTAGAAGTTATGGTGTTTTTACAGGAAAATCGTATCTATTGATGAGGAAACCTTAGTACTAATAGCAAAGTTCAGTTCGAACCCTGATTACTCCTGCCGCTAATCCCATCTTCTTTCTCACTTGGAGTTCACTTAAATTGGAGAAGGCAAATATAGGGCTTTCCATGTTGGCCAACAGTAAAGCTCATCCTTTGGCAGGCAGTCCATAGCCAACATATATTAGGTGTTCGACAGAATGCCCCAACCATTTCTACTATTTAGAACCTTGTTAAGTCTAATATCTTTTTTGAGGCAATTTTATCCAAAGACTCCACACACAAATCTGACAAATATCTCACATCCTCACAAATCTGACAAATATCTCACATCCTGACACACACAAATCTGATAAATATCTCACATCCTCACAAATCTGACAAATATCACACATCCTGACACCAACTCTAGCTCTTGCAACCAAAGGCTAGCAAATTTTTAGTGTCTTGGAACCCTCCCCAGAGGATTGGTACAAACTAAATATAAATGGAGCATCTAGAGGAAACACCGGAGATGCTGGGGGCAAAAGGTGTAATCTAGGGCGTTATATCATTTCTTTGTGTACACAAAACAACCACTTCGGGCAGTAGGCAGCCCTTTGAAAGCGTTTGATTATTGCTAGACTCACCTTAATTCAACTCAACTAAGCCTTTGTCCCAAACTAGTTGGGTTCGGCTAATGAATCCTTTAGAAAATTTTCATGAAGAAGGTGAAAGAATCTACCCGGCTCAAATTGACCAAGTCTAATCCTGACACAGTAAGTATGCCCATTTTTTCGCATTATCTCATCCTTACATGGCTGCCTTAGTGGCTCAAATACTTCTTGATAATGTGTACAAACTTCATGGCATGCCCTCTTTTATTGTGAGTGATCGGGATCCTATTTTCGTCAGTACCTTCTGGAGAGAATTTTTCCAACTCCAAGGGACTCAACTCAAAATGAGTTCAGCTTACCATCCACAAACTGACGGCCAAACTGAAGTCGTTAACAGGTGCCTTGAGACGTACCTTCGTTGTATGACTGGCGATAAATCCAAACAGTGGGTACGTTGGCTCTCATTAGCAGAATGGTGGTACAATACCACCTACCACTCCGCCACCCAACTTACACCATACGAAGCAGTGTATGGACAACCACCCCCGACTCATATCTCTTATCTTCCTGGTGATTCCTTAGTACCTGCAGTGGATCAACAACTCCAAGACCGTGAGTCTCTCATTCGTATGCTACGAGAGAATCTCTTACAAGCCCAGAACCGAATGAAGCAGATGGCGAATTGGCATCGCTCAGAAAGGGAGTTCCAAGTAGGAGATATGGTCTATCTACGCCTCCAGCCGTATCGCCAAGCATCTGTCGCAGTTCGACATTCAATGAAGCTTGCACCAAAATTCTATGGGCCATTTAAGGTCCTCCAACGTACTGGGCCAGTTGCCTACAGAATTGACCTTCCGATCTCTTCCAAAATACACCCTGTGTTCCACGTTTCATGCCTTAAGAAAAAGATTGGGCAACAGACTCCCATTCAGCCCCGTTTGCCGTCGGTTAACGATGATGGGCAGGTGCAACCGGAACCGACGGATGGTGAATCAAAACAATCGAGCCGTAACTCAAGTGTTAATTCACTCGTCAAATTCGTTCCCTGGAGATGCAACGTGGGAGGATTGGCAAGAGCTACAACATCGTTTTCCTAGCTTCCGACCTTGAGGACAAGGTCAATTTCAAGAAGGGTGGAATGTTACGTGCACTGAAGAAGAAGCTTCTATTTTTATTTTTGCTGCTATTTTTGTTAGTAATTGTTTTCTTGTTTTAGAGAGGATTTCTTCCTATTTGTAGGTCTTGTTATTTTAGAGAGTATTGGAATAATTGATTGTGTTTCCTTCTTTAAAGGGAACCAGTTTCTATTGTTAGGGTTGGAGTTATCCCACATTACAATTTGCTCTGTAATTTGAAAGACATGAATGAATACTATTCTCTTTGATTGCATTCGTGCAGAGGGATTCTCCCCTGAAGTGAGAAACCTTTTGTTTGTGATTTTTGTGTGCTTCTCCCTTAGTTCTTCCTTATCAGCCTATGATAAAGTAAAGAAAAAGAAAACATTGTTGATATCAAAATCAAGTACAACATCAAACAAGCAAAGACATCTCTTTCTCTCTCGACACTGAAGTTGAGAGAGAAAGATGGGAGAAGTTGAGAGGCAAACACACGAAAGAGGTTTTTGGGGGATTTTTATTTATTTTATTTTATTGGATTATTTTATTTATTTTTAAAGGTCAATGTGAACTATGAGGGTGGATCAGGGAGTAGGACATTGGGAGGTAGACCTAGAAGATTTAGAAGCTGTAATCAATTGGTCAGGGAGGAATATTTTGTTCATCAGTGAAGAACGTCATCTGGAACATTCAGGGTTTGGGCTCTTATGCCAAAGAGGCCTACGTGAAGGTGATCCTGAAGAACAAAAACTCCCCATTTTTTGGACGAAAAAAATAAACCCTCCATTTTCGAGATCGAGTACTTTACAACTTCCGATCTTAGAATCATTGCAGCATGCTCAAACAATTTTTTTTCTCAGTTCTTGGATAGGGAATCCTCGTTGCTTGGAATGTAGCAATGCTAGTCTTAGAGAAAGACTGAATTGGTTCTTGTTCGATTTCGGTCAAGTTGAGAAGAGTCAAGGATGATTCACTTTGGGCCTTTTCAATAGTATACGGGTCGTCTGTTGGATCTATTCGACAATGTTTTTGGACCGAACTGGACTCAATTCAGGATAGATGGTCTATTCCTTATTTGAATTGGCTTGGCTCGAGGAATCGGCATGCTCACGGTGTTGTGGCACGGAGCAGGGAGCCCAGGAGCGGCCACTATAATACTAGGCAAAAAAATTTGATTCATTAATACCAAACTTCTTGGAGAATACAACCATTTCATTCTCCAGGAAGAGTTGAAATGGAAACAGAGATACAGATCAAAGAGGGAGATAACACAGTAACAGAATTCACCCTCTGATTGTGATTGAGATGAGAGTTGAGAACCGGGCCACCATTATCTCCGCCATCCCAGAAGCCTCCAAAACCCATACAGATATGAAAACAAACCCCAACCATCTCAGAAAATATAAGCAATTTTAATAAGAAGACTACCATAATCAGCAATTAATCAAATGGATATCCTGAAATTTAGAAACCCATATGGAGAAAACACAGTTTAAGAAAAGTATATATATAACCGGAGGCTTTGTGGAGGAAAAAGAGAATAAAAAAGAAAAATATTTTCTTAAGAATTTTCATGGATGATAGGAAATAAACATGTGAATTTACATACTTTTGATACTTTAGGCTTTGATAATCCAATCCTTCGAAGATATCCAACTGTGGAACTCTAGACCGGAGCTTCAGTTTCAATTCTTATGACATAGTTTGAAAAGAGGGAGAGGCAAGTGAGGAAAAAATCTGTGTACCTACTTTACCAAATTGTAGGCATGTATTTCTCCGACCAGACATCGCTTAACAACCTACATTCTTCCTCCGCCAATTTCTGGTCTGTGACGATCACCGTTTCACCATTTTTCATTGATATTGTCACAATGCTCTCTATCTTCTTTAGCCTGCTTATCTACAGGCTACAGCTTTGATGTGTTCTATCCATACTTTCCCCCCTTGGAATTCCCAAGATTTTAAATTTCGGTTTTGGTCATCAACGAGACAGAAACATTTCGATTTCGGTACGAAATTTTGGTCGAAATCTTGTCAAATCACATAAGCATTTCGATATGAAATCTCAGCCAAAATTCAAGTAAGATTGTTAACCACTATTATTTTTTTGTTGTCTTTTTAAAATCTTGAAGGAATATTGGCGTTCTTCTCTTTTCTGCGAGTGGGGTTTATTTTTGTCAGGGTTTCGAAACATTAATGAAAACTTTGTATTTTTTATATGAAAAGTTGCGTGTTTCACATATTTCGACCGAAACATTAACGAAAACTCAAAATTTAGAGTGAAATCCCAAAATTTTGGGAGAAACCTGGTATTTTTTTTAATCTAAAATTACGGAAGAAATCTGGTATTTGTTTTAATCTAAGTTAATTTCATTTCGGTAGCAGCCGAAAATGAAAATTTTCAGACGAAATCAAATTTTTCGGCCGAAATTTAAAACCATGCCTACTCCCTGATGCTTATATTCTTGAACTTTCTTGATAGTTTGCAACATATTTGTGTTCCTTTCCATTGATTCAGGATGCTTAGTATCTGCTAGCAATTCTTGGACCAAATCTTTGCAAATACTTTGCATTTCTTAGAAAACTATAATTAGGGAATCAGCATCTAGAACAGATCCAACCTGCTTTCTTCTCCTCCACATCGTAATCTTCTTTGCTCTTTCCTCCTATTTTTGATTTTTTAACTTAATCTTAGCCCAGATCTCTCTTTTCCAGCCATCTCTGCGGATTACTCCTCCATTCCATGGCTCTGGATCTACTTTTGCTATTCCAAGTTTTGCAGGTACTTGTTAGGGATTATGAGGGTGTAGTGAGATTATCCTTTTCTAACCAGCTTGGGCTTTAAAGATTCAAATGAGCCAATGCTTCTAGTGAGAAGTGTATGAGGAAACTACTGGATCAGCTTCAATGATAGTTTCTGCTTGAGGCTCTTCAAATGTGATAAAGTGGATTAACAATCATAAAGAATAGCCATGGAGATTGGAGATTCGATTTTGCTAAAGGAATCAAAAGATTGGCTCGTAACTCACATATTTCTTTTCACTATATTCAAGAACAACAGCCGGAGTGGGAAATGGCAAACAGGAAGAGACCAAAGTGTTCAAACAACTAACCAAAAATTTCCCAAAAAAGGAAGTAGTTATTGATTCATCAGTCTCATAAAGGTGCTTGGTACAACTGATAACCTGGATGGCATGACATGCCACTCATAAAGGCCATCACCCATTTTAAAGGCTGTTTTCCAATTCAGCACTTGGTTCGATATGGATTTGATGGTACTCACTTTGAAGATTAATTTTTGAGAAAAGTTCTGCACCATATAGCATGTCAAGCATGTGATCAAGTCAAGGAATTGGAAAATGATATTTCACCATTATCATGTTGATTGCACGACTATCAACACACATTCTTCACGTTCCATCCTTTGGAGTAAGGAGGGCGAGCACCACACATGGACTTAGGCTTTCTTGGATAAGGCCCTACTTTACCAATTCTTCTACTTGTCGCTGGAGCTCAACATACTTCATGGAACTCATATGAGAATGTGGCGAGTTGGTAGAAGTTTCTCCCGCACCAAATCAATTCACTGTTGGAAATCAAACATGAATGGTAACCCATTGGGAAGCTCTTTGGGTACATCACGAAACACATTTAAGAGCTCTATGGTGCATTTAGGCACTCCTTCCTTTGTTTTCTCATCTTGAAAGGCATACACAAGAGTATCTTCTTCACATGGTTTCCTAAAAAAGCTTTAGGGATAAAAGCCTAACACTGCCTTTCGTAGAAACTTTTGGTAGGACATCTTTTAAAGTTAATACAAATGTCACTCCTTTTAGATATATGGAATATGCATGATGAACCTTTCAATCATATTGACATTACTTTCCAAGGAAGATGTAAGAAGCAACCGTTGGCAAAATATCACACTAAACATTATATTCATATTTACAAATGGAAAACTTTACTAACCCTTTTCTTTGTTCGGGACCGTTCCCTCTTTCTTGAACCAAGAGATTTTGTAGGGTTGTGGGTGCTTTTCACATTTTAATTTCTGTTAGAAGTGTGTATGTGTGTATGCGTCTAAGGGCATACCAGTCATTGTACCTTGTTTCCCTTTTACATAATTACATAAGTGCGGGGGAGTTATCCCTAACTCTCTCTCTTTCTCTTGTTCCCTTCTCTTCTCTACCTTCAATATCGTATCAGAGCCCTAGAGGTTTCTTCGATTCCTTCTACACCATTATCTGCACCACTAGAGGTGACTTTGGCTCCTTCAGCTCCTCTGCAAGTCTATCAGTGGTGTTCGTAGACCAATGCTCCTCCATCTCAGCCCGAGACATCGTCTTCTCAGCAGGAGATCCCGCCCCTTCATAGGTACCTCTTCTTCCATCCCCTACTCTTCCTTCAGATTCTCCTATTTCTTCACGTACACATTCTCGTTCCACTGCACACCCTATTTTCTCTGTTGTTCTTATGATTGTCTCACCCCCTAGTTTCGTAGTTTTGTCTCCTCCTCCTCTTATGTTTCTTTTCCCAGGCCTGTCCACGAGGCTCTTGACCATCCAGGGTGGCAAGCTGCTATGAATACTGAGATGGCCGCCCTTCAGGCCAATCATATCTGGGATTTGGTTCCTCTCCCTCATGGTGCTCAGCCTGTTAGTTGTCGTTAGGTATTTGCCATCAAATACTTGTCAGATGGCACTATAGAGCGTCTTAAGGCGCGATTGGTTGCCAAAGGCTATACCCAGACGTTCAGTGTTGACTAAGTAGAGACCATTTCACCAGTTGCCAAAATCCCTTTTGTGTGGGTATTTATCTCTCTTGCTGTCAACCGAAGCTGGCCTCTACATCAGTTGGATATCACAAATGCTTTTTTCCATTGAGACTTGACTGAGGAGATCTATATGGAGTAACCTCCTGAGTATATTGCTTAGGGGGAGATGTCTTTCTCAGTGTGCAGACTTCAAAAATCTTTGTTGGGCTCAAACAATCCCCTAGAGCATTGTTTGGGAGATTCAGTGAGGCTATCATGCAATTTGGCATGAAGCAATGTGCAATTGACCACTTTATTTTTAGTTGTCATTTTGATGCTAGGCATATCCATTTGAGGAGAAGATGAGAGAGCACTGCTTAAGATGGTCTGGGCATATCCAACGTAGGCCTTTGGATGCTCCAGTGAGAAGAAGTGACTCCTGCCAAGGTCATGGAGTAAAAAGAGGTAGGGGCAGACCGAAAAAGCTTGGGTAGAAACAATGAGAAAAGACTCGAGGGCTAGGAACATAACAGAGAACATGACCTTGGATAGAATAAAATGGAAGAAAATGATCCATGCAGACGAACCCAACTAGTGTCAGGATTAGACTTAGTCAATTTGAGTCGGATAGATCCTTTCACCTTCTTCATGAAATTTTTTCTAAAGGATTCATTAGCCGACCCCAACTAGCTTGGGACAAAGGCTTAGTTGAGTTGAGTTGAGTTGTATTATGATGTTGGGCATGTCCTTCTCATAGTCTATGCAGATGACATTATCATTACAAGGAGTAACACAACTGATATACAGAGGTTGAAGACCTTCTTTCAGAAAGAATTCTCCACAAAATACCTTGGGCTTCTAAGATATTTCCCGAGGACTGAGGTCGCTTATTATGGTAGTAATATCTCTCTCTCTCTCTCTCTCTCTCTCTCTCTCTCTCTCTCTCTCTCTCTCTCTCTCTCGCAGAGGAAGTATATGTTAGATTTGTGGGAGGAGGCAGGTTCTATGGGTGCAAAACTAGCTGATGTTCCCATGGACCCTAATTCAAAGCTGCTTCCAGAAGAGGGAGACTTGTTAGATGACCCTAGAAGGTACATGCGACTAGTTAGGAAACTCGTATACCTCATTCTCACTCGCTTAGATATTTCATATGCAGTGGGAGTTGTTAGTCAGTTCATGAGTGCTCCTCATACCCCCCACCGGGCAGCCGTAATTCAGACTCTCCGATACTTGAAAAGCGCTCCAGGAAAAGGGCTGCTTTTCAAGAGACACGGGCATGCGAAGTTAGAAGGTTTTGTGATGCAGACTGGGCAGGGTCACCAGCAAAATGAGTGATAGACAATCCACGACTCGATATTGTACCTTTGTTGGAGGTAACATAGTATCATGGTGAAACAGGAAACAAGACGTAGTGGCCAAATCGAGTGTAGAAGCCGAATACCGAGCCATGTCACATATTAATGATGAGCTTATGTGGTTGCTCTCCCTCCTATCCGAGATTGGATTCTCCTCATCATCCCCAATTCAGTTGTATTACGACAATAAGGCTGCTATTCATATTGCCACCAATCCTGTCTTTCGGGAGCGCATCAAGCACATTGAGGTGGACCGTCATTTCATTTGCCAGCGACTCCAAAAGGGAGAAATGCATACTACTTTCACTTGATCAGCAGATCAGCTAGCTGATGTTTTTTACCAAATCTTTGAGTAGAGCCAAACATAACGATATTTGTAACAAGCTAGGAATGCATGATATATACATTCCAGATTGAGGGGGAGTGTTAGAAGTGTGTGTATGTGAGTATGTGCCTAAGGGCATATCAGTGATTCTACCTTGTTTCCATTTTATATAAATACATAAGTGAGGGGAGTTATCCCTAACTCACTCTTTCTCTCATTCCCTTTTCTTCTCTACTTTCAACGATTTCAATGTTTCAACCATGTCTTTTGGCACCATATTTTCACAAACATCATGAACTTTCGACCATAAGCTGGGCAAAAGGTGCGAAAGATTTTTCATCCTTATCATCTTTGTTTATCAAATTTAATCAATTATCATTCTTCTAAGGAAACTCATAAGATAAATGTCCACCTTCACCACATCGGAAGCACACAATGGATAAGTTGCCAGAACTGTTTTATCACATGGGCTACTACATGTTCCCTACGTCCTTTCCTATGTGGTGGGTTCATGCGTTCAGTAAATTGTGCAATAGTCTGCTCATCTTAAGAAGTTCCAACACTTGAAACCTAATAAAACCGCTTAAAGATTTTTTTTTTTTGTTTTTAGTTTTTCTTCGGCCTTTATGGCCATTTGATATGCCTTTTCGAGACTACTTTAGTGATCTAAAATAATCCCATGTATTGACAGTTTTAAACCACTCAAGTATATGCAACTAATTGATCATCTATTTCTTGTAAATCAACCGAACTTAGGTACCAATAAAATTCTTCATAATTGTCGGCCACTCTTTAGTCATTCTTTTGTTCAAGATGGTGAAATTTTTTATGCAAGACTTGAAAATAATCTAGTGGCAAAAACATGTCATCTAGTTTTACTTTCATTTCAGCCATGACCTTTGAGTTTAGTGACAAATCTAAAGTTTCTTTCATCCAAACAAAGTTTCTAAAAATAGTGATATAATCACATTAAAAGTTAGGATCGAGCATACAATCAAAATTGAGGACATCCACTCGGATAATTTTGTCGGCATTCTCAAGGGAATGGGCAAAAGGATCCATCGCCCAATTTGAACGTTGTGGTGGTCGGTTTCCGGGGGCTGAAATTGAACTTGAAGAGTCTAAGGGTAACTTGCCAATAGGATCGTCATAAATGTGTTCATGCTGTCCAGGATTTGATGTCGCTTGTCGCAAAAGTCTATGGAAGATCTCCTCCACCACCGACAGGATTTGATGTCGCTTGTCACAAAAGTCTATGGAAGATCTCCTCCACCACCGTCTGTTGCAACTTGGCATTAGATTATCTTAGCTCTCCAATTTCTCCTTGAAGAAGAAGAACGTAGATTGACGCAATGCGTGTAGTCCAGTTTCCTAACCCTCTAACCATAATGAACCGAACTTGTTTTGATACCAAATGATAAAGTAAAGAAGAATGGAGAAAAGTTTGTTGACATCAAAATCAAGTACAACTTCAAACAACAAAATTATTGCGCAATCACTAACCCAAAGGGAAAAGGACCCACTGACAGAAGAGAACGGGACTCACTCACCCAAAAGAGGAAACTCTCTTTAAGAAAGGTACAAAAGGCTTTACAATCTCAAAATGAATTCAGTGGCTATCTCTATAATCTAAAGGTCGTGAGAATATATACGATAGAAGGTCACATGGGGAAGTGTAGTCAACATCCACTACTGGGAAAAACCACAAGTCATATGCATAGGGACTCCAAAAGTCCTCTTGAAAATCCAACAATAATTTAATGTTTGCATTTGACTCGTGAGGTTCCACCAACATACCTTTCAAATACCTTGGGGCCACCCATCTACCTTTCCAAATCATCGAGAATTCCTTTTAAATATGCTCTTACTTCCAAGGTGATGGTTTCCCATGCTTACGTGAGTCCCACAAATAATGGGTTACATCTAGCCCTCCCCAGACCCCGCAATGGCGGGAGCCTGGGCCGCCCTTTTTATCAGCCTGCTTTCCACTATCTAAATCCAAGGTATAATACATACTAGCCATACTAAACATGTCAGACAAATAATATACTCTGAACTACAATAATCCGATAGGCAGCATCCATATCACAGAGAAGATGGCCCATAGTGTCTTAAACCCACTCAACACACTTTTTAATCTTTTCATTCTATGGAAATAACACTGAGACTGGTACCTGTTTGGAGTAAAAGAGGTGAGGAGAGAGAGACCAGCATGAAAGGGAGTTCGTGAGGGCCAAAGAATAACCCCATGAATTCAATTCTTTAGTTTATATATAAAAAATATTGCATAAATTACAACTATACTGTCCATAAGGCTCGGCGCAGCTGGTTAAGGCTCGTTAAGAATTTAATGTATTTAAATAAATATATTAAATCGTATTAATATATGTATATTAAATCTAGTAGTTCAAGGAAATCGTATTACTTTTTATGCTAAGGTGTAGACAAGTTATCTCCGCACTAGTGAGCAGTTACCGCATAGAGGAGCGCCGTTCGATAGTGGTGATCTGGACCGTCGATTGAGATGCCATAGAAAAGAGGTTGAAACTCAAAACACATTCATTTTTGAAAATTTGGGCAAAACAGAGAGACCTAGGTTTCGAGGGTTTCTCCTCTGCGCTAACGAAAGAATCTTAGGGTTTCAAGGGTTCCTTCACCACCGATCGAGGGTTTGTTCTCCACGGGAGGGTTTCTTGTTCAAGGCAGAGCTCTCTCCCGTGCGATTTTGACGACGTAATCTCCAGATTTGTGTAAGTTCATTCATCACTTTTGGTTTTTTTTTATAGTGTTTGCTGTGGAGATTATTCGAATGGGTTTTTGAAGGAGTTTTTAAGCAGAGAAGATGAAGGCTGCTATTTTTTTATTTTTTAAAACCCTATCTATTGTTTTGTACTTGTTTGAATGGGGTTTTTGTGGTGGAGTTTCTGTGTTTGTTAGGAACCCCATTTGTTAGTTGTTCCACCCCCCATAGTGTAAAAAAAGTAGTGAAATTACACTATATAGGGCTGTCCAGGGAAGATGAGGGGTGTGAACTTAATATAACCCAAGCTCGGTAAGGCTCGCGAGCCTGGCCGAGCCTGACCGAGCCTTGTTCGAGCCCGAGCCTGGTTCGAGCCCGAGCCGAGCTTTTGAGCTTAACGAAACGAGCCGAGCCTGGCCAAGCTCGGCTCGGCTCGGCTCGTTTACAGCCTACTATCAAGCATATTGGGTTTGTATCCCGTGCAATCCAAAGGAAGTTTTGTTCTTCTATAGTCCAGTGAGTGCTTCTTGTAATTTTCTTATATCCTCCACCATAATAAAATCTTTTGAAATCTTATCTCGTGGATGTAGCCACAAACTACAGTGAACCATGTATATCTTGTGTGCTTTGTTTGTGTTCTGCCTTGCACTTTTTTTTTTTTTCTCGCAAATCTATTCGGAAAACGTTGCATGGTGTTAACACAGAACCAGAAACACATTTTTGTGTTCATATTGTTAACAGCTCACCACATACGGCTGTTCGGCACCCTAAATTCATAACATATACCCTGCCAAAAGAAATAATCCGGTTGGCAGTGAAGATGATACATAACATATTATGAATCTGAAGGAATTCAATGTTTATCTGACTGTACCCTTCCTAAAGAAAATAACCGGTTTGGTGGCATCCAATTCGACAATGAAGATGAACTAGAATGTTGAAACTTTAATGCTTCGTATAAAAAACAACTAAAAGAAAGAAAATGGGTTAAACAAACCCTCCCTCCAAATTTAATCAGTTTCATCAGCACTAAATTACTAAAAATGAGTATTTCTTCTAAGTACCGTGGAAAATCAGATATTTGAAACAGAAAACCAGATATATTAAAACAGACATACTGTACCCGTATCTCATCCGGATCCATTTTTATAATAACTGCAGGTTCTAATTCCCGGTTGAGCAAGCGTCTAGCTAAATTACCCTGCACAATATTACCAAAATATCTCGTTAAAATTTATATCAAGCAACATTAAGAATAAAGTATAACAATTTTTGAATCATAACTAATTACAGCATAGGGAAACAAAGACCACATCTATTTATTGGAAAAGATATGGAGAAAATTCAAACAGCATAAAGTTTTTCCTAGTACATTTATAATAAGCATTTTATGGGTCATATAACAAGTCAAAACAACGATAGATTGCAGAGTCCAAGGAATATTTCATGCCCCACAGTGTAGCATTGTGATCGATAATACAAAACTAAATAGCTCAATAGAGAGAAAGGAGGGGTAGCATCATCTTCTAACTGAGTTCCCTGTTTAGTGTTCAGTAGGAGGACTGAGCATGGCCCTTTAGTGCTGACTTGAAGTGTATTATGCCTTTTAACTTCAAACATATGATTGTGATTATAGCCTATCCCAAATATAAATAATAATTTACTGCATACAATATAAAACTAAATAATCTACAGACACTGAAACAACTTAGACATCAAAGAAAACTTACCAATTAAAAAAAGTTAGTGTTGAGGAACTCACTCTTAAGAATTCAAGATTCTGAAAGATAAAGCATAGGTTTGGGTTTAAGGAATCTGCAACATAACCACTATAATTCATTGACTGAAGAATTGCAGCCTACACATAACAGAAACGCACAGTCTATCTCTTCTTCTTGGGTATTGGTGTTCTTGTCTATATCTTTTCAAAATTTTTTCCTTTTTCTTTTTAAACAATGACAGAATTTTCTTGAAAAAAATACCAAGAGCTACAAGGGGCAGACCTTGCCCCATCAACTAAAATACCCTTCCAGTCCCTTAGATAACGAGCTGTCAATATCATTATCTTCTGTATACATACATGTCGAAAGAACCGATCTCTACCCATACATAAGTCAAAAATATCATTAACAAGAAACCTTTCTTCCAAGGGCTCCTACATTTCAAGGTAGCCCATCTTATAGCATTCTTGAACTCCCCCTCCACTTCCAAATTTCCTCCAAATTAGGTGACAGAGCCTAGTGCCCTCACCTCCAATTCACTTGAATCTGCTATGCCAATAGGGTAGGATTAGGTGAGAAATTTTTGGGAAAAACGGGGATGAGAGGATTTTGTGCATTTCTTTGCGAGACACCTCATTCCTTTCTATTTGGGCTTTTTCACCATCCAAACAGATCCTTTGGGCTTGGAATTTTTAAAATTACCAGTCTTCTTGCCACATGATATGCATTGGTGTAAAATAGTGGGCCCCACGCATCAAAACACGAGGTTTAAGATGAGGGAAGTGATCATTCGACCCCGATATATCTTAATAGACCCCTTCTAACATAAAACATTAGGGCATGTGAGTTGTACACTTGTACGATGTTTAAAGGCAGATGGCAACTTTATTCAATGCCCTAACGTTTTACTTTAAAAAGGGGTTGATTTAAGATATGTGGGGGTCGATTTATCACTGACCTCAAGATGATGGACCCACTATATCAAAATTTTGAGATTTTATATGTTGTGGGTCCCTATAGTTCAGTATTTTCCCAAAAGTAATGTACGGCCCACACCATTGATGATCAAATTTGATGGGCCACAATGTAAATGGGTTGTGCCCCAAAAATCATTTCTATAGGACGATCCCAACCCTCCAATCTATATAGGTTCCCATATTATACAGTCCCTCTATAGATTGTGAAGGGATAGGATCATCCTATGTAAATGATTTTTTTGGCCACAACCGATTTACCTTGTGGACCATCAAATGGACGGTTTCGATCATCCTATGGCATGGGCTGTAGAGTACTTTTTAAAAAGTAATGGACCATATGCGCTTAATATAAAGACTACAAAATGTGAGTTGTAGATTGTGAGTTCGCCTGTGCATGGTTTGGGGGTGGATCGCGCGGGGGGATTTACTATACATAAGCAATGGAATAGGATATTTCAAAATTTTGTAAATCTAATTAATAGTCTTATAGATATTATGCAATGCATCCCCACAGACTAGAGTGCAGTTCTAATAAGAGACGAACTAGCAAATAACCAAAACAGAAAAAGGAATAAGCTACAGTGGACCTACTTTAAGGTTTATATTTCTTATATTTCACAGTAGCCTCATAGAGATCATTATATGTAGCCATCTCGAGTTCCCTTACAGCTCTGACGGCGTCATCCGGCCAGCGAATGCCGCTAGAATCCTAGAAACACAATAACATTTATTCAACATTTTATAGAATTTTCTGAGAAGGTAACATAACATATTCTAGGATGGGCAAACACAAGTAAAGCATGTTATTAAAGCATGGGTGTTGAATAAACACAAGTAAAGCATGTTATTAAAGCATGGGTGTTGAATAAACACAAGTAAAGCATGGGTAACACAAACAAGTTACGATAATAAGAACAAAATAACTAAAGTAAAATAAAAACATATTAGTTGCAATACTCACATGTTTCTCATGTTTTCCTGTGGTTCATGTGTTTCCCTTGACGTTGTTTCTCAATCGTTTATGAAACATTTCTAAGGTGTTTTCCAAAATGCTTCTCAATTCGTTTCTCATATAATTTTCAATTCTCTTCTATTTTTTCACTGTGCTTCTCGCTTTTGTTTCACGTTTTGCTTCCTGAATTTGTTTCTCAAACTGGTAACTATGGTTTCTTCATCAAATTGACATGAAAAATGCATTTTCATGTGATGTAAAAGGAAGAAATATTTAAGAAACAGACGCCAAGTTTTCATACTGCAGACAATCAGATGTGCACCTGTAAATTGAAGAAAGCTAGGACGAAAGGAAGCTTTAATGGCATGGCTTGATTTATTTTGTGAAGGCTTGAAGAATAAGAGTTCCAAAAGGTTTGAATCGGACGATTCTTTGTTAGTGAAGGGATCCAAATTTGGTATGGTCCGTCAACAAGAAGAGTTACAAAAGGTTTGAATCAAACAATTGAACTTTTTATTGAAGAAATTACTATTATTGGGTGATATTGATGGGAAAAGAAGCAGTGAGCAAATTTATATCACAGCTTTGATATGAAGGATCTGGGCTTTGTTGCCTTTTCCTTGAAAAACAAGCACAGAAAACATCTCAAGGAATGCTTTTAAGTTAGCAAAAGTTGGCATCGGGACACTCGTTACCTCTTCCTTCTCAAAAGACGGCATGTTCCTTTCTAAATACCACTCTCCTAGCAGAGAAATATGGGATCCATTTGAGATGCTAGACTTCAGGACACTCGTTTCTTTCAATAAGGATCACAATTTGAAGATATATTATGAGATGTGCTGATGTGATTAAGGAGATGAGTAGATCATATTGGCCTTTGGTTTGAACTTTGAACCCTACCGTGGCGACCGGTTGTTGAAGGATGCGTTTCCTAACTTGCTTCGATCATCCTTCTGCAAGACAAGCATGGGGATCCTTTCTGTAGGGAAGAAGGAAAAGTGTTGTGTGATATCAAATTTCGCAAACACTTCTTTGAGAGAGAATTCGGTCGCAAAGTTTTGGATAGCTTGGAGGTAGTGTATTTTCGACACAATGGATGTGATTATTCAATCTGGAAGGGTTCCCTGGTGGTTCATTTTTAGTGAGTTCATTCTTAGCGAGTCCTATGCCAATCGAGAGCCTGCTTTTTGTTGGACGGACTTGTTAAGATTCCCATTATGGATCATCTACAAAAATGGAATCAAGTCACTATTCACCCATTAATTTGTAAATCATGTGTTTTTTTATAGCAAATAATGTTGACCCCATTCATTGCAACTATGTACGTGCTTAGGTCAACATATATGACGTTAGTAGTTGTACTTAATAGTTGACTTAATCGACGCTCAGTAGTTCTTATGACTAGTTTAATTTTTAAGTTGGAAAGTTGAAATAGCTAAAACAACCCAAATTTCTATTAAGTATTGCATAAAATGGATCAAGGAAATCATCGTAGTAACTAAATGATCATCAAAACATGTTAAAAACAACGTGTGCCAAGTTATTCTGTCATTTTATACTATTTCTATTATTTTTCCTGCTCTTAATGATTTTTTTCAAATATATCCATCACGAAAAATAAAAAATAAAAAAAATCTAATGTTTGGGCTGAAGTCCGGGAGTGAATATTTTTGAATCCCTCCAAGTCAGGCTCAGACCCAAGCTTCTATTAAGTATTGCATAAAATGGGTCAAGGAAATCATAATAAGAACTAAATGATCATCGAAACAAAAATGGGTAAAGGATATCATAATAGTAACTAAATGATCATCAAAACATGTTAAAAACAACTTGTACCAAGTTAATATGTCATTTACTACTCTTTCTATTATTGTTAGTGATTTTTTTTTCAAATATTTCCATCGTGAAAAAAATGAAATCCAATGTTTGGCCTGAAGTCCGGAAGTGAAAATGTCTGAATCCCTGAAAGTCAAGCTCAGACCCAAGTTTCCAATCCATTGGATCGTATCACTCGATCAGCGTGTGACCAAAAAAAAAAAAAAAAAAACATCCTCAGTTACTTGACTCACTATAACTGTGCCATTAAGCATTTCAAACATTAAATAGAACCACTTTGCCCAGAAGTAAAAATCTTCACTCACAGGCACATCCAAACCATAGCTCATATTTTTGCATGTGGACCAGAAATTCCTCTACGGACAGGATACAATGATACATGGATTTTGGACACATGGATTTTATAATCCAGGATAGTAAAATCCTAAAAAACTAGCTAGAAAGAAAGAAAAAAAAAATCAGTCAAATGCTCTACTGAGTAATAAATCCAAGCAAATGAAAAACAAGTGAGGAGAAGAAAATCACCAACTCATATCGATTCCCTCTTAACTGGAAGGCATTGAAATGTTTTATTTTCTTCTTTCCGTCCATGGAGGAACGGATTTTCTCCCCGATGGTTTCCGCACGTTCATTTTCCTCTCCCTTTTTCTCATTCTCATCATCTTGTAACGGAGGTGGTGGAAGGTGAGTTTCATTTTCATCTTCCTCTCCAAGCAAGATTACTTGTCGTCTTTTTTCCATGGAAGGTTCAATAGGAGCTTCTTTTTCACCTCCTCTTTTTGCCATGGTTTCTACTGTATATCCCTCTAACAGACAGCCACCTTCGCCTATATCTCGGATAGAAAACTGTGAAATCAATCACAGTTAGAAAACTGTTTTGTAGTGAAAAAAAAAGAAGTTGCGTTATCCGGTGTCAAAACTTTCACAACAAAAAAAAAATCTCCTTTCGCATTTTTTGTGACTTTGTTCAGAGATTTTTTGTTGTTGTTGTTGGTGTTTTTGTGTTTCTGCTCTCGCTATGCTATCCGAATAGTGTGACTGGCATTTTACAGTTTTGATCCGAGTAGGACAGACGGTTGCATAGAGCCTCCATTGATAAATCTGACGAAACCAATAAATTATTATTTTATTCAATATGAAATTTCGGTTAAATATTAAATAATTAATAAAAAATCAAAATTTTTGGTGAAATTTGGGATGAAATTTCGAAAAAAGCAAATAATGTAATGTTTCGGGTATTAGTAATTTTGGTTTGGTCGGTGGAAACTTGAAACTTGAAAGCATGCTTGAGAGTTGAGAGTTGAGACTCGAGAGGTTTTTGGGAAATATAATAAGGAGGCTCTATGCAAACGTCCGTCCTACTCGGATCAAAACTGTAAAATGCCATTCACACTATTCGGATAGCATAGCGAGAGCAGAAACACAAAAACACCAACAAAAAAAAAAAATCTTTGAACAAAATCACAAAAAATGCGAAAGGAGATTTTTTTTGTTGTTGTGAAAGTTTTGACACTTGATAACGCAACTTTTTTTTTCACTACAAAACAGTTTTCTAACAGTGATTGATTTCACAGTTTTCTATCCGAGATATAGGCGAAGGTGGTTGTCTGTTAGAGGGATATACAGTAGAAACCATGGCAAAAAGAGAAGGTGAAAAAGAAGCTCCTATTGAACCTTCCATGGAAAAAAGACGACAAGTAATCTTGCTTGGAGAGGAAGATGAAAATGAAACTCACCTTCCACCACCTCAATTACAAGAAGATGAGAATGAGAAAAAGGGAGAGGAAAACGAACGTGCTGAAACCATCGGGGAGAAAATCCGTTCCTCCATAGACGGAAAGAAGAAAATAAAACATTTCAATGCCTTCCAGTTAAGAGGGAATCGATATGAGCTGGTGATTTTCTTCTCCTCACTTGTTTTTCATTTGCTTGGATTTATTACTCAGTAGAGCATTTGACTGATTTTTTCTTTCTTTCTAGCTAGGTTTTTAGGATTTTACTATCCTGGATTATAAAATCCATGTATCATTGTATCCTATCCGTAGAGGAATTTCTGGTCCACATGCAAAAATATGAGCTATGGTTTGGATGTGCCTGTGAGTGAGGATTTTTACTTCTGGGCAAAGTGGTTCTGTTTAATGTTTGAAATGCTTAATGGCACTGTTATAGTGAGTCAAGTAACTGATGATGTATTTTTTTTTGGTCACACGCTGATCGAGTGATACGATCCAATGGATTGGAAACTTGGGTCTGAGCCTGACTTTCAGGGATTCAAACATTTTCACTTTCGGACTTCAGGCCAAACATTGGATTTCATTTTTTCACGATGGAAATATTTGAAAAAAAAAATCACTAACAATAATAGAAAGAGTAGAAAATGACATATTAACTTGGTACAAGTTGTTTTTAACATGTTTTGATGATCATTTAGTTACTATTATAATATCCTTTACCCATTTTTGTTTTGATGATCATTTAGTTACTATTATGATTTCCTTGACCCATTTTATGCAATACTTAATAGAAGCTTGGGTCTGAGCCTGACTTGGAGGGATTCAAACATATTCACTCCCGGACTTCAGGCCAAACATTGGATTTTTTTTATTTATTTTCCGCGATGGAGATATTTGAAAAAAATCATTAACGGTAGGAAAAATAATAGAAATAGTATAAAATGACAGAATAACTTGGCACACCTTGTTTTTAACATGTTTTGATGATCATTTAGTTACTACGATGATTTCCTTGATCCATTTTATGTAATACTTAATAGAAATTTGGATTGTTTTAGCTATTTCAACTTTCCAACTTATAACTAGTCATGGGAACTATTGAGCGTCGATTAAGTCAACTATTAAGTACAACTACTAACGTCATATATGTTGACCTAAGCACGACTAAAGCACGTTAATCACATTTTAAAATCGCTCATTCGCTTGTAGAAGAAAAGAAGATAAACAAATGAAAATGGCACAAAAACATGTCTTATTTGTATATAAGCCATTGTTTATGAACTACTCGAATCAATCATCAAGTCACCCTAGTTGGATCTTTTTTACCTCGGCAAATTATGTCTGACTATGTGTCCTGGGCTACCAGCTTTCGACTCGTCTAAGTTAATGAATAGTTTATTGAATCATTCATTGACTCCCCCCGAGTCTACTCCTAAATGACTTGGTTGCATCCTCAACAAAGTTTGAGTTTGTAAATATTGATGTTATCATGATACACGCCTCGCATGTTCTTTTACGCAAACTGTGGTTATATTACCAAGATGCTACTCTTGGGTAAAATGATGAAAATACCATTGAGTTGTGAAAAATAATCAAGATACTACGTATCGGGTCAAAATGACAAGAATACCCTTGGTCGGGGAAAATGACTAAAACAACACTATGGTATAAAAATAATGAAAGTACCACATTGGATAAAAATGACCAGCATACCACTATTCATGAAAAATGACTAAGATATTCCCATGACATAAAAATGATCAAAATACCCCATATTTGGTACCAGACTACGCTCGAGTTATGGAAAATAAGTTACTATCAGGAAAAAATTACATATCGTGTAAAAATGACCATTATACCTTTGAGTCATGGAAATGACCAAAAAAACCCTAGTTATGGAAAATGACTAAAATACCCCCATGACGTACAAAATGATCAAAATATACCAATCGGGTAAAATTGAGCGGAATACCCCTTGTTCTTGAAAAATGACTAAAATGCCACTAGTCATGATATGTGCTGATCAATCGTGTGTTGCATACGGCATGTTTCTTTTATTGCCAAGTCAATGTTATCTTAGCAATGCCATTTCTATTTTGTCAATGTGTTAGTAATATATATTTTTTTACATTTTAGTAAAAAAATGTCTTATTGGTTAATATTTTATAAAATATTTAATGAAAATTTAATTCCATTCCGACTTTGGTCTGGATGGTACCAAACACTTGAATCGGATTCATGATTGATTCCCCAGATGAATTACAATGCTTACACAACAAACACTAGAATTGGAACTATTATTCCGTTTGCAAGGGGAATCAGAATTGGACTGGAATGAGATACCATCCGAATTCCCACAATCCAAATGCGCCGAAGTGTAATACTGGTGACTTCAAGTTCAATGGGAAAAGGACCAATCTTAATCAATTGGATTTTGGATTTTGGATTTGAAAAGGCCAAGAAGCTATCATTCAAAAAGAAAGGAAAAAGAAAAAGCCAAGAAGTGTGTGAGTTTGAAGAATGTTTAATCGATGAAGCTTTGAAATATGCTTATCAAGTTATCATGAAATGATTTGAACGTGAATGTAGGGAACAAAGTAATGCCCCCCCTCACCCCTCACACCCCACCCCCCGGGTGGGGTTCACGGGTTATTCCAGAGAACTTTGGAGCTTGATGAGTTAATCTTCATATAAAACAGCACAACTACTCCTAAATTCAGATTAAGTGTTCAAAAAGTTAGTCAAATTGCCTTTAGGGTTTTACTTTGGAGTTAGTCTTATAAGCATATTTCAAAAAGACCCACACATAAAGCGCAACGGGCAATGATCAATATGTGGCGGTTACAAAGGTGATCCTCTGTCAGGATCTTATCAAGGAAGGCATTCTGCCTGTAAGTGCAAAACCGGGTGAGAAAGAGGGGAGGGGGGGGGGGCGATTGCTCTACACTTTGGATAATGACGAGGTCACTGGGCTGGGTACTAGATGATGGTAAAATGATTTGATTGTGAAAACCCCGAAGGAGCTCCAGATCCATACCCTTTTATCGAAACTGGTCTTTTTGATATTGTAGGAGTGCATGACTCTAGAATCCCTAATAATTGTATATATCCTTTTACCATGATCTTCAATTTTGTTTATGACACATGGGCAGCTTACCACAAATTAGTGTATCATTCTGGCAATCTCTATCAACATATGCTGCCCCAAATGCCTAACCTTCTCAAATATCTTGTTGTCATTTGCACAAATGATACATAATGACCCGCACTTGTAATTTGCATCACTGATACCAAATATTTTGCCATACCAGCAAGATGGATACATCTTATAATGCACTTGTCATTTTTTTTCGAACTCATCTAATTAGCTATTAAATCTAGTAAAATTCCTGAAAAGCTATGAAGAACCAACCTGAAAAGTGCTTAAAAAAGTGAGGAGCGCCATTATCAAAACACGGGAGTGCTGATATCATTTCCCTATGTATTTGTCTTGAAATATAGATATATTGAGACAAATGCATATTCAAGATAAAAAGGAATGTCAGCTAATCTGAGGACAGAGAAAATTCCAGGAAGAGTTACATTTTCATTGTTTTGATTTTTATCATGATTAAATTCACTTGTCTGTAAATATTTTGGATTACATGCATTTATTTGTTGGATTCATTTGACTGTTAATATTTTAGATTATATCCGTTTATTTGTTGTTTTTTCTCATTGTTTGTAAAGTTGAAGCTTGAATATTTATCCATGTCACTGAAAACTCTTTTACTATCGATGGAAATACCTTCATTTATATAATCTTTCAGTTTGCATCTTTTTGACTTTTTTCTTTGGCATATGCTCTGTAGACAACAACTATTGAGGATATTTCTATCTGAAATCTCCCTCGTTTATTATGTTTCAGCTATTTGGGGGAATAAAGTTTTGGACGTCATTCTTTAGTTCATTTTTCTTTCCCCACCTCTTTTAAGCATCTCACTGTACTGATTTTTGTCATGTAGGAGGACTCTGTACTTCTTGCTCCAGAGAAGCATGGTGAAAATCCCCAGATCGGGATGATTAAGGTGGCTGTTTCGTTACTAATTTTTATTTAGTACCATTTAATTCTAACATTCGTTTATATATAGATATATCTCTGTTTGTTGCATATTCGTTTGTGGTCCTTAGCTTTCATATAATCTAACTGTCGGATGCTCTAGAGTCGAGCTGTAGTTTATTATATATGGAAAGCTAAAATTTCAAATAGACGCAGAGTTTTAAAATGCCTTATAAACGTGTAATAGTCTAAACTCTATATACATAGGCAAGGTGTATTGTCTAAAATGATAAATCCAAGAGTTGAAAACATTTGATCCTATCAGCAAAATGTTTGAATTGGAAACTGAAATAGGGGTTGTTTCTTAATTTACTATCACAAGTGATCTTATTTAACTTCAATTTAAAATTTTTTCCTTTTTTTAACTTTAGAAAAGGTTATGCATCATAGTTTCATTTAAGCAAGACACTATAATTCTGCAATTTTATTGAAAGACATGAATATTTGCATTAGTATTATATCTTTTTATTCCTACTAATAGGAACATAATTTCTAGGCATTGAGTCCTATATGCCAAAAATGAGTAAATGTGAGTCCCATCCCCAACTAGTGAAACTGAGTTGTTGAATGGAATGGTAAAGTGAGTCGATAGTATTGAATAAAATAGTTTATACAAGAAAATTAATAAATTTTAGAATCCCATGGTGTAGAAAAATCTGACGGGTGTAATCCGATCTGATAACACAAAGCAATGCAAAAATATTGAACGATGCAAACACAATCGCACCCAAGATTTATGTGGTTTGACAATGATGCCTGTGTCCATGAGGCAAGGGCCAAATTCCACTATAAAGATAATAAAATAAGATTACAAAGGAACTAACCCAATCCCACATCCCACATCCCTCAACCCTTTCCTTTTCTCTCCCTTGAAAACCCACATTCAAGCCCTCTCCCTAGAAAACCCACATTCAAGCTCTCTGCCTAGAAAACCCACATTCAAGCCCTTTGTCTTCACTCACGATCCTAGAGAAAAATCCTGCTCATGAAATATTCTTTGTTTACATATTCTTTTTTTCTCAACTATATACAGTTGGGGCTCTCATAATTAATGCTTCATAAATTTATAATCTCTTATATCCTGTTACTTAACCGACGTTGTTCTTACTGTGGTAATTTATAATCTCTTATTTCTAATACTTAATAAATAATAAATAGAAAAGTCTAGTGATATAAGATATAAGAGAGTACCTTCTTAGAAAATGTTGTTCAAAGTACATATACTTTACAATAATATATGTAGGTACAACATAGGAGAAAGAAGAGAAAAAGGAAATAACAAAAAAGAGGTGTCAAAATTCCTTGACCCGAATCGCATTTCGTAACAAAAGCATTCTAACAGAATTGGAGGGTGTGTATATACAGTATGTTTCTTACCAAAAGAGTAAGACAATCAATTCATCTCTCTCAAATGATAAGAAGTGGAAGACCATTCATCTCTCCCATCTCTCTCTCTCTCTCTCTCTCTCTCTCTCTCTCTCTCTCTCTCTCTCTCTCCAAAAGAAATGTAATTTAAGGGATAGTGAGATTGCAAGAAAAATCGGGTGGCAGACTTATTTTCTAGTACTGTTTTTTTGAATGATAAGATTGAATTTATTAAAACACAATAGAGACCGAGGCGGTCCCTAAAATTACAAAGATAAGGGGAGCATGTGAGGTCGAAAAAATAACAGAGGAACTAAACAGCGGGGGGAGGGGGGAGGAGTCATAGAGTTCAACTCTCTCCCTATGGACACCCTCTCTAGCATGTTTGTCAAGCCTCTCCATTAGCCGGCCGTCTTATGTGATTGAAGGAAATCATGGAGGATCCAATTCAATCTTGAATCTCATAAAAAAATGCACCAAATCTCCAAGGAGCAATGGGTGAACCTTTAAGCCAATGACATTGAGAGAGTCACCTTCTACCACCAACCTATTCATATCTTCATTTTGGAGAAATCAAATTCCTTGGAGAATGTCTCGCATTTCCGCCTCATTAGATTCTGCCACCCCTATTGGACCACTAAATGCCCAAATCGCAACCCCCTCTTCATTCCTTAACAACCCTCCAATAACTGAAGGTCCCAGGTTCCCCATACTCGAGCCATCAAACTTTAGTTTAATGATTCCTTGAGAAGGAGGGGACCCTGCTTGAATCACTTTAGGTTCATTGCTAGATGCATAATATTTTCTAATACTTAATATGCTCTAATATTTTTTGCAAAAGGAGCCACCGGGAATATTAAATATAAGAGCTCCAACTGTACATATATAGATATAGATTATAATCACGAGAATCTTCCAATTCCTAACCCAACTAGGATTTCTTCTCTTTTTTATGGTGGTGGTTTTACCAAAGCCCATTCCTGTTCAAACTGAGAATATTGAAGAGTCCACTAACCATTAGGTAACAACACAACTACTGGAAACAAGACACATAACCCAACAATCACCACCCTGTCCTATTTCATAGCCACGGTGAATATTTTTGTTGGCATTTCCACCTGTTGTCACCATAAACACCATTGGCCTTTTAAAGACCCCGGATCTTCATCTGCCATTTCCGAATTCGATGTCAGACGACTGTCCTATCTAATTCTCATTACGAACGACCAATCCATGCTCTTGACTATTATCTCGATTAGGCCTCCTAATTTCATTTAACAAAAGAGTGCCTCCATGACTTCTTTTGGATTCACTATTTCTTTCCTGAACAAAAACATATTCACTCTATCGTTCTAATAAACAGAAAGAGAAGTAAGAAGCAATAAGGCCTTGTCTTTAGCTTTTGCACACTACAAAGATGCTGGAGATGAAGAGGTAATGCCAATCTGCATCAAAAGAGACCTCAACCATGTCAGCTCTCCACACGTATGAGCCATATCTTGATCCTCCTAGAACGTCAACCATGAAAAGTACGACCACCCCAGACTGTGTAGGAACAACTGTAAGAGTTGAACGCGAGGAGAGGGCCATAATTGAAGCGTCTCAAATAAGTACCAGCAACGAATCACCAATAATAGGCAAATCAAATCACACCTACGTCAATCACAATATCAAGAGATCAAGCGAGAGCCAGTAGAGAAGAAGCCGACAGGAACCACATAGCCCGAGATAGCAAAAGAAACAACAACCCCAGGCTTAGCTGGGACAGACAACAAACAACAACGAAGTACCACGAGGAGAAATTTGCCAAAAAGTACAACTGATGGAACCAATAAGAAACAGGTAGACATGAAACCACAACGAACCATCAATAGGGAAAATACAAAACTAGCCCAAAACAGATCAAGGATGAGAGCACAGGCAATGGCACATCGAACACAAAGGCCCCACAAACATGGAGCGGGAGCCGCACCACAATAAGAGGGGGAAAGAGGGGAGATTGAGTTCATTAATGGAGGAAAAGAAGAGGGGATTTACGGAGGAATGGGGATGGGGATGGGGATGGGGATGGGTTTAAGTTGGAATGTGGATGGGGATGAGAATGGGTTCAAGTTGGAATGGGAATGGGAATGGGTTTTAAGGTGGAAGGGGTTTTTATTCGAGAGTTTTGTAAGAGATAGGGTTATAGATTGGGTGGTGTTTGCCGGAGAGCCAGGGTGGTGGATTACAGTTTGACGGGTATGAGAAAGGAGAGGGGAATGGGACAGATAGGGGTGCTGGAGGCGTAGGGTTAGGATTTAGGGTTTGTGCGGCAGACCCAATAGGGTTTATGGGATTGGGTAGGATTGGCGGTGGATGGGTGTGGGGTAAACCCAAAAGGATTTATGGGTTTCGGTAGGATTGGCGGTGGATAGGTGTGCGGTAAACCCAAGGTTTTAAATCTCGGTTTCGGTTTCGGTACGAAATTTCGGACGAAATCTTGTAAAAATTTCGGAAATTTCCGAAACGTTTCACCGAAATTTCTGAAATTTCACTGAAATTTTGTACTTCACCGAAATTTCCGAAACTTTTCACCGAAATTCCCGAAATTTCACCGAAATTTTACCGAAACGAAATGTTTCGGCCGAAATTTCCGAAACGTTTCGGCGAAGTTTGGTACTTTTCCGACTCACAGTGAATTTCGTTTCGGTTTCCACCGAAACCGAAATATTTCGGCCGAAACGAAACGTTTCGGCCGAAATTTAAAACCATGGGTAAACCCAAAAGGGTTTAAAGTAGGTCGGTGGTGATAGGGGTGGGGACAGAAGGGTTTAGGGTGGCAGGAGAAAATGTGGCATGGTTGTGGTGGGTTACTGGAAGGCGGTGATTGGGTTGAAGATGAGACAACGAGGTGATGGGGGTGGAGAAGATGAAGATGGCGGTGGAGGTGAGTGGTTGTGTTGGGGAATGGCTGAGGTAGGGTGCACCTCTCACTTCTTTTTCTCTCTTTTTTTTGTTTGTTTTTTATTTTTACTCCTCTCTCGGTTTTCTTCAATTGGTCAGCCTGATACCATGTTAATGTGCATCCAAGAGAAGAAGGAGAAGAAATGAGGGAGAATGTTAGAGTACCTCTTAGGGAGCTCTAATGTAATATGGAAATATATATATACTAGTTGTAGACCCGTGTGTTGCACGGGAACGAAAAAAAGGGGCTTGAAGTGTTACCTGAATCACCATATTACTTTAAACAAATGCGGAAGATACAAATCACATTCGTATTTCATTTGATCAACAAGACATTTTCATATTTATATGATTTTTGCAAATTGTAGGTGAAATCTAAAGAATTTATGAACAGTGAATTTATTCGAAGTTATTTAATTTAGAATTCTCAAAAACATAACACCCCATTTTTTATGTGAAAATACATATTTAAAACACCAAACCCACTGACGTCCAACTTAGTGGGACTGACTCCCGGGTATTTTAGGATATTTCATGGCTGGAACACATGCCATAAATCCAATACCCTGTCAAAGTTATTAAATGGTCATAAGCGGAACCATCCACGAACATATTTCTACTAATTCTTCTTAATCAAGGAGTAATACATAAACAATGAAACAACAACAGAAAGATGCTTTAGAGTAATGTACATCAAAGAGCTGGAAACAGACTTATGCATAACAATGAGGGAAAACATGGTAACATCAATAGAAGAACAACATCATGGTTAATCCCGAAAAGAGACATAAAGGATTTCATAAAAATGAACAGCCATAATCAGGATTCTCAAATATCGAGAAAGCCATGCCAAAAATATGAGGAATGGACAAACGAATGGCAATAACAACAACAAATAGTATCAATAAATCAATACATACATGTTAGAGAAATTCTCACCTTTCCTAATAATTGAGCCCATGAGGAGATGCAACAACGATTCATTGTTTTTTACACTAAGAAAAAGAACCTAGAAACAATGAAAATAACAAAGCAAAGTTCTTGAGAAAAAAAAATCAAATAAAAAATTAAGCCAGAAAGGAAAAAGATAACACATTCAGAAATAAAATAATAATAATACAGTTAGAAAAGTTTATTAGAAAAAAATCCGAAATGATAAATTTCATTTACAACAACAAAAAAAAAAGATCCCAAATATACTTTGCAAGCAGAGAACAACATGACAATTTAAAAAAAAAAAAAAAACTGCAAGGAATTGCTTTGAAATAGTAAATGAATAATCGAAATAAAGAGGGCCAGGGAATTTGATTTCTCACCTCGATAGGGGTGAAGATAAAGGAAAGGAGAGGTAAAACGTCCAGGAAAACAAAAAAAGTAGAAATTCCTTGATTTTCGTTGAGTATATATATATATATATATATATATATATATATATATATATATATATAGAGAGAGAGAGAGAGAGAGAGAGAGAGAGAGAGAGAGAGGAACACAGAAGGGTATATCTTTTAAAGAGAGGAGGAGGTGATTGAAGGAGAAAATGCAGGGAGAGGAAGAGAAAAAGGTGGCGTGAGAGAGAGAGAGAGAGAGAGAGAGAGAGAGAGTTGCTTTTATGGGGAGAAGATTGGGATAAAAATCGTCATTTCTGTCTTTTTTGGCGATTTTATTGTTGGATATCTTAAGGCGAGCTTGCTTGTAACGACTATAAAAGCAAAATCGAGGGAGTTCAAAAGACGCCATCTAGACTCTTTTTTGAAATGAAAAAATGGCGAGATAGGAAACGAAGAGCTAAATGAGAGATTTAAAATGAGAGTAGATGAGAGATTCAACACCACGGCCACCACTTTCAGGAAACGTTGTGCTGTTTTGGAAACACCAAACGGCACGAAACGGAAAGTATCAATTAAAACTAAATCACGTAAGAGATTTAAATGAGAGAGATTCACGCGGGAGAGAGTTGCTGAGAAACATTTCCTATTTAGTTCAATTTGTATTTATAATATCAAATTTGTATTTATCTGCTGGCTACGTTTCAAAGCGGGCGTTTTGCCATGTGGCGCATTTACTTATATATTTTACTAATTGCTGTGAATATGAAAAGTCAGTTTAGAAAAAACCGGCTACAGAGGGGGAGCCACGTGGCACACCTAGCTTTAAAAACTATGAATAGAATCGGTAGAACAGAGGGGTTGCCACGTGGCACAACCCCAGAGTCCCACATTCCCTTATATATATATATATTATATGTGCAAAGGTTACATGTACAATATCCAAAATACCCTTCTAACATATATATTCCTTTTTTCCCTCTTAACTACACACATGCGCCCGCACACACAGATGGTGGTTTTACCCAACCAAAAATACTCATTTCTATTCTAACTAGCTAACAACCCACACATGTTTTACATGATACGGCCAGATTGGCTTGGGGCCACATGATTTTTTTTAAGGTTTGGGTTTGCATAAACACAGTGATTTTAGGAAAGCTTTTTTGTGAAGTTCTTATAGTAATTGTGCTAGTTTGTGAAGTTCTGCGAGCTTTTTGTTGGTTTATTCATATATAGTGGGTTGGATTTCTTTTTCGCAGGACATAACAATGCACAAAGATGGCAGGATTATGGTTATTGGACAATATCTTTATCGGCCAGAAGAAACCAAGGAAAAGGGCCGTGGAAGCTGGCTAGCAAGCGATGACAGGGAGTTGTTTTACAGCTTTGATTTTGAAAAATTGCCAGCTGAATCTGTAATAGACAAGTGTGCGGTGCATTTTGTTTCTTTGCACAAGCAGCTCCCTCATCATTTGCAGCATCCAGGATTTATTGTGCAAAAGGTTTATGATGCATTGAGGAAAAAACTTCAAGACCTAACTGACAAAGATTTTGAGGATGCGAAGTAAAATGAAATTAATCTGCTGCTTCTGAAAACTCAAGATAATTTAGGAGAACTTCCTGATATTGAGGCCAACATTGATCAAATCTTGAGAAACTTCAATGCATTAACCGGAGACTATCGTCGTGATAATTGGTTAAGAAAGCTTCTTGAAGATGTTTAGTCTGAATGCATGGAAATGTGTCTGAAGGTAAAAAAATCCTTGGCCTCATTTTTTGGTGGGATTTCATCCACCATTTGACTTGAATCTAATAAAAACTTCTCTAGGTAGTTTTCTTGAAGAATTCCCTCCCCCAAAATGTAAGTAAAATATGGTTTGTATTGTCATTTCCATACAATGAACAAAATAATGAGGTTGGAGCATTCCACTATATTTTGGCAGGATTCCTATACTTATTTGGCTCAAATCTAGTTAAAAATCCCTAGATGTCGCTAGTAGAAGATTTGCCCCGTCACTCTTTTCTTCAAAAAATAGAAAAGAGGACGAGTTGATGTGTCAGATTTACCATTTGTTATAGGATGAAAATATTCTTTGGGAAACGACCGTGGTATTAATTCAATCACGTCCTATGTGGGTCCGTGTCCGAATCCGTGTCAGAAAGTGTTGACTCACAATTCATGACCCTCGCCCAAAAAATCCATGTACTATAAGAACAGAGGAATATTCCAATCAGATTGAGCAAAGAAAACACACCTCGATTAGATGGTAAAGGTAGAACAAGAATAAAAACACTACAAAAAACTAGTCAACCATGATCTTCAAGAGGTAGATGGTCCCAAACAACCAAGGACGCTCTCGCCACTCCACTTCAAGCGAGCATTTCTGCATCACATTTGTTGAATGTTAAGTATGAACCACATGCCTTTCATTATGGTCTAAGGATTCCTCCAATGTGTCATCAAATCTCCATGGGAGTCCCTTCCCCTCTTTCACCCACTGAATAAATTTCAAATAGTCACCCTCCGCCACAAGAGAATGTAGAAAATCACTGGCAAAGTGGATGTCATTCTTATCAGCAAGGACTTCTGCGTCATCGGTCACTCAAATTTGCCTAAAAAATACCCACCTCACTACTCTATCATTCCTTTTAAGGTCTCCCCCAATATCAGCTGTATCCGGATTCCTTAAGCTAGAGCCATCAATGCAAAGCTTAAGAAACTCAAGGGAGTGGGAGACCACCTAGGGGCTGGTCAGTTGTTTCGATATGTGCTCAATGACGATTAAACTCTTTCATCCCCAACGCCCACCTCACCATGGTAGAGAAGATTGACTACCTAAGCATCCAGGTCGACTTTGAATCTCCTTTTAATATCCTCATATTTACTCCTACACCAGCCAAATGACAACAATCAGAGTGAGATTCTACGAAATCTTTGCTTTCCTGTAGATGAGCAAAAGCTCAACCCTTGATCATGGTATCCGATTTGATTAGGCATCACTCGACTCTTCACAAATACGATGCAAATAATATGCGTACATAGTTGCAATGAATGGCGTCAACATTATTTGCTATAAAAAAACACATGATTTACTGATTAATGGGTGAATAGTGACTTGATTCCATTTTTGTAGATGATCCATAATGGGAATCTTAACAAGTTTGTCCAACAAAAAGCAGGCTCTCGATTGGCATAGGACTCGCTAAGAATGAACTCACTAAAAACGAACCACCAGGGAACCCTTCCAGATTGAATAATCACATCCATTGTGTCGAAAATACACTACCTCCAAGCTATCCAAAACTTTGCGACCGAATTCTCTCTCAAAGAAGTGTTTGCGAAATTTGATATCACACAACACTTTTCCTTCTTCCCTACAGAAAGGATCCCCATGCTTGTCTTGCAGAAGGATGATCGAAGCAAGTTAGGAAACGCATCCTTCAACAACCGGTCGCCACGGTAGGGTTCAAAGTTCAAACCAAAGGCCAATATGATCTACTCATCTCCTTAATCACATCAGCACATCTCATAATATATCTTCAAATTGTGATCCTTATTGAAAGAAACGAGTGTCCTGAAGTCTAGCATCTCAAATGGATCCCATATTTCTCTGCTAGGAGAGTGGTATTTAGAAAGGGACATGCCGTCTTTTGAGAAGGAAGAGGTAACGAGTGTCCCGATGCCAACTTTTGCTAACTTAAAAGCATTCCTTGAGATGTTTTCTGTGCTTGTTTTTCAAGGAAAAGGCAACAAAGCCCAGATCCTTCATATCAAAGCTGTGATATAAATTTGCTCAATGCTTCTTTTCCCATCAATATCACCCAATAATAGTAATTTCTTCAATAAAAAGTTCAATTGTTTGATTCAAACCTTTTGTAACTCTTCTTGTTGACGGGCCATACCAAATTTGGATCCCTTCACTAACAAAGAATCGTCCGATTCAAACCTTTTGGAACTCTTATTTTTCAAGCCTTCACAAAATAAATCAAGCCATGCCATTAAAGCTTCCTTTCGTCCTAGCTTTCTTCAATTTACAAGTGCACATCTGATTGTCTGCAGTATGAAAACTTGGCGTCTGTTTCTTAAATATTTCTTCCTTTTACATCACATGAAAATGCATTTTTCATGTCAATTTGATGAAGAAACCATAGTTACCAGTTTGAGAAACAAATTCAGGGAGCAAAACATGAAACAAAAGCGAGAAGCACAGTGAAAAAATAGAAGAGAATTGAAAATTATATGAGAAACGAATTGTGAAGCACTTTGGAAAACACCTCACTTATGTATTTATATAAAATGGAAACAAGGTAGAATCACTGATATGCCCTTAGGCACATACTCACATACACACACTTCTAACACTCCGCCTCAATCTGGAATGTATATATCATGCATTCCTAGCTTGTTACAAATATCATTATGTTTGGCTCTACTCAAAGATTTGGTAAAAAACATAAGCTAGCTGATCTGCTGATCAAGTGAAAGTAGTGTGCATTTCTCCCTTTTGGAGTCGCTGGCAAATGAAATGACGGTCCACCTCAATGTGCTTGGTGCGCTCCCGAAAGACAGGATTGGTGGCAATATGAATAGTAGCCTTATTGTCATAATACAACTGAATTGGGGATGATGAGGAGAATCCAATCTCGGATAGGAGGGAGAGCAACCACATAAGCTCACCACTAATATGTGACATGGCTCGGTATTCTGCTTCTACACTCGATTTGGCCACTACGTCTTGTTTCTTGTTTCACCATGATACTAAGTTATCTCCTCCAACAAAGGTACAATATCGAGTCGTGGATTGTCTATCACTCATTCTGCTGGTGACCCGGCCCAGTCTGCATCACAAAACCTTCTAACTTCGCATGCCCGTGTCTCTTGAAAAGCAGCCCTTTTCATGGAGCGCTTTTCAAGTATCGGAGAGTCTGAATTACGGCTGCCCGGTGGGGGGTACGAGGAGCACTCATGAACTGACTAACAACTCCCACTGCATATGAAATATCTAAGCGAGTGAGAATGAGGCATACGAGTTTCCTTACAAGTCGCATGTACCTTCTAGGGTCATCTAACAAGTCTCCCTGTTCTGGAAGCAGCTTTGTATTAGGGTCCATGGGAACAACAACTAGTTTTACACCCATTAGGTGCTTTAAACACTTTAAGTTGATGGCAGAAAATCTCTTCTCTACTTCTATTAAGTGTTTTCAATGTGATGGTGCATATGAATTGACAAAAGGAGAATTTAAACATTTTTTGGATACATGTGGTATTGTTTTGCGGGTCTCTTCTCCCCATACTCCTGAGCAAAATGGGGTAGCTGAGCGTAAGATTAGAGATATTAGCGAGATGGGCACAACTCTTCTATTTCAAGCTTCTATGCCCAAATGATTCTGGCTTGAGGCCTTCTACGCTGCTGCCTAATTAATTAATCGATTGCCTACACATGTGCTCCATGGAAAATCTCCTTATGAAACTCTCTATGGCCAATCTTCACATTATGGACTACTTGGAGTATTTGTCTGCCAGTGCTTTCCCTCTCTTAGGCCATATCAACGTGACAAATTGAGTCCCAAGTCATTATCGTGCATTCTACTAGGCTACAGTGAGACTCAGAAGGGGTATCGCTGCTACGAACCCGCTACGAACCCACATCAGGACGTGTTCATATCTCACAACACGTAGTGTTTAATGAAGAATTTTTTCCATTTGCTGCCTCGCATGTTGTGTCTCACTCTACCCCTGCATCGCCATCACCTAGCATTACAATTCCTATCGTCACTCACCCCATTAATGTTGTGCCCACTTTGGAACCACCTGTCTTACCCATTGACTCCTCTCATGTAGTCCCTCCTTCACCACCCCAACCTCATTCATCTTCTATTTCTTATGACACTTTGGTTGATTCCACATCTCCACCTTCACCACCCCCACCACCACCACGCCATCCAATGGTTACACGTCCTCAAGATGGCACTCGAAAGCCCAAAGTATACCTTGCCACCAAACATCCGCTTCCATCGGCCTATGTAGCTACACTTGAGTCAGCTTCCCTTGAACCATCCACCTACAAACAGGCCACTTGTGATCCTAAGTGGATAGCTGCAATGTCTGAAGAATACAATGCCCTTCTTCACAACACCACTTGGACTCTCGTTCCTTTTCATCCTACGATGAACATTGTCGGCTGTCGTTGGGTATATCGCATCAAACATCGTAGTGATGGTACAATTGAACGGTACAAAGCATGCCTCGTGGCAAAAGGGTTTCATCAATAACCTGGCATTGATTTCTCATAAACGTTCAGTCCTGTTGTCAGACCGGACACCATCAGACTCGTTCTAGCAGTTGCAATCTCTCGCGGCTGGCCTATTCGACAACTTGACGTTAAGAATGCATTTCTTCATGGCATACTCAAATACGAGGCTTGCATGCAGCAGCCCCCTGGATTCATTGATGTTGCTCATCCTAATTGTGTCTGCAACTTACATAAGGCCATCTACGGCCTTCGTCAGGCTCCACGTGCATGGGTCCATCGATTTAGCTCATTTCTTCTTAATCCTGGCTGGCGTGAGGCCATGGACCTGGAAATGGGAGCTCTTCATACTAATGAGACTTGGGATCTGATTCCTCTACCATCTGGTGCTCGTCCTGTTGGTTGTAGGTGGGTATTCTCTATTAAATATCTGTCTCATGGTATTGTTGAGCGCTTAAAGGCGCGGATGGTGGTGAAAGGGTATACTCAGACTTTCGGCGTTGATTACATTTAGACCTTCTCACCCGTTGCGAAGATGCCATCTGTCCGTGTACTTCTTTCTCTGGCAGTGAATCATGGTTGGACTCTACTAATTGGATATGAAGAATGCTTTTCTTCATGGAGACCTTACTGAGGTCTATATGGAGCAACCTCTTGGGTATGTTGCTTATGGGGTGATGTCCTCCTATGTGTGCCGCCTCAAGCAATCTCCGAATGCATGGTTTGGAAGGTTCAGTGACGCAACCATGCGCTTTGGCATGAAACAATGCGCAGTAGACCATTCAGTCTTCAGTCATCACTCCTCAGTTGGGTGCATTTTGTTGATCATGTATGTTGATGACATCATCACAAGTAGTAATTCAAGAGGTATAAAGCAATTGAAAGTCTTCTTACAAAAATAATTTTCCACTAAGGATTTGGGTCATCTCAGGTACTTTCTTGGGATAAAGGTAGCCCATTCTTCCAGAGGCTTGTCTCTATCACAAAGGAAGTATGTTTTGGATTTGTTAAAAGACACAGACAATCTTCGGGTCAAACCACCTTTTGTACCCCACCGACCCCAATGTGAAACTTGTTCCAAAAGAAGGTGATTTGTTGAAAGACCCTGACAGATATAGAAGGCTGGTTGGTAAGCTCATATATCTTACGGTTACTCGTCCAGACATACCTCATGATTTTTATAGACATGCAAAGGTCGGAGAAGTTACCTTTTATTGAATCAGATTTCATGTTCTTTTGGAGAGGAATTTAGACCCAAATTTCCGGAAATTTCTAGCTCCTAAAGAGTACTCTGTAGAAGATTGGAATTATGTTCATTGGTAAATTTTCATTATGGGAGATGGCCCCAACCCAATGAGGATTTAGGGAATTGTGGCTTGGAATACAATATCTAAGTGTCACATTACATAAGCATGGTTGAACCAAAGGGAACGTATATTGCCGATTGAAGCTTTATTTTCCATGGAGCCTATTGTGACATTCAAAATGTCCATCACTTCTGTAGCCCACTAGTATTTAGTATTTTTCTTTGTTGCAGCCATTTTGCTTGATTTAATGCCCATACCATCATTTCTCCAACCCACTATTAATTGAACTCTTCAATTGTAGACATTGTCTTTGCTTTAATGCCTTTAAAAATGGCTAAGCGGCTAAGCCTTCTCCATTCAATGCTTCAATGTCCACCGAATTGATTACTCCTCCTTCCCATTACATTGGCAAAACTGCAAAAGTAAGATCAGCCTTACTTAAAAGTCCTTGATTCACAAGCTACTTGGATAGTCAATTCTCCCAACCCAGCGTCACTTCGCCAGTAGCCCACACATCTCCCAACTATAAGCCGCATACAGAATTGTTTCTGAGTGCTTCAAAAGTGGAGGACAAAAATGGGCAGATTTGTTGACAAACAGTGTCTGTCCATTTTCCCCTCCACTTTTCGATGGGTTAGGATGATCCTATGGACCTGATTTTTGGTACACGTTCTATGTATGTAAATTCCTTCCAAATGAATGCTTTGGATCATCCCAAAAAAATGTGGGACCCATGTTTTTGTGGCACACTAGCTCATCTAAGCTATATGACCTCAAGCTCACAAATAGTTTTCCCAAATAGATAACTATTGAGAGAGAAAAAGCGGAATCTATGCATACGTGTTTCTCTTTTAAACAAGATAAAGATTTAACTGTCATTATCAGGTAACCAATCAAATTAATGATACAAAGGAGATGGTTAGACACTATAGTAGTGATTAAGAAGTTTAAGAAATAAATGATTAAGAAGGTTTTCTGTAGCTTCCGAAGAAGAAGCTACAGATTTTTGAGGAGGATTCTTGTCATCATCTTCAGGCTGGGGATGACCAACAATTGGAATGGGATTAGCAACATCTTGTTCCTCTACTTCTGGAGGTGGGAGCGGCTTAGCAACATCTTGCTCCTCCTCATTAGAGGAAGACGGAGGCAATATCATATGAGGTTTTTTTGACTTTTCCATGTCGGAATCTGACAAAAGAGTTATCCCGAGCAATATAGAGTTGGAACTTGAAGATAGCTATTCTACTCTAAATGTTTGTCTTGAAGAAGAAGATATAGCTAAGCTACTACTGTAAAGGTCTATTGTAAACGTTTGTTTTGAAGATGCTACTGTAAAGTTTCTCGAAATCCCATGCTGTGTTTTTCTCTACCTGAATGGCTGACTGAGAGATAGACCTTGAGGTGGGTTTCCGGTTTACGACAATGTGTTTAAAGAAAATAGAGAGGGATTGCGATGTGATATCTCAGAATCCGAATTTTATGGTGTTTTGCTAAAGCAATTGTTTCGGTTGTAAATCTGGGATACGAAGTGCAAGTCATCAAGTAAGCGGGAGGAAGACTTCTTCTTTAGTAATTAAACCGACTCAGATAATCAAGCCCGTTTGTTTCGATTTTAATAACTGACTGTGATTATTAGACTTAAAACTATGTTTAATTAATTTAATCGGAGCCCTAAACAAGGACTGGCAAAAAGGTCGGTCTCACATTGTATGGGTGATCTAAACCGTTCATTTCTTGAGTCCGGATGTAGATGGGTATGCCAAGAAACTCTTCTCCATAGGATGGTCCTAACTAGGGGTGTAAACGAGCCGAGCTTGGCCAGGCTCGGCTCGTTAAGCTCAAAAGCTCGGTTCGGGCTCGAACCAGGCTCGGCTCGGCCAGGCTCCCGAGCCTTACCGAGCTCGGGTTATATTATGTTCACACCCCTCATCTTCCCTGGTCAGCCCTACTAGTGTAATTTGACTACTTTTTTACACTATGGGGGGTGGTCCTAGTAATAAATGGGGTTCCAAAAATGAAGTGACATATTTTGCCCCCCCCCCTTTCACTCCCCGGACAACCCTTTTAATGTATAAATTAATATATAATATATATATTTAAATATATTAAATTCTTAACGAGCCTTAACGAGCAGAGCTCGAGCGAGCCTCCGAGCCTGAGCCAAAATTTCCGGGTTAGGACTAAGGGTGTCAGAGGGTTAGGACTAAGGGTGTGAATTTTGGCTCGGGCTCGAAGGCTCGAAGGCTCGCTCGAGCTCGGCTCGAATCCTTAACGAGCCGAGCCGGCTCACCAGGCTCGTTAAGCTTAACGAGCCGAGCCTAATTTAGGCCAGGCTCGGCTCAGCTCGACTCATTAAGAATTTAATATATTTAAATATATATATTAAATATTAATTTATACATTAAAAGGGTTGTCCAGGGACTGAAAGGGGGGGGGGGCAAAATATGTCACTTCATTTTTGGAACCCCATTTGTTACTAGGACCACCCCCCATATTGTAAAAAAGTAGTCAAATTACACTAGTAGGGCTGTCCAGGGAAGATGAGGGGTGTGAACATAATATAACCCGAGCTCGGTAAGGCTCGCGAGCCTGGCAGAGCCGAGCCCGAGCCGAGCTTTTGAGCTTAACGAGCCGAGCCTGGCCAAGCTCGGCTCGGCTCGGCTCGTTTACACCCCTAGTTAGGACCATCCTATGGAGAAGAGTTTCTTGGCATACCCACCTACATCCGGACTCAAGAAATGAACGGTTTAGATCACTCATACAATGTTGGATCGACCTTTTTGCCAGTCCTTGTTTAAGACTCTGACTAAATTAATTAAACATAGTTTTAAGTCTAATAATCACAGTCAGTTATTAAAACCGAAACAAACGGGCCTGATTATCTGAGTCGGTTTAATTACTAAAGAAGAAGTCTTCTTCACGCTTACCTGATGACTTGCACTACGTATCTCAGATTTTCAACCGAAACAATTGCTTCAGCAAAACCTCATAAAATTCGGATTCTGAGATATCACATTGCAATCCCTCTCTATTTTAAGCTTATCTTTTCTGTTAAGTTTTGTTCTGCAGGGAAGTATTCTTTAAACACGTTGTCGTAAACCGGAAACCCACCTCAAGGTCTATCTCTCAGTCAGCCATTCAGGTAGAGAAAAATACAGCATGAGATTTCGAGAAACTTTACAGTAGCATCTTCAAAACAAACGTTTACAATAGACCTTTACAGTAGTAGCTTAGCTATATCTTCTTCTTCAAGACAAACATTTAGAGTAAAATAGCTATCTTCAAGTTCCAACTCTATATTGCTCGGGATAACTCTTTTGTCAGATTCCGACATGGAAAAGTCAACAAAACCTCATATGATATTGCCCCCGTCTTCCTCTAGTGAGGAGGAGCAAGATGTTGCTAAGTCGCTCCCACCTCCAGAAGTAGAGGAACAAGATGTTGCTAATCCCATTCCAACTGTTGGTCATCCCCAGCCTGAAGATGATGACAAGAATCCTCCTCAAAAATCTGTAGCTTCTTCTTCGGAAGCTACAGATAACCTTCTTAATCATTTATTTCTTAAACTTCTTAATCACTACTATAGTGTCTAACCATCTCCTTTGTATCATTAATTTGATTGGTTACCTGATAATGACAGTTAAATCTTTATCTTGTTTAAAAGAGAAACACGTATGTATAGATTCCGCTTTTTCTCTCTCAATAGTTATCTATTTGGGAAAACTATTTGTGAGCTTGAGGTCATATAGCTTAGATGAGCTAGTGTGCCACAAAAACATGGGTCCCACATTTTTTTGGGATGATCCAAAGCATTCATTTGGAAGGAATTTATATACATAGAACGTGTACCAAAAATCAGGTCCATAGGATCATCCTAACCCATCGAAAAGTGGAGGGGGAAATGGACAGACACTGTTTGTCAACAAATCTGCCCATTTTTGTCCTCCACTTTTGAAGCACTCAGAAACAATTCTGTATGCGGCTTATAGTTGGGAGATGTGTGGGCTACTGGCGAAGTGACACTGGGTTGGGAGAATTGACTATCCAAGTAGCTTGTGAATCAAGGACTTTTAAGTAAGGCTGATCTTACTTTTGTAGTTTTGCCAATGTAATGGGAAGGAGGAGTAATCAATTCGGTGGACATTGAAGCATTGAATGGAGAAGGCTTAGCCGCTTAGCCATTTTTAAAGGCATTAAAGCAAACACAATGTCTACAATTGAAGAGTTCAATTAATAGTGGGTTGGAGAAATGATGGTATGGGCATTAAATCAAGCAAAATGGCTGCAACAAAGAAAAATACTAAATACTAGTGGGCTACAGAAGTGATGGACATTTTGAATGTCACAATAGGCTCCATGGAAAATAAAGCTTCAATGGGCAATATACGTTCCCTTTGGTTCAACCATGCTTATGTAATGTGACACTTAGATATTGTATTCCAAGCCACAATTCCCTAAATCCTCATTGGGTTGGGGCCATCTCCCATAATGAAAATTTATCAATGAACAGAATTCCAATCTTCTGCGCTAGAAATTTCTGGAAATTTGGGTCTAAATTCCTCTCCAAAAGAACATGAAATTTGATTCAATAAAATGTAACTTCTCCAACCTTTGCATGTCTATAAAAATTGAAATTCTAACAAGTAAATAAAGAAACCGACATAAAATCAAGAGCACTCACTAAACAGAATCCTTAAGATAACTGTGCAAATTTGGAGTGAACAGAAAAGGGTACCATTCTAGCCGACAATGTCCGATTCTCCTAGAAAACTAAACCGTAGCTGCAGTTGCTCCACCGAGCTTACAACTTCCACCCATAACCCAAAAAATGTTATTTTCTTCCTCTAACATCAAAAGAAAACCCTGAAAGAAAGGAAAACCTTACTTATAGTTGAAAAGACCAAATTACCCATAAGAGTGACCAAAGTGGTCACATTACCAATAATATGCCAAATCTGGACTGGGGTCTTTATATAGCTCTCTTACCTTGTTTTTGTAGCCGCTCAGAGTGCCGAACTTGCTTCGGGTGGTCCATTTGATGCTCGAGTTCCCCGACAATCTCCTCGGCCACGTCACTGGATAATAAATCACGTGCATACTTGCGCTGGGAAAGAAACAGCCCAGTAACAACCCAGTTTCTGTTCGTTGAACTTCAATACCTAAGAAATAATTTAATGGCCCATATCCTTCATTGAGAATTCACGACTTAATGTAATAATAAAAGAGTAAAATAGAATAGGATTATCTCCTGTCAAGATGATATCATCGACATATCATAAGAGAACCAAGATACCATCAGAATGATGACAAATAAAGAGTGATGAATCTGCAATGTTGCAGAAGACACCATTTTTACGTAGAAAATTGCTAAAATGATTTAACCAAGCACTCGGTGCTTATTTAAGTCAGTATAAAGCCCTTTTTAGCTGACAGACATGGGTGGGTTTGGATTGATCAATAAAACCTGACGGCTGGTCCATATAAACCGGTTCATCAAGATACCCATGAAGAAAAACATTTTTTTACGTCGAATTGTCTAATGGGCCATCCTTCGACTGTAGCAATAGTAAGGACGGTCCTAATACTTCCTGGTTTGATAGTGGGGCTAAAGGTCTCCAAAAAATCAACTCCCTCTTTTTGGTTAAATCCTTTGGCTACTAGACGAGCCTTAAGTCGATCAAGCCCACCATCAGACTTGAGTTTAGTCTTAAAGACCCATCGGCAACCAACAACATTCATTGTAGGTGAACGAGGTACGAGATCCCATGTCTGATTAGTAGCAAGGGCAGTCATTTCTTCTATCACAGCTGCCCTCCATTCGTCATGTTTTAAAGCGGATTTTACGCTTTTCGGCTCAAGAGGAATACATGTTGTAGCCAAGTGAACATTTTTAGGATTAGGCTTGAATATCCCACCTTTGCCCCTAGTAGTCATCACATGCTGATTAGTCATGGGACTCACTGATTCTATATTTTCTTGAGTGGGGACCTCTTCATCTGTTTGTCTTAGATCATTAGCTTCGTCATTGAAATTGTTTGAGTCATTTGGTGAGATGTCTTGTGGTTCATTGGGATGGAAAGCTTCTGGTTGATCTGCTTGATCCATAGTCATATTGGAATTGTAACCTTGTGGCATATGAGAAAATAGTCGAGCACGTTCTGTTGCATCATTTGAGGATGTTAACGGTCGAGCCGCATCTTCAACTGGTTCCTTCCATTCCTTAAAACAGAAAGTTCTCCTTCCACTTAATCTGAGGCATCCGCGTTAGAAGTGTTGAAAGGAAATGACTTCTCATAGAACACAACATAACGAAAAATATAGACTCGCCCTGTAGGAAAGTGAAGACACCGATATCCTTTATGTTTGTCACTATATCCAACAAATGGTAGTGATCGTGGCTCAAACTTGTTTGTAGCATATTGTCTTAAATATGGGAAGCTCATAGAGACAAACACTCTCAAGGATGTGTAAACTGGATCTCTGTGAAAAAGTCTTTTATCTGGACATTCCATTGCCAATTGAGGAGATGTCAACCTATTTATAAGAAACACTGCCGTTGAAAAGACTTCAACCCAATATCGTTTTGAAACTGAGGCATTACAGAGCATTGCCAAACCAAGCTCTACAATGTGTCTATGTTTCCTCTCGGCTACACCATTTTGTTCTGGTGTTCCGGGACAAGAAATTTGATGAACAATTCCATGATGAACGAAATGATCTAAGAATTCTTTCTTTGAGAGCTCTCCTCCACCATCGTATTGAAATATTTTTATTTTACGATCAAATTATTTTTCAACAAGTTTTTGAAAAACAATATAGCAAAACATGAAGTCTGACTTTCTTTTCAAAGGATAAAACCAACTATATCTTGAAAACTCATCCACAAACACAACATAATATTTAAAACCTTGATTAGAGTGTACCGTGGCTGGTCCCAAAGATCACAATGAATCTTATTCAAAGGTTCAACAGAACGATAGTTTGATGAAATAAAAGGTAGTCTTACACTTTACTTAACTGTCAACTAATAGAAATATCACTAGATTTATCTATTACTGAAATAAAACCATTACTACGAAGAAAATTCAACACTCTTGCTTGTGGATGGCCAAGTCTTTGGTGCCAAACATCCTCGGATGCCGTTTGAAATTTGTTTGAAAAATTCACCTCGATAGATTGTTCATCCAAGGCATATATAGTCCTCCTTGTCTATTCCCCGATGCCAGTGTTTTGTTTGTCCTTTGATCCTTAATTTCAAAACCAGAGTCATTAAAAAAAAGTAGCATGGATAATCTAAAGTCAATTGAGATAGTGAAATTAAGCTCTTTATTTATTTATGGGATTATCAAAACATCCTTTAAGGGAATAACAGTAGACCCATTAAGGATTCTCCCATCTCCAATATGAGATATCTTTAATCTTTTTCCATCAATAATCATAACCGAATCAGATCCACGATTTGTTATTAAGTTGGTAAGAATACCTGGATTTCTAGTAATGTGGGCCAAGGAACCCGTATCAGGAAACCATCCTCCATCTTGAGGATTAGAGATTTGTATGGCTGCAAGTGCTTCTGGGATATCTTCAGCCTTGAAATTATTATTGAACCGATTCCAGCACTTCAAGGCATCATGACCTTGTTTGTTGCATATTTGACAAAAATCAATGTTTCTTGTTTTGTAGCTGGGTACGATTCCATTGAGGACCATTTTGTTTGTTTTGTTGGGAATAATGATAAGATGAATTCCCCTGTCCATATTGAGAAAAGCCTTTTCCTTTTGAAGAGAATAACTTAGTTTCTCCTTTTTTAAAATTTTTATTTACATTACACTATCGTTGTCCGTAGAAGGCCATTGAGTGATTGATTGAATCACTTTGGTACCCATTGCTACATAACTCATGGCTTTGTAAAATGGAATGACATCAGCATATGAGGGTATGGGTGGTTTCAACATCGTGGTGGTGAAAGACTCATATTCGGGTCCCGATCCATTCAATAGGAGAACACCTTTGTTTGATCAGGGACAGGTTTCCCAATTCCATTAAGTTGCATATTGACTTGAATTCACGCAAGTAATCAGAAAGAGACAAAGTACCCTTCTTAAAAAATCATATTTTAGAGAGGAGTTCAAACTCTCGTGCCTGAGAGTTTTGAGCAAAAGATGCAGCTAAAGATTTCCAAACGTCAGTGGCAGTAACTAAACCAACAACAAGGCCAAGGACTTCTTCTGATAGAGTCCTGATAAGTCCCTGTGATCCATGCCTTCACAAGTCGATCCGTGCGAACCAATGACATTAAGTCTGGGTTCTGAATCTTTTTTTTTTTTGGATGAGTAAGCTGGGGTTCTGAATCTTTCCATCACTGTTGGATGATTCTACCTCACGGTTTGGCGTTGGTATTTGTCCATTGATAAATCCTTCAAGTTCTTGGCTTTCAATCAATGATAAAATTTGTGTTTCCCACAAAAGATAATTTGATTGAGTTAACTTCAATGAAACGAAGTTAGCTACATTGATATGAGTAGGGTAAGGATATTTTGATGGTTGTTGGGAAGAAGGCAATGCCATTGCAGTGTCTGCCGTACCTGCTCTGATACCATAAAAGAGAAACGTATGCAAAGATATAACTTTTTCTCTCTGAATAGTTATCTATTTTTACTATTGTATTTCCTTATATACTGAGATTACAATAACTGATTTTTAGGAGACAATACAAAATTTGAATGTAAAATACGTGTAGAATGGAGAGAAGATAGAAGTTATAGGAGTTAGAGAGAAGTTAGGAAGTTATACACGTGCACAACATCTAGATTAGAGAGAAGTTAGGAGAAGTTATAGACTTGGACATTGGATGGGTGAGTTGGCAAATCTTCTCCTCCAACGATTTTTGCTGATTTGGATGGGTGAGTTGGCATTTCTTAAATATTGTTATGGTTGGATGATGATATTTTGATGGAAATAAAGCATATGATTTTTATAATATTTTAGTACTTTTTAATATTTTTATATTTTCTTTATTATTATTTTTTGAATGGTACTTTATTTTTTATTTTAAAATTCAGAAAACTTTTCTGGCTTACGCCTCACGTTTGATCGAGGGAGGACTGAACCGCCTGACAGTGTTTGTACATTACTGCGTAGGTACGATTAGAACTTGTTGATTTCACTGGGAAGTTTGATGCACAATACTTTATCGATTGGCTTCCTTTACTAGAAGAGTATTTTGATTGTATGACCTGTTTGAAGAAAGGAAAGTTAGATTTAATAAGGCTAAGTTAGTAGCCCACGCAAAAATTTGGTGTATATGGATTAAGAGAAGCAACATCGTAGGGAACCAACCGCCTACTATGTTGTGGGATAAGACGAAGCAACTTTTGAGGGGAAAATTCCCAAGTCAATTTCTAGGATAAACTTAACGATCAAATGGTGACTTTCTTACATAAAACTTTATCAGTTATGGAATACCTGCCAAAGATTTACGAGTTCTTGATGAGATGTGAAGTGGAAGAAGATGCCCAACAAAGTGAACAAACACTTCCCCTTTTCAAGCATGTGTATGAGGTTATTAATCAAGAGTGAAATGCTACTGTGGATGAGGAGTATGACGGGAGACGAGGGGACGCACATGAATGTGGGGAAATGCATTCCTGATGTTACTGAAGGTGGAGAAGATTGGTTGCACACTATTATTTTCCAATCATAAAAGGGTGAGGAGATGGCGTTCAAGGAGATAGCCGATAATCAGACTGTTCTAATGTGGTGTCTAAATCCTTTTATTGAGAAGGTACAATTACCAATAGAGAAGCGACCATGACCTTAGAAAGTGGCATTGATTAATGATGCTAGTATGACCGTGGATCGCGGAGGTGCTTGGTGCCTGTTGTGTTGAGATTGACTATTGTAAGGATTTAGTCTGGCGTTATGTTATTCCGATTTGAATCACATACATTCTTTTAAATAGAATGTGGTCGTATGATCAAGATGCTACTTTTTGGTATAAGAGTAATATTTGTGACTTCATGTTCAATGAGAAAAAGGCCACTCTTAAATTGCATGCTCTAGTTGAAAAGGCCATGAAGCGTGAGTTTTAAGAAGGTTGAATCTAGAAAGATTTGCAACGCTCTTATTATGAACAGTTTGAAGATGAGTGCTTGGAATGAAGTATTCAACTGCCTGTTGCACATAATATACCAGAAGAAATAGAAGATGTGATAGATGACTAGCTTCCAAATAAGTTGTGCTAGTTATCACAAGTTCTTGGTGAAATGAAAAGGTAGTCTAAGGTCTGATATCATTTGGATCACAATAATTGTTTTTTCGTGCCTCAATCCAAATCCCTATGAGCAATAAATTTCCATCAACTAAAAAATAAAAATAAAAAATCCATCTGTTCACTGAATATGAATGCTTTCAAGCTGAGGATAAATGACGAGGACCATTAAACGAGAAAGAAGAATAGTGTTGGTCCACTATGATTCATAGGGGTTTTATTTGTTTTCCATCAGTGTTTAGCAGTAGGGGTATTATACCTCCCTCTCTCTCTCTCTTTGTTGTAGGGCTTCAACCCAATTGGCCTAGGAGGAAGAAGTGAGAACTGCCCCCACCATCTTGCTAGTCATCATTTCTTATAACCCGCCATTGGCGTTCTATCTGCTCTGATATCTCTGCCCCAATTTTCTTCAAATATTTCGTCAAACTTTCATCTCTTTATGTTCCTCTCCGATGCCATTGACTCCATATGCGGGACCAATTGCAATGATAGGGAAGGTTGAAATGTTGGGTGATATCGATGGAGCAAACAATCAAAGCAGGTTGATACTGCATCATTAGACGGTTATAGAAAGTATGGAATTGGAGCATCGAGTCAACAAGTGAGACCCAACGGTAGTTTAAGAGAGCTTTGTGATAGACATACAACTACGAACTACGAAGACGGGGTGAATTTGCATGGCGGTATCGATCGAGCGAGGGAGAATTTTAAGAAGCCAATGAAAATCATGATTTTTGCTAGAAAACAAAGTGGCCAAAACTAGAATTAAATTTGAATCATCGTACTCACCTAAATCAACTTACAAACCTAGAAATTATATTCCTATACCAATGTAAAACCTCATGATTTTCATAATGATACAAATAATACCCCTCTTTCAAATTCTCCTTAAACCTAGTATTTTTTTGTTAAAGTATAAAAGAAAAATAACGCCTTTCTCCAACAGCTTAAGCTTTTGGAGAAGTTGGTAAGTTAACATGGTATCAGAGCCAAGGGTCTCGAGTTCAAACCTCCCAGATAGCATAAATCCACATGCGATGGTCGACCCAATGTGGAACCACATGTGCCACGTGTTTGCCAAGTGGGCCACACCTGCGATGGTCGGCCCAATGTGGAACCACATGTGCCACGTGTTTGCCAAGTGGGCCACACGTGCGGGGGAGTGTTAAAGTATAAAAGATAAATAACGCCTTTCTCCAACAGCTTAAGCTTTTGGAGAAGTTGGTAAGTTAACATTCTCGTTAGCCCATTTTTGCAAAAAAAATCATTAAGGCTTGTTATAGCCATGAAACCAAGAAGAGGAGAGCAGGAGAAACTCAGAGAAGAGAAATGTTTTTTGTAAAATTGCATAGAGAGATCATAGTTGTGATTGATCGATAATCACTTCTTCTAGCCTCTCTGCTGCGACAGTTGCAGCTTTTCTGGTGTCAATGCTACAAATTGTCTTTGTATTTGTTGAGAGAAAGAGTTTGAGAGAAATGAATGAGTTAGAGAGATCTCCCCCTTACTTACATATTTATATTAAAGCAATAAAGGCACAAAGTCTATTATGCCCTTAGGTATATTACATATTCCAACACTCTCCCTCAAGCTGGAATGTATATATCATACATTCCTAGCTTGTTACATATATCGCTCAACTCAACCTTGCTTAAAGACTTTGTAAACATATCGGCCAACTGATCCACTGAGCGAGTAAACATAGTGCATATCTCTCCCTTCTGGATTCTCTAACGAATAAAATGGCAATCCGCTTCAATGTGTTTAGTGCGCTCATTGAAGACTAGATTGGTAGCGATGTGCATTGCAGCTTTGTTATCACAGTACAGCTGCGAAGGAGAAGAGGGAACAAAACCAATCTTAGATAGAAGTGAACGCAACCAAATGAGTTCAATACTTGTGTGTGCCATTGCTTTGTATTCCGCTTCTGCACTGGACTTAGCTATGACTTCTTCCTTCTTGCTTCTCCATGACACTAGATTACCACCTACAAAGGTACAATACCCGGTGGTTGATCTCCTATCTGCTGGAGATCCAACACAATCCGCATTAGAGAAACCTTCAATCTTCATATGATCATGGCTTTTAAACAACAAGCCCTTTCCTGGAGCACCTTTCAAGTACCTGAGAATTTGGACTACTGTTGCCCAATCAGAGGTATGTGGAGAGCACGTGGAGAGCTCATATACTGGCCGACTACTCCTATAGCATATGATCTGGACGAGTAACCGTAAGATATATGAGCTTACCAACCAGCCTTCTATATCTGTCAGGTCTTCCAACAAATCACCTTCTTCTGGAACAAGCTTCACATTGGGGTCGGTGGGTACAAAAGGTGGTTTGACCCGAAGATTGCCCGTCTCTTTTAACAAATCCAAAATATACTTCCTTTGTGATAGAGACAAGCCTCTGGAAGAATGGGCTACCTTTATCCCAAGAAAGTACCTGAGATGACCCAAATCCTTAGTGGAAAATTATTTTTGTAAGAAGACTTTCAATTGCTTTATACCTCTTGAATTACTACTTGTGATGATGTCATCAACATACATGATCGACAAAATGCACCCAACTGAGGAGTGATGACTGAAGACTGAAGGGTCTACTGCGCATTGTTTCATGCCAAAGCGCATGATTGCGTCATTGAACCTTCCAAACCATGCATTTGGAGATTGCTTGAGGCGGCACACATAGGAGGACATCACCCCATAAGCAACATACCCAAGAGGTTGCTCCATATAGACCTCAGTAAGGTCTCCATGAAGAAAAGCATTCTTCATATCAATTAGTAGAGTCCAACCATGATTCACTGCCAGAGAAAGAAGTACACGGACAGATGGGATCTTCGCAACGGGTGAGAGGGTCTCAATGTAATCAACGCCGAAATTCTGAGTATACCCTTTCACCACCATCCGCGCCTTTAACCGCTCAACAATACCATGAGGCAGATATTTAATAGAGAATACCCACCTACAACCAACAGGACGAGCACCAGATGGTAGAGGAACCAGATCCCAAGTCTCATTAGTATGAAGAGCTCCCATTTCCAGCTCCATGGCCTCACGCCAGCCAGGATTAAAGAAACTAAATTTAAGAGGAATTGTTCCTTGCATTACATTAGTAATGGAATGTTATAAATACAATACAAGGTGAATTGGTTGCCGTACAACCCTCAAGACAAAGGAAACTACTATAATCAAAAGTTACATATAAAGCAAGACAATAAATTAGCAATAAAGAAATAAAGCCTGAATGGAAAGGCAATAAATTAAATAAAGCCTGAATTGAAATGTATTGGGCTGCCTCAATGTTACCTGGAACGCGGTTCGTTCTGGTACGTGGTACGGGAACGGGTACGGCGTACGATGGTAGCCCGATACGCGGTATGACGAGGGTATGCTATGTTGGTTCGCTAATTCGGATTCACACAAACACATACACACACACTTTCTCTCTACACACACACATATATAATTTCATACATTTTTACAAGAATATCATTCCATAGTACACGCTACATACATTTAATACACAAAATATAAAAATCTCAGGTATGTCATACATATTTTTTCAAAAAGAAAATTCCCGTTGGAATATATGAATATCCTTCCATAGTACACGCTACATATGTTTAATACACAAAATATAAAATTCTCATGTATATCATACATTTTTTTCAAAAAGAAAGTCCCGGTTGGAATATATGAAAATCCTTCCATAGTCCATACTACATCCATTTAATACACAAAATAAAAAAAACCTCATGTATTCCCTACATATTTTTTTCAAAAAGAAAGCTCTAGTTCCAATCCAACCCAAAATATATAAAATTTGTAGCTCTCTCTCCATCTCTCCCTTAGTCTATATGAATCTCTCTTTCTCTCCCGCGGGTCGTCATTTTTGGCAATCCGGATCACTAGTGAACCACGTTTGGGATCGTGCGACCCCGGATCTCGGGTTGGAGGGCGGACGGGGAATCCGGTAACTATGGATTGCCTTTCCTGCTATGCACACTTTCTATATTTTATCACTCCCCCTCAAACGGATGCGTGGTACATGCATCAGTTTGGAACGCAAGACATCAAAGGCATGGCCAGAAAGACCTTTGGTAAAGATGTCAGCAAGCTGTCCTGTACTCCGAACAAAACGAACTTGGAGAGTACCATTGGCAACGAGCTCACAAACAAAGTGATAATCTATCTTGTGTTTGGTGCGAACATGAAAAATAGGATTAGCAGCCATGTTGGTCGCACTAACATTGTCACAATAGAGAAGTGGAAGCCTGTGAGAGATGTGAAGATCACACAGGATATACGTAAGCCATAACGTCTCGGAGACAGTGATAGCAAGAGCCTTGTACTGAGCAAGCAACAGTGGGTTGTTTCTTTGAGCCCCATGAGAGAAGATTAGGACCAAGAAACACACAAAATCCAGTAGTAGAGCGACGACTATAGGGGCAACATGCCCAATCTGCATCAGAAAAGGATACCATAAACGATAGGGGTCCAGGTCGCAAAAGAAGGCCAAGCCCCAATGTTCCCTTGAGATAACGAAGAATACGCTTGACAGCCTGTTTATGAATGGTTGTTGGTTTGTGCATAAACTGGCAAACTTGATTAACCGCATAACATATCTCTAGTCTTGTGAGAATAAGATATCGTAATGCTCCAACAACACTGCGATATTCATGGGGATTAGAAAGGAGAGAACTTTCAGAGATGGACATCTTAGAGCCACTGGTAACCGGCGTAGAGCATGGCTTACAACCAATCATTCCTGTACGGTGAAGAATATCCAAGGTATACTTGGTTTGAGTGAGAAAAACACCTGATGAAGAGCCCTGGGCTTCAACACCTAAAAAATAATGAAGGTCACCAAGATCTTTCATAGAAAATTCTTTTCCCAATTGGCGCTGATGAGGTTTGACAGAAGAACTTGATTGTCACCAGTAAGAATAATGTCATCAACATAGAGTAACAAAACAATGGTGCCAACAGAGCAAGAGTAGACGAACATGGAGGTATCTGCCGTGCTACGACGAAATCCAACATTAAGAAGAAATGAGCTAAATCGATGGAACCATGCACGTGGAGCCTGACGAAGGCCATAGATGGCCTTATGTAACTTGCAGACACAATTAGGATGAGCAATATCAATGAATCCAGGGGGCTGCTGCATGCAAACCTCGTATTTGAGTATGCCATGAAGAAATGCATTCTTAACGTCAAGTTGTCGAATAGGCCAACCGCGAGAGATTGCAACTGCTAGAACGAGTTTGATGGTGTCCGGTCTGACAACAGGACTGAACGTTTCTGAGAAATCAATGCCAGGTTATTGATGAAACCCTTTTGCCACGAGGCGTGCTTTGTATCGTTCAATTGTACCATCACTACGATGTTTGATGCGATATACCTAACGACAGCCGACAATGTTCATCGTAGGATGAAAAGGAACGAGAGTCCAAGTGGTGTTGTGAAGAAGGGCATTGTATTCTTCAGACATTGCAGCTATCCACTTAGGATCACAAGTGGCCTGTTTGTAGGTGGATGGTTCAAGGGAAGCTGACTCAAGTGTAGCTACATAGGCCGATGGAAGCGGATGTTTGGTGGCAAGGTATACTTTGGGCTTTCAAGTGCCATCTTGAGGACGTGTAACCATTGGATGGCGTGGTGGGGGTGGGGGTGGTGAAGGTGGAGATGTGGAATCAACCAAAGTGTCATAAGAAATAGAAGATGAATGAGGTTGGGGTGGTGAAGGAGGGACTACATGAGAGGAGTCAATGGGTAAGACAGGTGGTTCCAAAGAGGGCACAACATTAATGGGGTGAGTGACGATAGGAATTGTAATGCTAGGTGATGGCGATGCAGGGGTAGAGTGAGACACAACATGCGAGGCAGCAAATGGAAAAAATTCTTCATTAAACACTACGTGTTGTGAGATATGAACACATCCTGATGTGGGTTCGTAGCGGGTTCGTAGCAGCGATACCCCTTCTGAGTCTCACTGTAGCGTAGTAGAATGCACGATAGTGACTTGGGACTCAATTTGTCACGTTGATATGGCCTAAGATAGGGAAAGCACTGGCAGACAAATACTCCAAGTAGTCCATAATGTGGAGATTGGCCATAGAGAGTTTCATAAGGAGATTTTCCATGGAGCACATGTGTAGGCAATCGATTAATTAATTAGGCAGCAGCGTAGAAGGCCTCAAGCCAGAATCATTTGGGCATAGAAGCTTGAAATAGAAGAGTTGTGCCCATCTCGCTAATATCTCTAATCTTACGCTCAGCTACCCCATTTTGCTCAGGAGTATGGGGAGAAGAAACCCGCAAAACAATACCACATGTATCCAAAAAATGTTTAAATTCTCCTTTTGTCAATTCATATGCACCATCACATTGAAAACACTTAATAGAAGTAGAGAAGAGATTTTCTGCCATCAACTTAAAGTGTTTAAAGCACCTAATGCTAGCAAACTTAACAACCAAAGGATATATCCGAACATAACGATTGAAGTCATCAATGAATAAAATGTAGTACTTAAAACCACAAACAGAATTAACTGGAGCAGGCCCCCAAATGTCACAATGAATAAGCTGCAACGGTGCAACAGACTGTCTAATAGATGCGGAAAAAGGTAACTTCCTACTTTTACCCATCTGACAGGATTCACAAACATTATTAATAGATAAGAAGTCTGAAAATTCTAGAGTTTTACTCGTCTTAAAATCAGAAAGTATCCTTGCAGAAGGGTGTCCAAGTCGCCTATGCCAGATGCGTGCAGGTGCTTTATTACCATCAAACGCTATAAAACCCTTAGCCATTGTAGCCTGCCGACGTACTGGAATAGGATAGAGGTTGTCCTTAACGGGGCCCATTAACACTGGCTTCTTGGTCTGTAGATCCTTAATAGAAAATCCCCATGGAAAAAATTCAACAGAACAATTATTATCCTTTGTGAGTTGTGCAACTGATAGCAAGTTTTGTTTAATACCGGGTACTAGAAGAACATTTTCAAGTGCCAATTTAGAGTGCATAGTAGAAATAAATGAGTGGCCGATTTTATTTATAGGGAGTTCCTTACCATCACCGATGAAGACTTGGTCAGATCCCTCATAGTTCTGTGACTGTTGAAGGAGGGACGGATCAAAGGTCACGAGACTAATTGTACCCGAATCAGGAATCGACTATGTATTACGATGCGTCATGTGACTACTTGCACCCAAATTAGGAATCCATTGTGCATTGCGAGGGGTTTGCTGATGTTGTCCTTGATTTTGAGGACCAAGATGTAAGCCTGCTAAAGCTTGAGGTAGCCCACTATTGCGAGAAGAACCATAACAAAAAATAACACTTGTCTGCCTCAAGACCCATTTTCTTGTATATTTGACACCGAGTTGGGCCCTCCAAAGTTTTGTAGTTGGATCGATTTGTGTTTGAGCTGCGAGATTGATTGTAGTGGCTCGAGTCATTTTGATGAAAACTTGATCCAGAACTATAAGAAAAACCACGGTTGGAGTTGTTGTTGCGTTGCCCATTCTTGTAATTCTGACTAGTGTATAGTGCAGATTGGTTGCCCATGTCTGGGATGGCAACAGAGGTGCGTGCAAGTTGTTGTTCTTGACTCAAAAGACGAGCACGTAATTCATTAAAACTCGGTGCATCAGATCTACTCTCTATGGCAACAACAAATGAATCATACTCCGGGCCTAATCCATTAAGAATACAAGTCACAAGGACTCTATCTTGTAAATGATCATTAATGACAGCCAAGGAGTCGGAAATGGATTTGATTGTTTGAAGGTATTCAGAAATAGTTTTGGATCCCTTTTAAGATCAGTGAGCTCGTTTCGGAGAAAGGAGCGCCTTGCTTGGGATTATTGGATAAAAAGTTCATAAAGTGTATCCCATATTTCTTTTGAGGTTGGAATACCAAGTATTTGAGTGGCCAATCCTTCGGTTTGAGTTGCATTGATACAACTCTTAACATAATGGTCGGTTTTTCGCCATTTAATATAATCCGGGTTAACAATGGTACCGGTTTTGGAGGTATTATCGATTGTTTTTGGCGGAGCTTGAATGGAGCCGTCAACCTGGCCCAAAAGGTCGGATTAAATTAGAATAGACTGCATCTGATCTTTCCACAATAGATAGTTTGATCTGTCTAGTTTCACAGATATAAAGTTGGTGATATTTGGGAAGGGAAGGAAGGGAGATGTACAGGCCATGTGTGTGAAAAGAAAAAGGAGAAAAAAAGGAGGTAATGGTAGATTATAAAAAAGAGAGAAGAAACAACAGTGTACCTCTTTATAGATTAAAGGAGGAAATTATTCTACTTGTTTTGCCGAGAGGTTGAAGATGTTGCACAATAGCAACCTGCTCTGATACCATAAAGAAACTAAATTTAAGAGGAACGGTTGCTTGCATTACATTAGTAATGGAATGTTATAAATACAATACAAAGTGAATTGGTTGCCGTACAGCCCTCTAAGACAAAGGAAACTACTATAAATCAAAGTTACATATAAAGCAAGACAATAAATTAGCAATAAGAAACAAAGCCTGAATGGAAAGGCAATAAGTTAAATAAAGAAAGAGAATTGAAACGTATTGGGATGCCTTTCCTGCTATGCACACTTTCTATATTTTATCTAGGATGTGCAAGAGCCTCAGCCATAGACTGTGGTAAAATTATAAAGGACAAAGAAGACACAACTTTTCAAGGCAGGGGTAAGATTATCATAGGAAACAAAAATGAGAGATTGGGTGTGCGGTAGAGTGAGAACGGGTGCGAGATGCAATAGGAGAATCAGAAACCACAGCTCGGGAGGGAAGAGATGATACCTGAGATTTGGAGACTGAAATCACCGACTGAGAAGAGGACGGATCAAGGGGAGATGGCATGGGTCCATCATTGTGCCGGCGTCGTTGATACTACTTTGTAATGGTTGGACGCAATGGCTGCGCCGAAGGAACAATAGAGGGAGGAGCCATAACTGGAGTGGGTGCGGGGATAGATGGTATCTCAACAGAGTCCGATAGGACCGGTAGAGGTAGGGAGACCTCAGAGTCTAGAAGAGAAATGCGAGGCTCCAATCCTTGAAGAAAGAATGCCTCGGACTCGAAAAACGTAATATCAGCAAACACAAACCAGTGACGCAGGCGAGGACTGTAGCATCAATATCCCTTCTGGGTACGAGAGTACCCCAGGAAGACACAACGTTTGGAGCGAGGATCAAGTTTATCACGACCTGGACCTAGATGAACAAAACATACGCAGCCAAACACACTTGATGTGAGAGGAAAGGGAGCCTGCCCCGGGTTCAAAACCATAAAGGACGAGTCACCACAAAGAACTGACAAAGGAAGCCGATTGGCCAAGAAGCAGGCAGTGAGGATGGTATCACTCCAGTACATCTTAGGCACCTGCATCTGAAAGAGTAGAGTATGGGTTACCTCAAGTAAATAACGAAGTTTCCTCTCAGTGACACCGTTCTATTGGGAGGTGTACGCACAAGAGGACTGATGGAGAATGTTATGGCTGGATAGATAGTCTTAAAAGCCACGTGAGCTAGAAAAATATTCCCTAGCATTATCAGTACGAGGACGAAGGCATTTAATACTACAATTATATTGATTTTTAATTTCAGTATTAAAAGTGCGAAAAGCAAAGCAGACCTCAGAGCGGTCTTTAGGTAAATATACCTATGTCATGCGAGAATAGTCATCAATAAAGACAGTAAATTACTTAAAATCAGTACTAGACGCGACCCTAGATGGTCTACATACATCAGAATGAACTAACTGGAATGGAATACACACTCTACTAACGACCCGAGAAGGAAAAGACACACGATGATGCTTCCTGAGTTCACACGACTTGCACTGAAAGGAGGAAATAGGGCCTGGAACCAGATGTGTCTGCTGAAGCCGCTGAATTGTGGGATGGCCGAGGCGACATTGCCATTGAAAGGCATCCACAGAACTATGCAAAACAGTAGGCGGCCGACAGTCAAGACGATAGAGTCCATCCACCTCACGACCCCTTCCAATTTCTTCCCAGTCGAAAGATCCTGAAAAAGGCAATAAGAAGGATAAAATGAGATAGATCAGTGGAGACTTTTAGTAATCTGACTAACCGAAAGCAAACTAAAGGGAGATCTAGGCACACATAAAACCGACGATAAGGTGAGACTAGGATGAGGACAAATGGTACCAACACTGATGATGGGAGTAGTGGACCCATCAGCAAGGGTGATGGACTGAGATGCAGATGGAAAAGACTTAAATGATATGAGCTGGGAGGAGTTACTAGTCATGTGGTTTGAAGCTTCAAAATCAATAATCCATGACCCGGAACTAGGGAGATGGGTAGTGGGTGAGTTACCTGGCTGGGTAAAACCTGCAGTAGGTGGGCGGGCACTAAGACAAAGCCGTTGTAACTCCTCATAGTCAGCACAGGATAAGGTATATGTATCATAAGTTGGCACAGTAGCAGAGGCAGATGGCTGAGAGAGCTCAGAAGAACTAGTAGCACCAAGGTGCACCTAGAGAGCCTGACGAAGCTCGGGAGAACAGTGTAACGGATGTCAATGTGATGGCTCTCTTTTTGAAAATGAGTGCAAAACGACCGTCCACGACCGCCACCAACATGGCCACCTCCTCGGCCTCCACTGCTACGACCACGACCAAAGGAGGCACCACCATGACTGGGATGACTACTGCTATCATAGGCCGCTAGAGCCGAGCCATCAACAAGGACGGAGGGCAAAGAATCACAAAAAGAGCACTGTTGGACACGGGAGTAAACCTCTGTGAGTGTACTTTGGACCTAAACTCTCCAGGTACAGCACATCACGAATCTGGTCTCTCTAGCGAGCAGCAACGGTGAGATTGGTTGTCAGAGGCATAAATACATCAAGCTGCTTGCATAGAGCTACAAACTGGCTATAGTGAGTGGCAAGGGAGAGATCACCACACCGAAGGTGTATCCACTCTGAGTACGAGGAGCAGTTACGGCTAATGTTGGCCACACTAGAGTATAGAAGAGTAATATGATCCTAGATCTGCTTGGCGGTAGGGAGAATCTCGTATCTTATTGCTCAGACCAAGAACTGGCATTGTTCATATGCTGATTATTTATACTCCCTTAATTCTAATACTTAATACAAAAATCCAGTGATATAAGGGAGTACCTTAGGAAATATTGTTCATAGTACATGTGATGAACAATAAAGCTGCTCAAAGTATGCACTGTATGTAGGTACATAAGAAACATTCTTCAGTCTCTTAGGAAAGTAAGTCTCTTAGGAAAGTAATTACTATATCTAAAATTGGAGCTCTAATAATTAATGGTGATGGTGGCGGCATTCCATAGTACATGTGCCCCAAATCCCTAACCTTCTCAAACATCTTGTTGTCATTTGTGCAAATGATACATAGTGACCTGCACTTGTAATTTGAACCACCGATTCCAAATTTTTTGCCATACCAGCAACATTGACACATCTTTTAAGATGTCCCTGCTACCACACCTTGGGTGAATTAACCATATTGGTTGAAACATGAGTGGAACTGTTAAGCTATTGCAATTACCAAAAGCTATCTACAGCCAGAGAAGTGTTCTTTCACTGGATATGGAAATGATATATGCCTTCCCTTGTTTCAATAATGCACTTGTCATTTTTTCCAACTGATCGAATTAGCTATTAAAACCATTAAAACTCCTGAAAAGTTATCAACAACCAACCTGAAAAGTGTTTAAAAAAGTGAGGAGCTCCATTATCAAAAGGAGAGAGTGCTGATATCATTTCCCTATGTATTTGTTTTGCAATATAGATATATTGAGACAAATGCATAGTCAAGACAAAAAAGAATGTCAGCTAATCCGAGGACAAACAAATTCGAAGAAGAGTTATAAAGATAAGAGCAATCCAGGGTGACGTCTTATCTAGGACAATCTTTCCCTACAACCGAACAAGCCTTCTTTTTCTGTTACATTTTCGTTGTTTTGATTTTTATCATGATTAGATTTATTTGTCTCTAAATATTTTAGATTGCATGCATTTATTTGTTGGATTCATTTGACTCTAAATATTTTAGATTATATGCGTTTATTTGTTGGTTTTTCTCTATGTTTATAATGTTGAAGCTTAAATATTTATTCATTTCACTGAAAATCTTTTACTTTCGATGGAAATACATTCATTTATATAATCTTTTAGTTTGCATCTTTTTGTGGATGCAATTCTTATCAGCAAGGACCTCTGCTTCATCAGTCATTCAAATTGGCCTAAAAAATACCCACCTCCCTACTATCATTCCTTTAAGGTCTCCCCGAATATCGGCTGGATCCGTATTCTTTAAGCTAGAGTCATCAATGCTAATCTTAAGAAATTCAGGGGAGTGGGAGACCGCCCGGGGGCTGGTTAGTTGTTACGATATGTGCTCAATTGGCATAGGACTCGCTAAGAATGAACTCACTAAAAATGAACCATCAGGGCAACCCTTTCAGATTCGTTAATCCTCACATCCACTCCGACAAAATCAATAGTGACCTGATTCCATTTTTGAGATGATCCATAATGAGAATCTTAACAAGTCTGTCCAAAAAAAAAACAAGCTCTCGATTGGCAAAGGACTCACTAAGAATGAACTCACTAAAACGAACCATCAGGGCAACCCTTCTAGATTCGCTAATCACATCCACTCTGACAAAAGCTATCCAAAGCTTTGCGACAGAATTCTCAGTCAAACAAGAGTTTGCAAAATTTGATATGACAACACTTTTCCTTCTTCCCTACAGAAAGGCTCACCCATGATTGCCTCGCAAAAGAATGATCGAAACAAGTTAGGAAACACACCTTCAACAATCGGTCGCCACAGTAGGGTTCAAACCAATGGCCAATATGATCCCTCGGGCCCATTTAGAGTCTACTCATCTCCTTAATCACATCAGCACATCTCATAATATAAGTTCAAATCATGATCCTTAGTGAAAGTAACGAGTGTCCTGAAGTCTAGCATCTCAAATTGATCCCATATTTCTCTGCTAGGAGAGTGGTATTTAGAAAGGAACGTGCTGTCTTTTGAGAAGGAAAAGGTCACGAGTGTCCAGATGCCAACTTTTGCCCACTTAAAAGCATTCCTTCAGATGTTTTCTGCCCTTGTTTTTTCAAAATTATGATATAAATTTGCTCACTGCTTCATTTCCCATCAATATCACCCAGTAATAGTAATTTCTTCAATATAAAGTTCAATTGTTTGATTCAAAACTTTTTTATAAGCTTCAATGTTACTGTGTTTCTAGGATCCTTGCAGCAATCACTGGCCTGATTATGCTGTTAACGAAGTAAGGGCTCTCGAAAAGGCCTCATTTGATCATTCCAACAATAAACATGCAATACATATGCAAAAGATGCGGCAGCTGTCTTTAACTTAAAAGTAGGTCCACTGCGTACCTTATTATTTTTCTATATTGGTTATTGGCTATTTCGTTTCTTATTAGAACTGTAGTCTAGTGTGTGGGGATGCATTGCTTAATATCTATAAGACTATTAATTAGATTTACAAACATTTGAAGTATCATATTCAATTGCTATGTATATCTATGATACTTGGATACTTGTAGGGGCCCAACACATCGCAACTGACATAAGATGCTCATAATCGTGTCAATATCTTTATGGATAGTTCTGTTGGTTAAAATAACTTATGTTTTGTTAGAACTGTATTGTGTGTATGTTGCCTAAAGGCATAATGGTCATTTGTATGCTCTCTTATACACACACACACACATAAGTGAGGGGAAATATACCCCAACTAAAGTGACATGCACAAAGGGTTCCGCTGCTTACATCCTGCAACTGGGAGACTCTACATATCCCGACACGTTGTCTTTGATGAATCCATATTTCCATTCAGATCACATAGTACTAATTGCTTTTCGTTACAAGCACCCCGTGGAGACGTTATTCCCTTTCAATCCATGCAGCTATGGCTTGGGGAATTGAACAGTTCCAAAAATCCAGTCTCCGACATTGAATCTCACCAAAGAGTCAAGTTTACCATCCTAGTACCAACAATCACTAACTCCACCTCAACATCACCTTCAAACCACCATCATCAGCACCACTAACCTCGTCACCTTCCTCACCACCATCACCAATACACTCTAATCCACCATTGTCAATTCAACAACCAGTACCCTTTTTGCAAAATACAAGTACTGGCTTGCCAGAATCCCATGACGTCCATGGAGGTGAAATATCCATTTTTCTCCCTCCACTTTCTCAATCCCAAGTCTCCACTTTGGTTCCTTCCATAGAAGCCAAATCTACTCACCATATGATAACGCGTTCAAAAGCTAAGAATCAAGGCCTAAATCATACACGCCACTCCCTGAATCAGTTGGATATATCACAATTCTCTTCTATTCAATACTTGCCTCCATTGATGTGCTTGATGAACCAAAGTCTGTTAAATCTGCCCTCAAGAGTCCACACTGGAAAGCGGCCATGGACGAAGAGATGACTGCCCTCCATCAGAAACTCCACTTGGACACTGGTTCCACGTTGACCTGACCAAGTTTTTAAAACCATTGTTTAAAAACTCCCTAAGTCAATCATCCACTTGCCCTCGCTTGTCAATCAAAACTCATTTGAGACATTGACTCACCCGAGTCAGCTTCATCGTAATCCTTGGCAGAGTTCTCATCCAAGTTCAAGTTTTTAAACAATGATTAAAACGTGTAGATGTTTTATTCATCAGTTGATGTTATCTAATCTATGTTTCATGATCCGATTATTCTTTGTTTCATGATTTGATTTTGCTGTTGACTATATAAGTTAGCAATTGAATTAGTATGGGAAACTTTGGGAACTTTATCAGAAAACTGTACTTATTTTAATGTTAATAAATTAATCAGGTGTAAAACAGCAATATCAAGGAGGTCTAAAACATCAGGAACACAAAATTTTACTCCTTTTTATTGTCTTGATTATGAGAACCTACACTAATTTTGAGATCTGGATACCTTTGTAAATGGTTGTTGATAGACATTTAGGTGTCAGACATGATTTGAAATGTCTGCCATGACAATGTAGAAAAATATGTACTGAAGTGTTTACATTCCTCTTGTTACTGATTCATCAATTCCCTTTCTGGTTAGTTATATTTGGGATTCTACCGATAAATATAACTGTATATATGCATATTTATATGATATGTATGAACATCAGAATTAATACGCATGAACATCAAAAATACGTTTTTATATTATACAAACAACCATGTATCTGTTTGCTTGGGAACTTGCGACCTGCTGGAGGGGGAGGGATGTTCAGAGGCATGGCAATGTGATTTGGGCCTAATCCTGCCCAACTGGCATGGCAGATTCAAGTGAATTGGAGCTGAGGGCCTAGTTTGGAGGAAATTTGGAAGTGGAGGGGGACTTCAAGAATGCCATAACATGGGCTACCTTGAAATGTAGGAGCCCTTGGAAGAATGGTATTTTTCTTAACCAGATTTTTTACTTTTGTAAGGGTGGAGACCGGTTCTTTCGAAATGTATGTATACGGAAGATAATATTGGCCGCTCGTTATCTAAGGGACTATCAAGGATATTTTAGTTGATGGGGCAAGGTCTGCCTCTTGTAGTTCTTGTTATATTATTCAATAAAATTCTGTCACTGTTTCAAAAGAAAAGGAAGTAATTTTGAAAAAGATATATACGAGAACACCAATACCCAAGAAGAAGAGGTAAACTGCGTGTGTCTGGTATGTGCAGGCTGCAATTCTTCAGCCAATGAATTATAGTGGTTATGTTGCAGATACCTTAAACCCAAACCTATGCTTTATCTTTCGGAATCTTGAATTCTTAAGAGTGAGTTCCTCAACACCAACATTTTTAGTAGGTAAATTTTCTTTGGTTTCTAAGTTGTTTCAGTGTCTAGTTTATTTAGTTTTGTATTGTATGAAGTAAATTATTATGTATATTTGGTATAGGCTGTAATTATAATCGTATGTTTGAAGTTAAAAAGGCATAATATACTTCAAGTCAGCACTAAAGGGCCATGCTTAGGCCTCCTGCTGAACACTAAACAGGGAACTCAGTTAGAAGATGATGCTACCCTCCTTTCTCTCTATTGAGCTATTTAGTTTTGTAGATCACAATGCTACACTGTGTGGCATGAAATAGTCCTTGGACTCTCTACAATCTATCAATGTTATAACTTGTTACATGACCCATGATATGCCCATTATAAATCTACTAGGAAAAAAATTATGCTGTTGAATTTTCTCCCAATCTTTTCCAATATATAGATATGTGGTCTTTGTTTCCCAATGCAGTAATCAGTTATGATTCAAAAATGTTTGTACTTTATTCTTAATGTTGCTTAATATAAATTTTAACGAGATATTTTGGTAATATTGTGCAGAATAATAATTTATTAGTTGAACGCCTCCTCAACAACGAATTACAACCATCAACTATTGTCAAAATGGAGCCGAATGAGCTGATGGTACAGTATGTCTGTTTTATATATCTGATTTTCTGTTTCAAATATCTGATTTTCCAGTGTACTTAGAAGAAATAATCATCTTTAGCAACTTAGTGTTGATGAAACTGATTAAATCTGGAGCGTGGGTTTGTTTCACTGATTTTCTTTCTCATTGTTGTTTTTTCTACGAAGCATTATAGTTTCAAACATTCTAGATCATCTTCATTGTCTAATTGGATGCCACCAAACCGGTTATTTTCATTAGGAAGGGTACAGGCATATAAACATTGAATTCCTTCATATTCATAATTTGTTATGGATCATCTTCATTGCCAACCAGATTATTTTCTTTTGGCAAGGTATGTGCTACAAATTTAGGGTGCAAAAGAAAATGTTCTGGTTGCCCCGCATTTTATAGAGGCTAGGTTTTCTTAGTCTTTGCTGCATTTTGTTTACCGATTGATGTGCATCTTCCAAAAACTCTTTGTGATGGAAGTTTCATAAAGCTTCTAAACTCCAGATATGTGAATGTCCTAACTGCCCATTCTTTGATAGTTATACCAGGCTCGGGAAGATTCTGTGAATAAGCATTTTGTTTTTGTTATCTTAATTTAAAACCTACGAGAACAATGAGGAGTTATTTGGCGTTCCAGTGAATGGGGGAATTTATACTTTTATTTTCAGTTTAGTTCTCTCTTAAGTCATCCATGCCTATGAATATATATTACACATGTGGTTATAAAAGTTATGGTTTTTGTCCATTTCATGCACAACTTTATTTACACGCTTGTATTCACACCTTTATACTTATTGATTATTATTATCAACTAATTTTTGTACATTGCGGTTGAATTTTATTTCTGTTAAAGTATAAAAGATAAATAACGCCTTTCTCCAACAGCTTAAGCTTTTGGAGAAGTTGGTAAGTTAACATGGTATCAAAGCCAAAGGTGTCGAGTTCAAAAATCCACATGTAATGGCCAGCCCAAAGTGTGACCACATGTGCCACGTGTTTGCCAAGTGGGCCACACGTGCGGGGGAGTGTTAAAGTATAAAAGATAAATAACGCCTTTCTCCAACAGTTTAAGCTTTTGGAGAAGTTGGTAAGTTAACAATTTCTAATGCACTTAATCTAATGATTATTTCTTTGGTTTTTTCAGAATGCTCAAATCGCACAAGAGGCACAAATCCAGCCGCCTAATTTTGAGGACATCAAGGTCACATCTCCTCTGTATTATTTATCATTGGTAGACATTTTTTATCAATTGGGTTGTAACTCAGCATTTTTTCAATGGAAATAAAACAGATGACGAATGTTCGTTGCCAGTATTGCGGTAAGCAGAACGTCGGCATTACAAGCATCGAAAGAGGAGGATTTCTTCGTCTATTGAGCAAGTTAGAAACCCTCCATTCATATAACTGAAATGATTGAAATGTGTTGTATTCATCATTGTAGAGATGATGATTTACAGCATAAAAAAAAAAAACTTTAAAACTGGAAACGATGTAACTTGCTTTGGAAACATTTAGGCGATGTTTGAAAACCATGAATTTTTATTTCATTGAATATTAGCTTACCCAATGGTGAGGGAAGGCAGGAGAGGGAGAGAACTGAGAGAGGCTGAGTGAGAGGAGGGTAAGAAAAGGCTGAAAAAGAAGGAAAAATAAAACTCACTCAAAACTCGATTTATTTTTCCCTGTTTTTTAGCCACTTCTCACCCTCACCTTGCTCATTCCCTCTCAAGCCCACTTCTCCCACGCTCCCCACCTCTCTAACACTACTTGATTACCTCTCTAACACTACTTGATTTCTGCAGATGAGATGTTTATCATGCGAAGCCGAATATAGTTTTGATCAAGATCAATTGGATCAATTTGGGGATTGGCAATAGGTTGAAGATCCTCTCTCTCCCCCTCTCAAGTAATGTTGGTTTGATATTTGTTAATAAGTTATTTTTCTCCTTTTTTTTCGTTTATATGCTTCACTTCCTTTTTGTCTTCTATATCCTGTAGTCTGACTAGGTATTATTATTTTATATAAAATTTATCTATTCTTGATCAGTTTGTGCTGTAATGAATAATTTTTTACCTCTTTTTTCTTTTTACCACCAAGTTCCGCTGTATCTTTTGCTTCCATATTAGGTATTTGTTACGTGCCTAATCGGCCGTAACACAAATAATCAAAATAAAAAGGAAGAATAGAAAAGAGGATGGTTGATTTGTGCACGCATAACTAAAAGATAAGAAGCAATAAGAGAAACAAGGAACTAACAGATAAATAAAATAACTAGAATCCTAAAAAGTAGGAGATTTATTTGTGCACGCATCATTCCTTTCCCCTTGAAACAACCTTGTCCTCAAGGTTGAATTCCTCACTGGAGAAAATACTTCAATCCACTGGGGTCCCAAATCCTGTGAGCCATAGTTGATATTAGCCTTTGGCTTCAAAAGTAGCGTTCGCGATCATTCGAACTCCACCTTCAAAATCTGATGCGATCCATGTTGGAAAGAAATACGATCTTTCTTGGAGTCGCATTGAAACGACAAAATGGTCGGATAGTTGAATAAAATAACTATGTTCTGTAATTTCTTCAACTAACCCAGCCTTGTCGCCATCAATTCTTGCACTGTTCTCGACTTGAACATCAATATTTTCAAGATTCTTCCTTTCTTCATCTGTGCGTATTTCCTCGATTAGCTCGTTGATTTTGTCCAAGCCTTCTTCAAATCGCCGTTGTGCTTCTATCCTTTTTCGAAAATGACGCTTCGAGCTTCTGCAAATCTTCATGCACGGAATCCAAAATCTCACGGAATGAAGCCATGGCGCAGGACCGACTGCTCTGATACCACTTGTTACGTGCCTAATCGGCCATAACACAAATAAACAAAATAAAAAGGAAGAATAGGAAAGAGGATGGTTGATTCGAGGCAACCAGGACCTCCTAACGGCTCGATCCGAGAGGAGCCATTACTCTCCTGGAAACATAGTTTTTGTTTTGCTAAATTCTCTTCTCCTTTATTAATGATAAACATGCCATTTAAATACATCACCTTCACCCATATGTGGGAATATTTGCGTAACTAAAAGATAAGAAGCAATAAGAGAAACAAGGAACTAACAGATAAATAAAATAACTAGAATCCTAAAAAGTAGGAGATTTATTTGTGCACGCATCAGTATTTAAGAGCCTTGTATTAATCATTTATACATTGTTTGAATTTTGAGAAATTCCACAGCATTTGAGGCTTTCATTTTAGTTATTTAAGAGCTTTGTATTGATCATTTATACATTGTTTGGGTTTTTTGAAAGGGGATTGATAAATCGACCCCCATATATCTTAAATCGACCCCCTATGTGTCTTTCTCTCTACTCGGGGGTCGATGCGTTTTTGAAATTCCGTCTCTTTAGGTAAATTCTTCTTCATAAGCTACTTCATTTCATTCTTACAAGTCAAAAAATGGAAGGTTCCTCACTTCCATTTTGTTTACTTACTAGTCATGTCTTCTTGCAGCTTATCTCATTGGAAAACTACAAGAACCAATTGCTTGGGGATGTATTCTTTGTTTATGAAATGACATCTATTGTACTCATGCAAAGGTTAATCATTTGGCAAGATGTTTGATTTAAAAATCTGAATACCTTGAAATTCTAGAATTTATGTTCAGTTGTCCTATTTCTGCTGCTGCCCTCTCAAGCAGTAGGGGCTTTTTTCTTTGGAGCTTGATGATGTTTTTATCTTCTACATATTAATTTCCTTTATGATTGGTAAATCTCTAGGCATTTTTAGTTATTGTAAGGGGAAAATAATTCCAGGATTGTCAAACAAGGCATTTAACTTCCCCTCTCGATTAGTTAGGATTGTTTGGATCCTATTGATATTAATACAAAGATAGAGTTTATTTATCAAATAAATGGATTACAATTATTAATTCTAAATTTTTCCTCGATGTGGAAAATGATTAATGGCCGATGATTACCCACCTATACCTATGAGGCCATTTAAAAAAAAACTATTATCCTTTTTCCTTTACCTTCTACTGCTATTTTTATCCGGGTATTACAATTTGCCCATTCATCACGGCTATCGATCGAGGGCAGATGGTGATAATCTTACATGTTGCTTCTCTATTTATTATTATTATTATTATTATTTTGCTTAACCTCATTTTTTTTTTTATTCATTTACAAATCCATCGTGGCTGCAAGAAGATGAATCACAGAAAAAAAGGGATGGATGCCTCTCCACATCCATGCACTGCAAGCCCATAAATCATGTCATTCTATGAATTTACACTTCCTCTGAAAATCCCTTTGAAACCAAAGTAAGCAGAAATCAGTTTTCCACACTTTGAACACACAAAAAATGATATCAGCACAACCATGTTTTAATAATTGCACTAGCCCATCTTTTCCTTTATTATTTAAGGAGCTATCAGAGATTATTACAGTTCCCAAAAGGCTCTCGATCACTAGCCAATTAGAAAGAAAGGACAAGCTGAGTTAGTGCAATTATTAAAACATGGTTGTGCTGATATCATTTCCCTTTGAACCTGGTAAAAATTCGAGTTTAATATGGTATTGGTTCAGAATAACATAGTAAAAAAATGGAAACACAAGAAAATGAGTTTAGAATTTTTGTCATTTACAAATATGGTGGGAGTAAAATTGGACAGTTGGCCAAGAAAATGTGTTTAAAACGTTTGCCTTACAAGATGGAGGGGAGTTTTAAAAGGCACACCAAAAATCGCCGCAGTTTGAAAGAGAGTTTGCTAACTATGATCTGAACCAAGTCCAAGCCTTACAATATAGCCTTTAAAGGTTTCCCGCATGGTGCAACTTGGGTGTGCTGAACCCGATGGGTTCAAGCCAGTTTGGATCATCCTATGGTGCAAGTCGTACAGTAACATTAAGGCCCAATTGTAGGCCCCACCCATTTTTTTCAAAATGAAGTGTACAGTCCACACCATATGATTATTCAATTTAATGAGCCGCAAAGCAAATAGGTTGTGCTCCCAAAACCATTTCCACAGGATGATCGCAACCCTCTTATCTATAAGGTTTCCATAATATGCAGTTTCTCTTTAGATCGGAGGGTTGCGATCGTCCTGATGGAAATGATGTTTTGGGATACAACCTATTTACGTTGTGGTCCATCAAATGGACGGTTTGGATCATCCTATGGTGTGGGCCGTATGGTTCATTTTGAAAAATATGGGTGGGCCCTACCGTGCTCAAAGATTTAAACAAATTAATTGTTAGGCTCCATTCATGGTGGAGAGAGAAACGGGTTTGGAGTAGTTGTACTGGCTGTAGAGTACCAAGGTTTTAAATTTTGGCCGAAATCGAAATGTCCCGAAACCAAAATTTCGGAAATTCGGTAATTTTGGAGAAATTTCGGATAAAATATTAATATTTTAATTCTTTACAAACCTTCAGCCAAAATTTCGGTAATTTTGACCAAAATTTCGGTAATTTTGACCAAAATTTCCCAAAAGACAGACATTTCGAGTCCTTTTACCGAATTTTGGCTGAAATGTTGGGATTTCGGCTTCAGTGAGGATTGAAATTACGCCCGAAACCGAAATTTAAAACCTTGGATATCACTGCACTTTGGGGCCTCAAAATCTCTCTCTCCCTCTGTAAACTGTAAGATTTTGGGCGAATGGAAAAGTTTTAAAATAGTCCCTCAGTTAATCGCTGTGAAATCTGCAATTCTCTAGAAGATCAGGCACTTTGCGGAAGGAGAAAGAGATTTTGAGGGAACTCCAAAACTGCCACAAAATGGAAAATCATTATAAGTGTGAAATAGTGCAGGGCCGGTCGACCGGACCAGCTCTATCCACCGGGGCATGTTACCGGGCAAAAATTAAAGAGGACCAGTAGCCATTTGGCGGTCGAATGGGCCTGGCTGAAAATTATACCCCTTGGGGCATAACCGCTGGTTTTGGAGTATATGCGTTATTTATAGAAATGGCCCTCCAACAGCTAGTTTTGAGTTCTATGCCTATATAAAGGTCTCTAAACACCTTGAACTCAACTCTAACATTCTTAAACATGATTTGATCATCTTATAGAGTGATTAACACCCTTGTGCCCATGGTTTTAAATTTTGGTTTCAATATGCGTTTCGTACCCCTACGAAACCGAAATTTTGAAATTTCGCTCGAAATCAGACTGACTATTAAAAAGAATATTTTATTTGCTATGTAATTTCGGTCGAAATTTCGGGATAACTATAAAATAATTAAAAAAAATAGAAAAAATTGGTCGAAATCCCTAAAATTTCGCACAAAATAAAGCCACGTTTCGAGTATGGGCCATTTTGGTTTCGGTCTCCACCGAAACCCGAAATTTTGAATTTCGGTCAAAATTTAAAACCATACTTGTGCCTCAATTTGGAAATATTTGAAGGGATTAGACTTAGGAATTCAATTGTATATCTTTGAGGGAGAGATTTGTAGTGAGCTCAAGTGTTGTATCACCCTTTGAAGAGGGATTTGTATTTTTATTTTCTTTGTGAGGTATATTGTACTCAACGAGTGAGTTGGAAACGTGGAGCCATCTCCAAGGAGCGAGTGTTGGGAGACGTGGAGTTATCTCCGAGGGCAAGTGGTGAGGCACGGAGCCATCCTCGATTGTAAGCGGGTTAGTCCTCACCTTTAAGAGGATCGGGCCAGTTAAGGCACTAAAGATCTCGGTGGAGTGGTGTAGACACCCCATTTTGACCAAACCCTGAACCTTTGGTTTGATTAAAAATCCTTATTAATAGTTGAACTAAGGTCCCAAAATCAGCCCTAGTGTAGGTTTGAGTCCTATTTAGGTCCCGTCAAAATTTGGTCAAAATCTGCAAAGAAATTACAAATAGGACGAGCACCGCGGTGTAGCGTAATGCAATTTTATAAGGGGAGTGAATTATCTGCAAAAGGGGATGTCTAATGAAAAAGAGGGTGCAAAATCCCGTCCGGACCCGAGCCAAGTTCGCGCGCCTATCACATTTTGGCGCGCTTATCAATTGTGGTGTGCCAATATCGGCAGCCATCAGGTGAATATATAAAAAAAAATCAATAAAAAAAGGAGGGAGGTTTTTCATTTTCTCAGTTTTTTTTTCTTTTTACAGAGAGAGAGAGAGAGAGAGAAGGAGAGAAAGAGATCTGATCGATCACTTCTTCCACCGATAATTACCTTCCTTGTGTTTCCACCTCCACCATCACCTTCTCCGACGAATCGCATTGTCGCTAACCCTCGTTTCTCCATTTCCGATCCTTTCTCTGATCTTTATCTCCGATCAAGATCTGGTAGATTTCTTCTTCTCAAATCATTTTGTTCCTATTTTCTGCAAAAAATCATTATATTTTCTATCATCTTCTTCCAGCTTCTAACCTTAACTTGTGCTAAAACCCTAAATTCAAAGCCCTAGTTTCTTCTTCTTTAATTGATTCCGTTTGAGATCTGATCTAGTTCTTGCAGACCTCCAATCAATATATTCTTCTCTATTTCTTCATTGATTTCCTTGTTTCCCTCATATCAATCTTAGATCTGTGAAGAAATAGATTCTAGTTCAAATTCAAAGCTTGAATTGGCGAAGGAAAGTGAGATTATCCTTTATACTAGTAAGGTTGATAAATGTGCATCTTCAAACAGCTCAAGGGGGAGGAGATCAAAGCATTCATCATATGCTGGAGTATTTTCTCATAAATTTTCATTCTCAATTAAGGAAAAGAGGTATTATGTCTTTTAAATTATTTTTAATTTATTCTTCTCGTTTACTGTTCATCATAGTATATAGATCTGCTAGATTTTGAGCATTTGGATGGTTCTCATAACTTGATTGAAATATGATTGTATTTTCTGTGTGGAGTTTATGGCTATCATTTCAAGATCTGCAGTAATTTTCCTATTTAGGACTCGCTCATGAAGTTATGATCTATATATATATATATATATATATATATATATATATATATATATAGTAAATCTGTTGGAATTTGGATTTTGTTCGTGAAATCCACGTTCTTAAGAGGTCTTCACTGTGTGCTAATCCAATTTGAGATGATTTGGAGAAAATCTGAGAAAAGTAAAAGAGGAGCTTTGATTATTCATTTTGATACATTAATCTGTTGGATTTATCTTCTTGATCATTTTTTTTAGTGTAGGGATTTTCATTCTATACTTTGTGACATTTGGAAAATTAGGTGGAAATCTATCATCTGAGAAATATTTTGGGAATAAAAATCAATGGATTGTGCAAGTATCATTACTTCATTGAAATTTTCATTTTTTGGATTGCTTGCGAATTTGTGTATGTAAAACTAAATTGTTACCTGGCAAATCTTTTAAGCCATTAGCGTGGGCTTTGTAATGTTCTGAATGTAGAATAGGTATAGTTCAGTTTCATGCTATTTATGTTATATATAGACTTAGTTTTTATAGACGAATCCCATTTGCTTAGTTCTCTATCCTTAATGATCAACTTGTTGAATATCTTCTTTGGGAACCACAAGAACTTCAATTGCTTATTGAGTCTGTACTTTGTGCTATATTCTGTGTTCTATGGTTCATATATTACTTCACCTTTTTGTTTTATTCACTTAGGCCACAGGTCATAACTTTAGATTTTGGAGACTTTAATTGAATCTCTTCGTTTGTTTTGATGTATTTGATATTATATAGGAGTATCTGCTCTTTTGGCTATTTTTATTTACTTTTTATATATGTGCACGCTACCCAAGGATTTTGAAGACTATGGTCATCGTGTGGGATTAACTGGTATTTGTCATCTCTGACATTTTGTCTCTTATAATGGATGATAAGTTGTTATGTAATGGGTTCATAGGTTATTCTTTTAGTTTGAATTATATCAGGAGTGTTCATCCAAAAAAATTCTTTATAAAAAAATAAATAAATTTTTGCTTGCATTTTACTAGGTTCAGTTAAGGACACAAAGCTTGTTTCTGTTGTATCACCAGATTCAGAGAATTGCATGAAATCTGTTTCATTGGGTTATTACATTTAAATGGTTGCTATGGGGTGTGAAGATTTTGAAATCTTAATTGACTTATTAAATGAAAGCATGTGCATTTGTAATTTCATATTTACTTTAAAAGGGCTTTCTTAGGTATTTAGCACATGCTTGTAAGACTCTCATAAAATTGAAACAGTGTCTTTATAACCATGATTGCTGTTTTCTATGATTTATCCACTTCACAGTTATAGCATAACTGCTATCCTATATATTATTTCACTACACAGTTGCACCGTAGCTGTTGTCCTGTATGATTTATCCACTTCACAGTTATAGCATAACTGCTATCCTATATATTATTTCACTACACAGTTGCACCATAACTGCTGTCCATCTTTGCACATAGCTGCTGTCCTGTATGATTTATCCACTTCACAGTTATAGCATAACTGCTATCCTATATATTATTTCACTACACAGTTTCACCACAGCTGCTGTCCATCTTTGCACATAGCTGCTGTCCATTATGATTTATTTTTATTGGTAACAGTGGTTCAAGATGAGTCTGTTTGTAAGAGAAGAATGCATTGAATCATATTTCTTATGACATTCGTATGGTTGTAAGCTACGTCTGATTTGATAGGTGCAGGAATATGGTTTTCTTTGTCATGATAATTAGGAAGCACTATTATTCATTCTAGAGATCAGTTGTTGATTCTTGTTTTTAGTACTCTCATTTGGACGGTTTTGGTTGAATATTTCTGGTTGAATGGAAATGATGTCTTTGGTAATATTCTGTTGATTAATATATATATATATATATATATATATATATATATATAGAGAGAGAGAGAGAGAGAGAGAGAGAGGGAGAGAACATTTCCTACACACTTGTGTAGGTAAGTTACCTACACACTACCTTAAAATACAGTGGGGGCCCACATTGTTTGGGTGATCCAAACCATTCATTTGAATGGTCCTCACATAGATAGGGTGTCCACAAAAAATCAGATCCATAGGATCATCCTAACCATTCAAACTATGGAGGCAAAAAATGGACTAATTTGTGAAGGTTTATACACGTCCATTTTACCTCCACAAATCGTAGGGTTGGGATGATCCTATGGATCTGATTTTTTGTGGACACCCTATCTATGTGAGGACCATTCAAATGAATTGTTTGGATCACCCAAACAATGTGGGCCCCCACTGTATTTTAAGGTAGTGTGTAGGTAACTTACCTACACAAGTGTGTAGGAAATGTTCTCTCTCATATATATATAATGGATTTCTATGCTAGTGTTGTCTTGAAACACATTAATATCAAAACAGGGTATGGCTCATGTCATTGCTTTAGCTGATAAGATGGGCATTACCATGTTCAATAATTGCACAAGCCAAAGGTGTTTCTACTGTCCTAACTGATCTTCCATGACCCTTAGGCTGTCCAATGAGCCTAAAATTCATACAGCATAGATAGGTTCCCTTGAGAATGGTATTGTTATAGTATATGTGAGATTTCCCAATTAGTTGCTTATGTGTGACTGAATGTTACTAGCTGAACTGTGTTCGAAGGCATATTTATTTGATTCCCTTCAAGAAGCTATTTTCTGTCTAAAAGAAATTATCAGGGTCCAAACATGTTTGTTGTTTAGTGTATTGATGCTGCAATGTGGAAGTGCTAATGTCAAAACATGGTTGTATTTGTGTCATTTTCCTACCTTGCTCAATCATGTTTTAATATTTGTATTGATGATACATATAGTAGTGTTGATATCGAAACATAGTAATGTAACTCTCACTTCTCTATACAACAGATTTACCATGTTTTCTTTCTATATTGGCTTGTGAATCTGGTGTGTTTTACTATTTTTGAATATAGTTTGAGATGATCCCTTTTAGGAATAGTAAAGAACCATTTGACAATCCTTTGAATACCATGAGGTAGGTTGAATTGGGTAATTTTGGGAGAGTTGTTACATTATCATTTCTCTGATAAAGCTATTAGGGCGATGAAGGCGTTAGCCCAAGCCCAATCTTAAGGGACTTACTCAGTCCAAATAGTGCTCCCCTTTTCATTTAGTAGACTAATACAGTCTTCTAGATATCTTTTAGAAAGAAGAGCCCTTAGGGAGACAAGCTATGTCTCAGCAGAAAAGTCGGGCTTTTAGGAGACATACTCTGTCTCATTAAGGCAGTTCTCATTTGAAGACAAGCCTCATAGTTTATAGCCTGTCTCTTAGGGAGTATGCCTTTGTAGAAAGTTAGCTCATAGGAGGCTCGCTCAGCCTCATTCTAGAACTCTTTCCAAGTTGTATCCCAACTTGTACCCCTACTAGTCGGAGACCAACTTGGTCTATTAGTTGCATGTACCCTACTTATCATTACAAGGGCAATGAGAGAGTTATCTGGAGCCCCATTAGGAGACACCATCGGTCTCATTAAGGTGATTCTCCTTCGGAGACATGCCTTGTCATTTTTTAGAATCTATCCCTTAGGGAGCCCACTTTTAGTTTTATATAAAATTAACCCATAGGAGACATACACTGTCTCATTAAAATTTAGTTGCATTTTTTAGGAGACAAGCTCTGTCTCGCTAGGAAAGTCGTGCCTTCTTAAGGAAGCAGGCTTTGCCTCATTAGTGAGTTTCTCTTTTACGAGGCTTACTCAGCCTCATGTTAGAATCCCCCTTCTTCTGGAGAGTCTTTGACTCATTCGTCTTTGACTCATTCGTCTTTTAGGTGGTAGTATTAGAGAGTCTTTGACTCATTCATCCTTTAAGTGGTAGTATTAGAGAGTCTTTGACTCGTTTGTCTTTCTTAGTAGTATTATTAGCGAGTCTTTGACTCATTTGTCTTTGTTAGAGTCTTTAACTCATTTGTCTTTTTTAGTGGTTCTTTTTAGAGAGTCTTTGACTCTTTTGTCCTTTTAAGGATATTATTGGAGTCTTTGACTCATTCCTCCTACATTGGTAGCGATATTAGAGAGTCTTTGACTCATTTGCCCCCCTTTCTTTAGTTTTTTAGTTGGGAGTTTCTCCTTAGTGTTGTCGTCGTTCTTATTTGTTAGAGACTAGCATAGTCTCATTAGAGCTTTTCTTATTTGTGATCTTAGATCATTCCCTCGTCTTTGGCGCTAGCTTACCTGGTTTAGGGGTTTTCCCTGTTAGCCCTAGGGTTTGGCCCGGGGTGTTGCTTTGTGTGTTCCCTCTGGTCTTTGACCAAAAATGGTGAAATCAGAAATTTAAAATCCAAAAACATGTTAAAACATTTGAAATTTAAAATCCAAGAGCATCTAAAGCGTTAGAAATTTAAAACATCAAAAGCATTTGAAAACCTTAAAAAAGCATCTAGAGTATTGAATATTTTAGAAGTAGTAATTAGGAGAGTTCGTTCCGGAACGAACTACGTTGGCTTGATCCTCTCCCACGAGGTACGTAGTCCAGCTTGGGATCTACATCCCAAGTCCAGCCAAACTTTGTAAATAAAAAACATTTTCAAACCTTTTGAAAGCAAAAATCTTTTAAAACCTTATTTTCAACAAGATCTTCCTCTAGAGTTAGAACTTCGTCCTAGATAGAGAGTCTTGGAGTTAGGAGTTTCTCTTTGATTTGGTGTTTGTTTATTGTGTGCTTGTTTTAGAGTTAGGGGTTTGTCCTAGAGTTATAGGAGAGCCTCCGTCCGGTCAGTTGGCGATTCACATCACCGACTGATGACTAGGTCTAAGATGCGTTAGTGGTCCCATGGTTTTCCTTAGGACATGCAACCTAATTATACATAGGTTGTAGGAACCACCTGCATTAGCTTAGGGCTAACCTGCATTTAATTAGGGCATATAGGGTGTCCTAAAATCCACAATCCATTGGAATTTAAATAATCGCACAAGAAGCTTTAAGAATTAGTCTGGTCTTTTAGGTCGAGTATATGATAGAGGTCTATGTGTCTTAGGCATCCTAGCTTAGAATAGGCGCGAAGAACTACGTTGCTCTGATTCTCGTGGAGGCGGGGATACGTAGGCTTCTTTGGATGAACATCAGACCATCCAAGGACTCGGGCTCAATCATTTAGAGTCTTAGGATTTGTTGTGTTGTCATATTGTATGTTTTGTTGTGTTTTCTTACTTTCTTGTACAGACCCTATACTTTTAGCTTTAGTATACATGTGTTTGTCCACCAGAACTCAGACATCAGTTACGCATGTCACTCATAACTTAGTTGTGATTAGGTGACGCATCTTTTATTTTATTTTGTATGTGCTTATTATTTCATCCCCGAGTCATACATGATTAGGTAGACGTTCACTCGGGGATCTTTGTTTCCATTTCACATGATTTTGCCCAAAACTCTTTGGAGTTAATAATAAATGCATAAGAGACCAAGTGCTTGCACTCGGACGAATTGGGGGTGCTCTCCGGACCTTCTCCATTCGTAACCAGGCACGAACCCATATATATTTCTAGTTATCCATTGCACTGAGGATTTGATTTTAGGGTTTCATGGCCTATCCATGGATGGCGACTTTGAGTTATTTTAGGTACGTCTTGGTTTGAGGATTTATCCTTGGATCAAGAGGTATCTCATTTATCGCCACTCGTGCTATGTATGAGGGTGACATCCATTTCTAGAGTTCCTTAGCAGAGCTCTCCTTTCATGTGGAGATCTTTGAGGATGTAGGGACTCGTTTCCTCATCATCCTCGGATCGGGGTCCACAAGTGGATGTAGGCCTTGGTGTGGATCCTTAGCGCAAACCACTATAAAAATCCGGTGTGCACTCCCTCTTCACTCTTTCTCTATCTTATTTGTGTGCATTGATTATTATCTTCATTATGCTTTATTGTTTAAACTAGTTGCAGACCCGTGCGATGCACGGGGAGGCCCAAAAAAGAAAAGAAAGAAGAAATATTCATAAGTAAGATATAGAAAAAAATTTGAACAGAAGAGGCCATAAGAAATCCATCCAAAGAAGTAAGGACATATATCTTGAACAAAAAAAATGAATAACTGAAATATATGAGAAATTTAAGCCCAAAAACAACGGAGTTCAAAACGTTTTGCCAAACAAATCATGAATTCGAAACAAAATTAAAAATAACTAAGTTGAAAGGGGCAAATAAAAATGCTACTAAAGCATGAAAGAAACCTGAAAGGGCTAACTAAAAATGCTACTCACACTTGAAAGAAGCAGGCTGCACTTTTTTGTTACTATAGAGGCCAAGCTGCATTGGTATAACAGAAAAAGTTGATGTCTAAATTTTTGGAATTATAGCGGCTTTTTTTTACCTTTTTTTTGCTATGGAGGTGAAAGATTGAGAGACCGAGGAGTTACCCAAAGCCCGGATTAGTTAGCTTCTCATGTAACATTAAAAAGAAAATAAGGAAAGAAAACTTATCGTGTAATGCCATACATAACCCCACATACAACACAGTGAAGCCTTCTTATGCAACACTACAACTAATGAAGCTATAAAATTACTTGGTAATTAGGTATAAAAGAATAATACCAAGAAAAGCTGGTACAAAAATCTTTAAACAAAACCTAAAAAGAATGTTGGATAAAATCTTGGGGTCAATAGATTAGTTCAACAAAAATAGTGATATATGTAATTGAAGTAAAATTAAAGGAATTACCTTTGATGATCCCGAATGTAAACCGTAAATCCGTCAGCAAAGATCAAAGCAAATATGTAAGAAATTGAAAAGAGTTTAGTGGTAGAGGCACGTTACTGATTAACGCTACCCTTAAGATAAATTATCTCCCCACCACGCTTGGTATGCAATCGGGTTCTCTTGCGACTTATCTCCAGGATACAACACCACTATCTTTGTCGTTGACGTGTGCACGCACCGACTTGAACCTTGCGAACACGATCTATGCCGAACAAAATTGCCCACTTGAAAGAAAATATTGCAAAATAGAAGAATGAACAGTGTGTTCAAAATGAAGAAATCTTGTATTTTTCCAAGTGAAAGAGAACGAGTATATTCTTCTATACACCATACACTTGTATATATAGAGTACTCAACGTTTCATCCATTAAAGCAAAGAATCAGAACGTTGCCCAACAAATAAAAAATTAAAGAATGCATAAAACGTTAAAACCAATAAAGGCTTGTAAATAAGAAGTTTGAAATTTTGATTCAATACTTTATAACAGTAAAAGACAAGCATTTAAAGCTTTAGAAGAATAAGAAATTCCAACAATCCCACACATGAATCAAAATTCAAATCAAATATGCGCAAATTTGTAATATCATGCAATAGGTGAAGGTGTCTTGTGGACTTGAACCTTCACTTAGTGTTCATATATTACAGTCTATAAAGATTCCAAGTGAACTACGTCTTGAACTAGGAACCTTGAGTAATAGACCTTCACATATTACACACACGAATTGGCAATGTAATCATGTTCTATCGGGGTAGCACATTTCGACCATCCGCTGATCCTGTTTCATGAGCGCTCTAGAGAACAAGCCTTAATTCTCATAGGAAGCGGCCCCACTTCCACACTCATATAGCTGAGTCCATCAAGGGTACCCGTAACTACGCACCCCATTTATAAACAGCTATAGACCCATTCAGAGCAAAGCTCTTCCTCCATATCGTTACAGTTAGCACTATTTACGTCTTAGGAAAATGCCAAGAGAAGTCTTTCATTCTCTTGAAAATTTAAGTATAGTGCTTTCACCGATTACTCAAATAACTTATTTTTCCATTGAACCTAATTCTTGGGATCTCCAGTCGTATAGGTTGGGTTTCTGTTATTGGTGATTCTATTTGATAGGCTTTAGCCCCATCCCTCTTGATGTTTCAGCCTCTAGCTTTTTAGCTAGTCCTTTGGTCAGTGGATCTGCCAAGTTTCTCTCTGACTTTACAAAGTCAATTGCAATTACCCCATCTGAAAGTAATTCCTCACATTATTGTGCCCCAGATGTATGTGTCTGGATTTACCGTTATATGTTTTGCTTTTAGCCCTTGCTATTGTAGCTTGGCTATCACAATGAATAGAGATAGCTGGAATTGGCTTACACCACAGAGGAATATCTACTAACAGATTCCTAAGCCATACCGCTTCTTCTCCTGCTTTATCTAGAGCAATAAATTTAGATTCCATGGTGAAACGTGCTCTACATGTCTGTTTGGTAGATTTCCAAGTGACAGCGCCACCGCCCAAAGTGAAAATATATCCACTTGTGGATTTAGTTTCTTCTGAATCTGAAATCAAGTTTGCATCACTATATCCTTCTAATACAGCAGGATAACTACCATAGTGGAGTCCAAACTCCATTGTGCCTTTCAAATATCTTAAAATTATGATAAGTGCATCTCAGTGTTCTTGAATAGGGTTACTAGTATATCTACTTAGCATACCAACTGTGTAAGCTATATCTGGTCTGGTACAGTTCATTAGATACATTAAACTGCCTATAATTCTGGAGTATTCTAATTGGGATATACTTTTTTCTTCATTTTTCTTAAGTTTTGAACTAAGATCATATAGTACACTCAAGGGAGTACTATCAAACTTGTTAAACTTTCTAAGGATCTTTTCAACATAATGAGATTGTGTCAAAACAATCCCTTCTGAGTTTCTAATTATCTTAATCCCTAGAATTACATATGCCAATCCAAGATCTTTCATGTCAAAGTTCTTTGACAAAAGATTTTTATTGTCATTTATAACATCTAGACTCGTACTGATGATTAACATACCATCGACATAAAGGCAGATCAAAACTCTAGAATTACCTTCAAATCTACTATATACACATTTATCAGAATCATTTATGGTGAAACCATTTGATAACACTACTTTATCAAATTTCTCATGCCATTGTTTTGGCGCTTGTTTTAAACCATAAAGGGATTTTATAAGTTTACACACTTTATGTTCTTAACCAGGGACTGCAAATCCCTCAGGTTGTTCCATGTAAATTTCTTCTTTGAATTCTCCGTTTAGGAAAGCAGTTTTAACATCCATTTGATGGATTTCTAAGTTATAGATAGCCGTTATAGTTGCCAACACTCTTATTGTAGTAATCTTAGTTACAGGAGAATATGTGTCAAAAAAGTCTATCCCTTCTTTCTGTTTAAAACCTTTGGCTACTAATCTAGCTTTAAATTTTTCTATGGATCCATCGGTTCTAAGTTTCTTTTTAAAAATTCATTTACAACCTATTGGTTTACACCCTGGAGGTAAATCAGTTAACTCCCATGCGTTATTTGACATAATGGATTATATTTCACTGTTTATAGCTTCTTTCCAGAAGTTTGCATCTAAAGAAGACATAGCTTCCTTAAAAGTAGGTGGATCATCCTCTACCAAGAAGGTATAAAAATCAGAGCCAAAGTCAATAGCTTTTTTTGCTCTTAGACTTCTTCTAGGTTCTACTTCTTGGTTACCTTCTTCTCTACCTCTTTTTCTTCCTTTAGGTTTTTGGTTTTCTATATGAGGAATACCACGGCTACTAGAAGCAACTTCTATTTGAGGTATTAGAGATTGACTCACACTTATTTATTTAAGAGGAAGTACATCCTCAAAAATTTTGCATCTCTAGACTCTAATATAGTGTTTACATCTATGGAATTATGTTCAGATAGCTGCACTATTTTGTGCATATCCTATAAATACACAATCCACTATTTTAGATTCTAGCTTTGTTTTCTTAGGGGGAGGTAAGCTCACTTTAGTTAAACAACCCCACACTTTAAGGTATTTAAGACTTGGTTTTCTACCTTTCCATAACTCGAATGGAGTTCCATTTTCATTTTTATAGGGTATCTTGTTAAGTATATGATAAGGTAACAATAAGGCTTCCCCCTACATGTTGAGTGGTAACCCTGAACTAGTTAGCATGGCATTTACCATGTCAATTAGAGTTCTATTTTTTCTTTCTGCAACTCCATTTTGTTGTGGAGAATAAGGTGCCGTCACCTCATGAATAATTTCATACTTTTTACAATATTCATAAAACTCATTTGAGGTGTATTCACCACCTCGATCTAATCTAAGTATTTTAATCCTTTTGTCTAATTGATTTTCCACTTCAGTTTTATAGGTTATAAATTTTTCTAAAGCTTCATCTTTAGTTTTAAGAAGATATACCATTGCATATTTAGATTTATCATCTATGAAGGTTATAAAGTATTTATTTCCTCCTCTAGTAATAGTGTTCTTTAAGTCGCAAACATCACTATGTACTAGTCCTAGAATTTTTGAATTTCTTTCTACTCCGGAACCCCTTCGGAACCACATTTTATACCCCGGAACCACTAGATTCTAACATGTAACCAAACATGATTGTATGCATAGAGAGAGATAGAGAGAGGTCAAGATAAACATTGCAACCAAACAAAGAGTCTCATAAATAGGGTGAAAAAACCAAAGCACAAAAAACATTAAAACATTACCAGAAGAAGTTAAACTTAACCGAAGCTATGTTTAGCACCCAAATAAGCAATGGAGATTTTTTTTCCAAACTACAATGACAATGGAGCTATATCACGTTGGCAATGGCCTTTTTTCCAAAAGTACAATGACAATGGACCTTTATCACGTTCCAAATGGAGTTTTTTTTTCAACACTAAAATGGTAATAGAGCTTCGAAACATTGGCAATGGAGCTTGGAAACATTGGCAATTGAGTTTTTTTCCAATCCAAAACTACAATGGCAATGGCAAGCTTCAAAAACCTTCCATGAAGCCTTCAGAAAGAAGAAGGTGGTAGGTAAATGGCAACCTTCAAAACCCTCTCATGGAGTTTTCCACGTTACAAATGCCTTGAGGAAGAAAAAACCCTCCCATGGAGTTTTCCACGTTACAAATGGCTTGAGGAAGAAGGCGGTAGGTGAGAACGAAATACTGTATAGGGATAGGTGAAATAGTGGAGGGAAAAAAGAGGTAGAGGGGTATATTTGTCCTGAATGCCATCTTCTCTCACCTCACTACACTTTTTTTATAATTTTCAAATTACTACCTTTTATTCAGAATTTCGAATAAACTTTGCATTTTTTTCATCATTTACCCTATAAAAAACAGAACCGAGATGGTCCTGAAGAGATACAAAGAGGACAAAAGAATTTACAATAACTCAAGGAGGTAGGAAATCAAACCACTTGCCGACTTCTCCAAAAGCTTAAGCTGTTGGAGAAGGGCGGTATTTAATCTTTTATAATTTAACATACACATTGAAAAGTCATGGGATGTAGTTGATGAGTTTGAAACTATAGGCTTTATCATTCAATGTGTCAGAAAGTTGAGGGGTGTAACTGTATTTTTCCTCATAATTTATGTTGGGATTTGCTAGGGTCCATCGCAGAAGACATTTTGCAGCTTGTCTCTCGCATGTCAGACCAGCCACCTTGTGGATGGAGACAACAAGTTTTGTCTCCATTCACGAGGTGGTTGGTCTGACCAGCCGGGAAATGCCTTTTGCGATGCTAGCAATTCTCATTCAAAGTGAATTGCTAGCTTCCATCGCAAAAGGCTTTTTGCTGCTGGTTTGTCGCACCTCAGACAAAAGCTGAGGTGCCACCTCAGGAATGGAGACAAAAGTTGTTGTCTCCATTCACAAGGTGGCTACAAACCAGCGAAAAGCCTTTTGCGATGGACCTTAGCAAATCCTTATACAAAACATGTCATGGCACTTTTGTAATTCAATTAGGCTCTGTTCACTTGTTGTCCTGAGAAATGAAAGGAAAGGAAAGGACCAAAATTTTCTCGCGAATCGTTATTTTCCGCCGTTCGCTTCATTTCCCTAGAAAATCGAATTACGAATGTGGAAAAGTAAGAAAATTACGTGGAAAATCTATTTTCCCTCTGAATCACGATTTTCCTTGCTCGCAGATTCTTGCAAAATCAGTGGGAAAACGCAAATCACTTGCGCACGAGAAAATCTCATCGCGTGTCTCTCTCCTCTCCAAGCCCTCATTCGACAAAACCCTTGATGAACCCGCCGGCAACATCTTCTTCTCCGGCGAGCTCCACCTCCAGCGAACAGTAGAAAGGTTAGTGCTCCTCTCCTCGACTCTCATTTTTCATTTTCTTTGAGATATTTCCTCGTATTTTCCTGGCAAAACATTGCTAGGGTTCAGATTTCTCCTCCCTCTCCCTCATTTTTTCATTTTTTTCACTGAATCTCTCCATTCCTTCTACGTTTTCCATTTTTTGTCGGATTTTGGCCTTTTTTTCTTACAAATATCCTCGACAAGGGTTCTGATCTGCACTATTTTTATCACTCTTAGTTGTTGAGAAACCTTTGGTCCATCTCTGCCATTTTTAGGGTTTATGAAGGTTGATTTCATTGCTGCAAAAAAAGGGTTTCGGAAATGGGGTGAAGTTCTGGGCCGACGAAGCCCTTTTTGTGCGTGTTTTGTTGGAGTTTTTGATGCATTATCTCTTGATTAAGAAGTGTTCAAGCAATGGGGTTTGTTCCTGAGTGGGAGAGACCCTCATCTGTTCATTTTTGTTTTTTTCATCTTCTCCAGACACATTTCTTGGGTTTTCTGTTGTTTTTGTGTTCATTAGAAAGGGGTTTCATTAATGGGGTTAAGATCTGGGTCGAATAATCAGGAAAGTGTGCCTTTTAAAAAAAAAAAAAAAAATCATCAACTCGGGTAAATTGTTGGCGTTGGTGGATGATTTTTCTGTAGATTAAACGGGTCTTGGAAAAAAATGGTTAATTGCAGAGTCGATGAAACCCTCTTTGCTTCATGTTTCTTTCTTTATTCCTGAATCGATGAAACCCTCTTCGGTGCATGTCTTTTTTATTGCTTATTTGGGCATATGATGATTTTTACAAGTTTGTTTAGGCATGTTAATCATGAAAATAATTTTGGAGTATGCAGTTAAGAAGAACATGAATTGATATGGTGATGTTTAAGAAGTCAAGTGTTTCATCCTTATTTTTCTCTTCATTTTTATGCTATTTTTCTATTTACAATGGGTTGTTAAGGATTTTTCTTTTCTTTTTTGCAATGGTTTTTATGGCTGATTTTGGGGGATTTCTGTTTGCAATGGCAATACTATATAATTATGTGGGTGGTTGTTGGTGTATGGATGTTTTGGGTATGGATGTGTTGGTGGTCGTGGGTGGATGTTGGTGGTTCGTGGTGGCTGTGGGAGTCTTCTTTCAATGGTTGTGACTGTGGTTATGGTGTCTTTGCCTGTTGGGTTCTTATCCTGAATTTTGTTTTTTTAGTATTTGGTAGGTTATCAGTTCTTGAGATCGAGTTTGCCCTTCTTTTTCTGCTTTATGGGAAGGAAGCAACTGATTGTAATTTCTTTTGATATTGATATTTTATTGAATTATTCTCTTTCGAGCTCTCTTTTTTGACCTGGGAAACTAAATTTATTTATTGTTGATTTGTGCTTGTGATTCTGTGGATGTATTTACTGTTAATTTCTTGATTGTTCTTTTGGGTTCTGGGTTGATTTCTTGATCTGTGCCTGTGCCTTTAAAATTCTTTTTTTTACATTTTAGCCATTAGTTTATGCAGAGGTAGCCCTCCTTATTTGGATCTAGACAACCAGTTGGTAGGACCCATCTTGGTTCCCCAACTGCTTAAAATTTGGATTTCTGCATATTTTTCCTTGCTTTCTTCTGGGTAAGTGAACAGCGAGAAAATAACTTTCCTGCATATTTTCCCTCCCTTTCTGGGCAAGTGAACAACGAGAAAGCATGAGAAAATCACAGTTTCTTTTCCTTTCCTTTCTATTTTGCCACGTCAGATTCCTTTGCTTTCCCGGGAAAACAAGTGAGCAGAGCCTTAGGATGTGGGCTGCCTGTGGTTAGGGAGATATTATACGGTGTGTGGGGCATAAAGTTCAGTATTTTTTTCAAAAAATACAGTGGGGCCCACTTCATAGGATGATCCAAACCGTTCATTTGTTGGGCCGCATCGTAAATGGAAATTAAAGAAAATTAATTGGGTTTATGCGCAGTTTCTTATGAGAATTTTCTTCCTGTGAGCAGGGGAGAATCCCACTTTTCCGTCTTTTGCCCCGATGTTTATAGAGAAGACCACCTCTCAACGCTGCCCCTTCTCTTCCCCTTCCTCTGATCGCTGTCGTTGTGGAGAAACTTCAGGTACGTCTCTCTCTCTCTCTCTCTCTAGATGAAGATTTTTAGAAACACAAACCCAGATTTTTAGATGGCATTCCTCTCCCTGACATTTTATTAATTTATTAGATGGAGATTTTTTCTCTCTCTCTTAATAATAGCCCAGATCTGATCTGAAAGTCACTCTGTAATTGTTGATGGAATGCCTAATGTTTCCCAGGGATTTATGATGAGTTCATAAAGCTCTTGCATTTTGTATTTTGATTTGGATTTGAGTTTTGGATACAAAACACATCAATCATCTTCATGATCATGTTTTAAGAGAGAGACCATCAAAACATAGGGAAGAATTGGTGCCAAGAATCAAAGTTTACTACTTTCCAAATTCAAATTTTTACCCATTATCTCCATATCTAAGCTAAGGAGCAGAAAACTGTGACACGATGAAAAGAGGGACCCCAAAGGAACACAATCAATACGTTTTTAGTATAAAAATGAAGAAATACTACGTAGAAATCCATAGGAGCGGTTTGAAATCTCTTGATCAAGCTCAAAATAGACCACCGATACTAAGAATCACATACTATTAACAAAGCATCATTAGGTCATATATTCAATAGTTTTGAACAAGAAAAATCTGAAACGCCATTACAACTTTCTTTCAAAAGAAAGAACTAAGAGTCCGTCTGTAATAAGAGTTCCTACAAAGGTCACCGGAGGATCAGTCACTCAGTTCATCTTTGCTTCTCTAAATAGAATTAAGGGTGCAACTTGGGTCGGGCTCAACCCGATTTTGGCTTGGCTTGGGTTGGCATTTTCTCAGGTTGGGTTAGGGCTAGGAAAAGCCAACCCGATTTAATTTCGGATTGGGATAGGATTGAGGCCTTGGCAACCTGACCCAACCCGAACCCAATCTCTATCCTCTAGTTTTCTCAAGTTTTTCTAGGATTATGCTTTTTTCCTTGTATTTTTTCTATTTGGCCAGAGATGAACCCGACTCAACCCGAACTCAAACTGACCCAATTTGGAGGCAGGTTGGGTTAGGGTTGACATCCTCAAGTCCTCAACCCAAGGCTCAGGTAGGGTTGGGATGGGGTTTTGTGAGACTTTTCTTCCTGTGAGCAGGGGAGAATCCCACTTTTCCGTCGTTTTCCCCGACGTTTATAGCGAAGACCACCTCTCAACTCTGCCCCTTCTCTTCCCCTTCCTCTGATCGCTGTCGTTGTGGAGAAACTTCAGGTACGCCTCTCTCTCTCTCTCTCTCTCTCTCTCTCTCTCTCTAGATGAAGATTTTTAGAAACCCAAACCCAGATTTTTAGATGGCATTCCTCTCCCTGACATTTTATTAATTCATTAGATGTAGATTTTTTTTTCTCTCTTAATAATAGCCCAGATCTGATCTAAAAGTCACTCTGTAATTGTTGATGGAATGCCTAATGTTTCCCAGGGATTTATGATGAGTTCATAAAGCTCTTGCATTTTGTATTTTGATTTGGATTTGAGTTTTGGATACAAAACACATCAATCATCTTCATGATCATGTTTTAAGAGAGAGAAAGAGAGACAGAGAGTGACGGAAGTTGCCACAAATATTGATTTCCAAATAATGTCTCGCAGAAAAGATTTGAAAATTGGAATATTTTGCACTGTTGTAACTGATTTGGAAATTCTAAGGATCTGATCTAGTTCAAAATATCAACTAAATCCAAATCTAAATCTTGCTAGTATCCAAACGTGGCCTAAATGATTTCCTGGAGTATGGCTCAAAAATCACATGAAGTGTGAACAGAATTCAAGGTTGTGATGATCAAGCTAGTGTTAAGTGGGAGGCTAATATGGTAAATACTTTAAAACTGTGACCTCTCCTATTTGAGGCGCTATGAATTGGTGGCGGTAACTGCAGAGAGTGGCACTTATCCTTTGTATTTGTATCTGTGGCTTCTTTGATCATCATGTTAAAAGACTAAGTTGTGGCAATTATCTTCATGGTTGAATCATAATGGAAATCCAAAATTGGCACATTATTCACACATCTGAGAGTCACAACTGAGGTACTAATCTGAAGATTTCATAGCCTTTCTCTTGTCACCTCTCCAGGCTTCCCCTACACCATGGACTTTACCATGTTTCATTGTCATGGCCATTTTTCTTCTTTTCATTGTTGTAGTTTCCTTATTTTTGAACTATAGGTTGTAAACTATATATTAGACCTACTTATTTTGGTCACATTTGTTCCGTAGCTACTATGTGGGCCCATTTTGTGATAGGACTATCACAGTTTATGTTTTACATGATGTTTGGAATGTTTATGTTGAGTTTCTGTGCAATTGAACACATCTTTCTGTATTTTCTGTTAGTTTTGTTAGTTTCTGTCAGGTTTCTTGGCAACAAAACACTCATCTGGTAGGTTTTCTGTCATGTTTCTTTTCCTTTCTTTTCCATTTTGCCATTTCAGATTCCTTCCCTTTCCTTTCCTTTCCCGACGAGTGAACGGAGCAGTTTGAGCCTTCTTTTCCCAGAGAAATTATATGATGAAGGGTCATGTAAACACATACCCATCATCCCATCCATTTTCTCTTTCTCCATCTCCGAAGTTGAGCGATTTCTGAAAAGTTTCCGATTGGTGTTTGATGTTAGTTCTCGTGATCAATTTGTGCAAATGTTGTGCAACCCTAATTTCTCCAATCCTTTAAATTTTTTAATGTTTCTTTTTTAGCTGGCTGTAGATTTTCTATGTAGTTGTTTCCTCCTTGGATCTTACACTCTACGCATTTCCATGTATTTACAACTAGAATTGGACTTAGGGTTTGAGACAAAAGTAAGGTTGGCCTGTTCTGGACCCTATTTTTTCTAAATGAGAAGAAAACCAATCCCATACCCTAGCTCCAGCAATGGAAATTTAAGAAGAAAAAAAATGAAAGTGGCTTTATTTATAAAAAACAAGGGAGTGGGGTGCAAATATCAGCTCCCTTATGATAATTCAATTCTAGTGCCCCCAAATGAATTGGGCATTTAGTCCATTTCTTCATTCACATCTTCAATCAAAAGAACTATTGAAATTGATAAATTCTTATTTTAAGCTGTTTTTATAGATACCCACAAAGTGGGTGTATCTTTAAAAACAAGGGGGTGCAAATATCAGCTCCCTTTTGATAATTCAGTCCCAGTGTCTTAGGAACCCAATTCGGCTCACAATGTGACTGATCTTCTTAGAGGGAAGATTGGCCTCTTGACCCACTTCAAGGGAAGGGTCAGCCCTTTGCGTGCAAAAACACAATTTCTGGGATAGTTTTCTTCATTGAATTACAGAGAAGCGAATGAGTGTTAATATAAAACACTCAAAGCGATAAACATAAAAAAACATTGTGATAAGACTGGAAATATTAACGACACTCAAAGCGATAAACATAAAAAAAACCTTGTTATAAGACTGGAAATATTAACGACACTCAAAGCGATAAACATAAAAAAAAAAAACCCTGTGATAAGAATGGAAATAACTAAACAAAGATTAACCTAATACTGACTAATATCTAAATCAACCCCAGTTGCCTAATCTACATTATGTGCCTAATCTACAATCCAAGTAATCCATTGATCAGATCTTAGAAGATCTGATATATTCCACTCCAGTGGGACCCATATAGGCATGTAACATAGTGCTACAAAGGAATTAAGTCTATAGTCCAGTTTTTCATTCATACCATCAATCAGAAGAACAATTAAAATTGATAAATTCTTACTTTAAGCTGATTCTTTTGCCCACATGAAAGCATGCAGTAAATTTGTCTTTGTCAAGATCCTCTCTTTCACAAGATGTTGAAGCTTGGAGAATTTCATTAATTATAAGTGGTGGTATGTTGAACAGGTTGAATTGACGGGGCTTATGCCCTTACCAGTCCATTGATTAAACATGACATGAATCCTTTGTCCACCTCGAGTAGCCCGAAAAATTACATGTTGGTTTCGTCAGCTGTTCTTAGGAGACAACAATTCTTGATAAGGTCTTTGACTGGATACCACGATCGAATACAAAAGGAAAGGATGATGGGAACTAGATGTGTTAGTGGAACTGCTTTAGAGGCTGACGCTGAGAGTGTTTTAAGAAGAATTACTCCTCCACTTGATCCAACTCGACATAAAGGACAGGCAGGTGAGTTTCAATTTGTATTATGAGTAGTATTGATCTGGTCCCTGTTGTTTTTTTCTATGCTAGATATGGAGGAAATGAATTCAACTTGCTCGAAATTTTAGTATAGCTCCAGCTGCATACTATGGCAGTTTAGTTTGAACTTTGATTTGAGTTTCTCGCTACATGCTTCTTATTTTTCTGTTCGAGGCATGCCCCACATGCTACATGGAATAATCCAATAACAAACTGAAAGTGTTTGCTGAGAAGTAGGATGTGCTCAGCTTTTGATGCAAGAGCATCCTTAAAGAAGAGAAAATGGTTCACATGGCTTTATTTGGCATGTAATTTTAGGGATTTGATTATTTTTTATTATATGAAATTATGGTGACTTTTAACTCTTTTTAGGAAAGATAACAATTGTATTCACATAAAGGAAAAAATGACATTGGAGGCACTAGTTGCCCATCATAAAGTATCTCTCTAAGCACGTCAGAATTTAGCCAAATTACCTGTGAAATTGTTAGCACTTCTAGGGACACAAGAGAAAGAACGAGGCATTCTACATAGATCCACAATTTCATCAATGAATAAAGCTATTCTCCAGGGTCTTATTCTTCTACCCTCAGCCTATGCAATCACATAAGAAGAATCCCCTGTAATGATTGGAGTTCCATAAATTCTATTGAGCTCCCTCTTGAAAATTTTCAAACCAGCAATTAATGCCTTTATATCTGCCTTGTTGGAGTCTGTTCTATTCATTTGACCGGGGAAAGAACGAATAACATTTGTGTTCTCACCTCTAATGATCCCTTCCATCCCTACTAGGCCTGGATTGCTCATGGAGCATCCATCAAAATTCAAACATGTGGTGGTCATCTTGCAATGTGCGAACAGATGGTCAATGGACTTCTCTTCCTCCTTGAGCGCGTGTGTGTAAGATGGTGTAGTAAAAAAACTTGATAATATTAATAGGTAAGAAGAATAAGAAGAATGAGTGAATGAATGAAGAAGTTTGTGGGAATGAGGGTCTACACCCTTCGTGGGGCATGTTATATTTTATTCACTTTAAGTAAAAGATTACATAGACAATAGTACTCCTAACTTCAAGTGACATGAAATAGAAGAGATACCATATGTAGAAAACATGAAGTGTCTTTCACCTCTTCCCCCCTTCAGGCTAGCTTGCACATTTCAATCATCTTCAGCTTGCCAAGAACCATTTGTAGATGACTTTTGGGAACAACTTTGGTGAGAATGTCAGCAAGCTTCCACCTTTGCTCGCACAAAGTGGCAATCAACCTTTATATGTTTCATTCTCTCATAGAATTATTGGTTAGAGGTGATATGAATCGCTGCATAGTTGTTTCAATAGTGCTTTATAGGACCATCGACTTTCATTTCTATTTCTCTTACAAGTGTTTGGAGCCACATAAGCTTGCATGTAGCTATAGCTTTGTTTTCAACCTCGTTTATTTCTTGCTTTTTCAAGTAATTAAGTTACCTTCGATGAATGTGCAATAACCACAAGTAGATCTATGGTCATGAGCCAGCTCAACTTGTGTCTGCGTACCGTACTACGATCTTGTGTCCACTTTTGGCATAGAGAACACATTTGCCAGGTGCTCCTATAAGATATCACAATATCCTAAGAACTACTTCCAAACGTGGAGACTGTGGGGAGTGCATACATCTATAACAATACTCACAACATAGGCAATGTCTGTACGGGCGATGGTAAGATAAGTCAGCTTCCTGACTGCTTTTTGGTATACTCGTGGGTCAGTAACTCCCATTGTTGGTCATCTAGCATATGATTTAGATCTTTATGGAGAAAACTTAACGACAGCCCACGGGCTGAGCACCATGAAAGAGAGAGAGAGAGAGAGACAAAATACCAAGTATGATTGGCCTGAAGGGCACCCATCTCAAGATCCATAGCTGCACGCCAACCTGGATGAGCGAGGGCCTCTGCCACAGACTACAACAATGAAATAGAAGACAAAGAAGACACAAAACTACGAAACACGAGGGTGAGATTATCATATGACACAAAATTAAAAATATGATGGGGAGTAGTAAAACGAGTATGGGAAGCAATAGGGGAATCCACAGGTACAACAGGAGAAGAATACGAGGTACCTAAGAAGTAGGAGGTATGTCCGGCTGGGAAGACGATGCCTCGGGCGTAGTGTGATGGACATCTGGCCTCGGACGATGCTGATATACCTTCGTAGGGGCTGGAGGAGGAAGTGGGTTCCAAAGGCTCAGGTAGAACGGGAAGAGGAACCCAAGAGTCTGGTGCAACACCCTCATTGGGAGAGGTAACGAAAGACATGGACTCAAAGAATGTGACAAAGGTGGAAACAAACAACCGGCACGACCGAGGACTGTAACATCAATAACCTTTCTGGGCACGAGAGTCCCCAAAAAGACACATTTCTCAGCCCGAGGATCCAACTTATCTAAGCTAGGATACAGGTTATGGACAAAGCAGACATAGCCAAAAACCCGTGGAAGCAGGGGAAAGGAATCCCGCTGGGGATGTACGACAGAGAACGAGGATCTACATTCTAACATGAAATAAGGAAGCCGATTAGCTAAGTAACAAGACGTGAGGATGGCATCGCTCCAATAGGCTTTGGGAACCCCATTTGAAACAGAAGAGTGCAGGCAATAATATCAAGCAAATACTGCAGTTTCCTCTTGGATACACTATTTTGTTGAGAGGTGTATGCACAAGAGGACTGATGCACAATACCATGAGTAGTTAAAAATTCCTGAGAAAGCCATTAGAGACGGAAAAGTATTCCCTAGCATTATCAATGCGTAAACATTTAAGAGAGCAATTAAATTGATTAGTAACCTCAGCATGAAATTGCCGAAAAGCAGTTTACACCTCATATCGATCTTTAAGAAGAAATAACAAGGTCATACAGGAAAAATCATAAAAAAATGACAAAGTATTTGAATCAAAACATAGACATGATCCGGGGGGGACCCCATACATCGTAATGCACTCAAGCAAAAGGACTAGAGACTCGACTAACAACTCTAGATGGAAATGACACACGATGGTGCTTTCCAAGTTCACGTGACTCGCACTGAAATGAAGTAACAAGACGAGAAATAAAGGGCGACTGATGAAGCTTCTTGACGGAGGGATGGCCGAGACACAGTGCCACTGATAAGGATTGACTAAACTATGCAAAACGACACAAGAGGGACCACAATTAAGGCGATAGAAACCATCCCCTCACGAACCGAACCAATCGTCAGTCAAGAGATCCTGAAAAACACAATAAGAAGGAAAAAAAAGACAACGGTTAAGATATTTTGTTATTTGACTAACATAAAGTAAATTAAATGGCGACTTAGGAATACAAAGAACCGACGATAATGTAAGACCGGAATGAGGAGAGATACCACCAAGTCGCCCAAAGCTTCTGGACGGAGGGATGGCCGAGACGATAGTACCACCGATAGGGATTGACTGAACTATGCAAAACGACACAAGAGGGATCATAATCAAGGCGATAGAGACAATCCACCTCACGATCCGAACCAATCGTCTTCCCAGTCAAGAGATCCTGAAAAACACAATAAGAAGGAAAGAAAGAGACAACAATTAAGATTTTCGTTATTTGACTTACAGAAAGTAAATTAAATGGCGACTTAGGAACACAAAGAACTGACGATAATGTAATACCGGAATAAGGAGAGATACCACCAATACCAGATATGAGTCTAGTGGTCCAATCAGCCTGATTAATCGTATGAGAAGCAGAATGGAAGGGCTTAAAAGAACCAAGAGAAGCAGAATTACCCGTCATATGGTTAGAGGCCCTGAAATCAATAAGCCAAGAGTTGGATGTAGTAAGGAGACTGGAAGGGGAACTACCTGGCTATGCAGAAGTGGCAGTAAGCAGTCAGTTGCGCTCACGCATGCGCAAAAGCTCATCATACTCAGCCCTGGAGACGAGTAAAGAATCATCTTGTGCAACTGAGCCTGAGGAGGATGGTGTAGAGACCTCGGGAAGACTGGCAGATGTAAGGTGCACAGAACAGGGTGTATAAGATTTAGGAAAATAAATGAACAAGAGGGTTGCTTGGAGGTGGGATTAGGGATGTGAGGGTAGGGAAGGCGATGCAGAGCAAAATAAAAAAGAGGGGAAGGATTTAGAGTGAGGGGTGTAGGGGAGAAGTTGTAAAAGAGGGATTATATATGAATATTAGAGATGAGGATTAGAGTTTTAGAGATGAGGATTTGGGTATGGTTGGAAAACGTGGAGGAGGGAGGGTCGGGTTAGGGTTTGGAAGGAGGGAAGGTCGGTTAGGGTCATAGTGGTGGAGAGAGGGTCGAGTTAGGAATGGAATGGAGGAGGGAGGGTTCGGGTGTCAGGAAAGGGGAGGAGGCGGCGGGAATGGGTGCTGGGTGGAGAGAAGAGAGGGTGGGAGGCGTCGGGTTGAGAGGCGAGGAAGGGAGGCGGCGGGTTGGAGGAGGAGCTTGGGTTTTGGATTGGTTTGGGTTAGGGTTTGGGGAGTGAGGGAGTGAAGAGGTGAGGGAAGGTGAAGGGAGAGAAAGAGGAGGAAAAAGCCAAGGAATTGGCTTCTATGGTGGTCCCTAGGGCACCACAAACTTAGGGCTCTGATTCCATGTGAAACAACCAGTTAGTCCAAAAGCTTAAGCTGTTGGAGAAAGTGTTATTAAATCTTATATAATTTAACATGTACTACCAATAGGCCTTGAGAAAGCCCATTTCACTAAACCCTGCTCATTTCTAAGCACGTCTCCAATCCTTGCAGGCCCTGGGTTTCCCAAACTAGACCCATCGAAGTTTAGCTTAAATAAAGACTCGGAGCAAGAGGCTCCCACGCCTGCTCAGGGGTCTGACGTCGCTCGATGTTAAAGCATATTTCCCTTCACCCATTCCAAAGATAAAAGACAGACACAAATTTGAAGGCAGGAACCAAAGTTGCCAGAGCGGGAATCAGAGACTCCCGGGATGGTCGGAAGCGGGAATCGTAAAGTCGCCAGAGAGTCACCGGGGAATTGTCAGGGAATCGCTGGGGAATTGGGCGTCGCCAGGGAATCTCCGGAGAATCGTAGGGAAATCGCGTTTCACATAACATTACACCGCAGTTCCCAAAAAAGTAGGAATCAGGTTTCCAGGGAATCATAAATCGTGATTCCCAAAAGTGAGAATCGGGTTTCCGGCGAATCCGAACCTGGATTCCCAGTTTTTTAGGATTCAAGAAGATTCTCGTTTCGAATCCAAGAACCCGGGAATCGAGGTTCCCCACAACTAGGGAAGAATCCTGCTTCCGTGGCAGGAACTATCTTTGCCCAAGATATGGAAAGGGCAATCACTTTAATATGGAGAAAAGACAAGCTCTTGACGAATCCTGTGAAAGTTCGGTTATTCCTCTCTTTCCAAAGAACTTATAGAGTTGAAAGCAGGGATGTGTTCCAAAGGATCTTGCCTTTTTTTCCTCCAAGGAACACCCCCCCCCAATGAGATGCCAAATTGCCTCAATATGAAGCTCCACACTTGTCTAGCCAATTTACAATGAATGAACTTATGGTCCACTGATTCCCCGGTCTTAATGCAAAGGACACAATGATCAACAATCAGCATATGCCGCTTTTGCAAACGATCAACTGTCCTCGCCTGACCTCTTTTTATAATACGCTTCAAGCAACCCCATTAGCCTTGCCACTGATGGAATGTCCCTGTCAAAAAAGTTTCTTCTAAAGCAGGCTTCCACACTATTGAATCACCTCTCCATTCATAATAATCTTTTACAACCACATCCTTATTGACTGCCACTTTAAATAAATCCGAGAGGAGATCCTTCAAAGGCGATTGTGAGCACCACTTATCAAACCAGAATCTAATTTTGTTGCCCGAGTATACCTTGAACCTCATTCCTTCTAGGAAATTGTACTTATAATGCATGATATCTCTCCAGACTGACTCTACAAGCTGTCTGAACTTGTATCCAATGCGTGCCCCAAATTTAGATTAAGGGTCCGTTTTCTTAGCCGATCACCCTTGTTTAGAAATTGAACCAGATGAGGTGAAAAACATCAATATTGGAGTCATCGGTCTAGAGCCTTGGATCCTAAGGTTTGATGGATCCCATACCGATGAAGCTTTGAGAACCGGAATCTCAATTGTCGCCCTCAGTGTTAGAATGACTCAATTTTCATTTTAATTGGATTCTGACTGCTCAAATAATCAGACCAAATACGAAGCATTGATAATTTGCCCAGAGATATTACTAGAAATGGGTGTCACTCATGTTGAGATCATTGGAGACTCTCAACTAGTAATTAAGCAACTCGGGGGTGAATACAAATGCTCTAGTGAAGCTCTAATTCGGTATAATATGATGGCTAACAGTCTCATAAAGTAATTTGCTTGCAGATGTAACAATTAGGTTCATCCCTAGATTCCAGAATGATGAGGCTAATGAATTGGCTCAAATCGCCTCAGGATTGAGAATCCACGAAGGTGTTTATAAAAGATCAGTTACCGTACAAAAACGGCCGTTACCCTGGTCTACGTCCGAGATTTTCAAGTCAATGTTATGGCACTGGATGTAAAGAATAATGATTGGAGGTATCCACTAATCCAGTACTTGCAAAAATGTTTCTTCAAAGTGCCTCCCGATTTCCCTCGAACTTCTATAATTATTTGCCAAGAAGAGGTTTATTCTTAGCCACAAGTTACCGATACCCAGCCCTCCACTTCTCTTTGGTAGGCAATAATCTCAATTCACAAGGTGTGTGAGGGTTTTACCTTCCTCCTTTCCTTCCCTACTCCCACAAGAATTTGAAAACGAACATGAAATAAATTAAGAGACTGGATAGAGCTGCCTTGATGGGAGTGGATAGAGTTCTATTTCGAGTAGTATATGAAATTATCATCTTGAAGTTCTAGAGTTTGGAAGATGATTCAGGGTTTTGAAAGATAATTTAGAAGAAGAGAAAAAGAAAAGATGATTTAAGGTTCTGAAAGATAATTTAGAAGAAGAGAGAAAGAAAAGAAGCAATGGGAGATGAGATAAGTGAACAAATTATCCTTATCACAAAGATCAAATCCTTGCCCTTGTTTCATGTCGGAATTGCTCTAATGCCATGTGAAATTATTTCCTTAGTCTAATAGTGAGATTGAGGGAGACTCGGATTTCTTGTTGAGTGTAGATATGATATTTCATACGCTCAACTCTCTCAACTCTCTCAACTCCGAAGTTTTAAATTTCGGTTTTGGTGTCGGTTTTGGCCACCGCCCAGCAGAAATTTCGGCTGAAATCATGTAAAAATATGATTATGATTCTGTTTGTTTTTTTTAATTTCGACCGAAATGTATAAAATTTCAGTGTCAATTTCGGCGATTTCGGTTGAAATTTCAGCTACTTCAGTGGAAATTTCATAAATTGCGGTGGAAATTATAACATTTCGGTGTACATTTTTAAAATTTCGGTGGAAATTTTGTAAAAAAGTCCAAAAATGAAATTTCTGTTTTCGGCGACATTTTGGCGAAATTTCAGAATTTCGGTGAAATTTTGGTAAAATTTCGGCGAAATCTTGTAAAAAAATGACTTCATGTGAATTTCATTTCGGTTTGTGCCGAAACCGAAATATTTTGGCCGAAACGATTTCGTTTCGGCCGAAATGTAAAACCATGCTCAACTCAACCTTTGTCCCAAACTAGTTGGGTTGGCTAATGAATCCTTTAGAAAAATTTATCTCCAACTCATGGTACAGCGGAAATGCCTGCCCTTCTTCTTTTTTTCAATAATCCACATTCCTCTGCTACCCAATTGGGAAAAAGGAAAAAAGAAAAGAAAATTTTGCCTGATGTAAGAACAAAAACTAACATAAGTTCCCACGCTTTTTAAGTTTTTCGCCTCAGGGAAATAAATTTTCAAATCACTGCATTCTTCTGCTGCCCAGTTGAAAAAAGATAAGAGAAGGAAATGAAGAAAAAAGGCTCTGATTAGAAGAAACTGTTGGGAACTGGAACTACTATTCCTGGACGTGTTCTGCTCATAGTTGCTTGTTTTGTGGAAATAATGGCTAATGCATTCCATTACCTTCGAGAATATGATGTTCTGATGTGCCACATTTTTTCTTGTTTTTATGATCATGTAACTTTAACTTTTTCCCACCAATCCATTAACCACGCAAGTTGTTCTGCAGGGAAGATAGCTGTTATTGGTGGATGTCGTGAATACACCGGTGCTCCATATTTTGCAGCTATATCAGCCTTAAAAATCGTTAGTACCGTGCAACTTTTGTTTTTCTTATGCCCTTTCATTTTCAAGTTTCAAAGTTCAAACTATTATCTTATTTGTGGTACATATGTGGCTAATTACACCTAGTAAAATTTTTATCTAATCATGTGTATTTATAGGTTTTTATTCTTTTGAATGAAAACACAGCCTTATTAATATAAGGTAGAAATCAGATGACTGAGATTTTGAGATGGTCATAAACAAGTTAGAACACATAAGAACTTACCAAAACATGAGGAATCTTCTGCGCTACTACTAATTCTGCGCTCCTTGGGTTTATCGAAAGTATCTGCTTCGGAATTGGCCTCTTTATAGGTGAGGTTTTTAATAGTCTCTACTATATATTATGCAGGGTGCAGACTTATCACATGTTTTCTGTACAAAAGATGCTTCAACGGTGATAAAAGGCTACAGTCCTGAGTTAATTGTGCACCCTATTCTAGAAGAATCATATAGCATAAGGTGACATTTGCAATCAAAATTTGATATCTTAATTTAATATACTAGTTTGATGCTGATTCATATGAAAGAATTTGTTCAGGGATGACGACAAAGCATTGGTTTCTAATAGAGTTCTTGGTGAAATTGCTAAATGGATGGAAAGATTTGATTGCCTTGTTGTTGGTCCAGGCCTGGGAAGAGACCCATTTCTTCTGGTGCGTTTTTATGACATAAAAATAGTTTAAGTGCTTTTACCTTGGGTTTCTCTTCTCGTTGAAGTAGGTGAGCTGAATAATACAAATTCTTGCATCCTTGAATAAATTTGAATTTGTCTTTTCCCGATAATGACGAAAATACAAACAAAAAGGGATGGAAAGGCCGAGGGGGGGGGGGGGGGGGGGCGGGGGTGTTGTAAATATCATTCTCCATTATATTAGGCTACTGATATTGCACTACGGTGTTTTGATTATGGGATGAACTCACCTTGTCTTTCCTTTTTTTTACTTGGCTGCTGAGAGCTTTTGGGGAATTGTAAAAGCCTTTGAAAGCTCGTTAAATAATAAAAGACAGGGTGAGTTCACCCCATTATCAAAATATGGTAGTGCGAATATCAGTAGCCAATATTTATCGTGCAATTATGAGGGCAACTGCAGTGCAGATTTAGAATTTATACTGTATACATGAATGCAGGCTCTATACTGTTAGCCCATGAATGTACAAGGTCTTTTATTTTTCCCCCATCTGTGACATATTCATTTATTCCAACTCTAATACAGTATAAACTGATTCGACTTTTTTCCTTTGTATCCTAGTTTTTTCCATTTCTACTCCAATAGATGATTATTTTTATACATTCTATGTTCTGTACGGTCTTTGTATGTGTGGTTCTATGTTTTGCATGCCCTATTTTAGTTGTCATCTTTAGAAAAAAAGGTCCATAACCCATTGCTTTGCTTCTCCAGGATTGTGTGAGTGAAATCATGAGACTTGCACGAAACTCAAATATCCCCCTTGTCGTTGACGGGGTATGTCATTCACAAATTGCACGAGTTTAACTACGATTATTTATATAGAAGTCAAAAGAAGCAGTTGATCATTATCTTCTTTGTTTTGATTCACATTTCAATATGTGAATTTCTGAATAGTATGTATCCACATTGTACAGGATGGTCTTTTCCTCGTCACCAACAATCTTGAACTCGTTAGAGGGTATCCTTTAGCTGTCCTTACTCCAAACGTGAACGAGTATAAGCGCCTCATTCAAACAGTGCTAGAATGCGAAGTGAATGACCAAGATGCTCCAGAGCAATTACTGTCACTTGCAAGAGGGTATTTTTTGCCTGTTTTTGTTTTTTCCTCAGTCTTCCGTGAGTGTCTACTGACAACTAGTAGCTTCTCTGTTTGGCCAGAATTGGTGGTCCCACCATACTACAGAAAGGGAAATCTGATCTTATCAGTGATGGCGAAACAGGTTTTTGATTAGGCGATCAGATTATTATTCTTCTAATGCTGTAATTCAGCATCTCACTTGTTTCAAGGGCTATTATACTAATCAAGCCATTAACTTGTGTCTGTTATTCATAATTTTCGGTCAGACCCTAATTGAGTTATATGCTAACATAGAATAGGATGTGTTTTACAATTCATTCCTTTATGCAGTCAGTGAGGTGAGCATATATGGATCTCCCCGGCGTTGTGGTGGTCAAGGTGATATCCTTTCTGGAAGGTACTTTAGTACATGCGGTTTCTTGTAACTTTCTAAGCTTATAACTTTGGCTGATGGTTATACAACTCATAGTTAAACTATCAAATGTTTATTTGTTCTCGTAGCTTTCAAAAAATAAAAACATGTATTTCCTTAATTTATTTCTTCTCAATACAAGCCTATGATTTTTCTTGAGAACACTCAAGTCATTTATTTCCTTAATTTTTCATGCAGCCAATCTGGTCCTGAATGATTGAATAACTGAGAAATAGGGAAAAACAAGTGAGAAATAGGTTCTGTTTTTCCCATATCAATGAGATTAATATTAAGTTGTTCTTTCTATTCCAAGGGTCCTGCATAACTCGGGTATAAACAGATGTCAATGTCAAGCATATACATGGGTTGTTGTATATGTTGCTCCAGGGAAACTGGATATAAAATTTCATTATTGATATTAATAAAAGTGTTCATTGACATCGTCACAACCCATTCACTCCTTAAACTAACTACTGTCCTCCACCAAGCCCTAAACTAGAATTTAATTTTTCGAAGACTCACAGTTTTATTTATTTATTTCCAGTAACTAAGTGCTGATCTATTGCCTAATCGATTCATTATTGCATCTTCCTCTTCCATGCCACCACATATGATATTTGAAATCTAAGGACAATTCAGTAATTTGTAACATAAGTTTTCTTTTTGAAGAGTAAAAAATAAAAAATAAATAAAAAATAAATAAAAATATTAAGTTTCTGAACTTACATTGAATTATTTTTATTTTGAGAATCAAATTTCATTTGTAATATACCAGTGTTGCTGTATTTTCATCTTGGGCACGTTGGCAAACATCGGCTGCAGAAGAAGAGTCAAATGACAGGTTCTCTGTTTTACCTCAAATCTTTCTTCCCTCACCGATGTTGTTACTCATTGCTATGCTTTGCTTTACATCCCTTGCACAATATCCCATTTTGACAATTGTTTGATTCTGTTTTATAATTGTTAAGGGTCCAGAATCCAATGGTTTTGGGGTGCATAGCTGGCTCCGCACTGCTAAGGAAGGCTGCATCACTTGCTTTTGCAAATAAGAAACGGGCAACCCTCACTACAGATATCATCGAGTTCTTAGGGAAAAGGTGATGGTCTCTCATATTAAAATAATTTCCTGTAGAAAAAAGGCTACTGATATTCCCACAACCATGTTTTGATAATCGGACAATCTCCCCTTGTCTTTTCTTCTTTAATTGGCAGCTGAGAACTTTTTGACTGCTGGTTAAATAATAAAAGACAAGGTGAGTTTGTCCCATTATCAAAACATGGTAGTAGGAATATCAGTAGCCAAAAAAATTCTGCTTCTAATCTTTTGTTACTTGTTTCAGTTTGGAGGATATATGTCCCTCTCACTAATGCTGCTGATTCTGGGTTATGAGGCAATTTCAGGATCCCTTTTTTTCGAGAATGATAATTTCAGGATCCCTTTTACAGAACAGATACAAGAAAAAAAAAACCTATGCATTTGTCAGTATGTTTAGTGTATTTATTTTCTGTCACTTATCAAAGGAAGCTGTGGATGGTTATGAATTTTTACCAGTAGGTTGTATTCATTGTGATTGTAAATTATGCCATATATATAGTTTTACTGTTTGTGGAGTGCTCTTGATTTTTCTGCTAATTGAGCTCATGAAGTTTGTAAGCAGATCACAGTTAAGAAATACTATTTTCATTCAATTAAATTGGTATGTGTGCAATTTATCAGAGATTAACAAAACAACCTTGACCTTATTTCCTAAATTGCCTATGAAATGTTGAAAATTTGTGCCCAGGAACTCTTGGTCCCTGTTTGTTTTAGATTATGACAAACGATCGTGGAGCCCCAACTGATTATTGGAACGAAAATTGCACTAAATTTGGGTCCAATAATCAGTTGGGGGCTGCACCATTGGTTGTCACAATCTAAACAAACAGGCCCTTGGGATAATAAACTTGCTAGACTAACCTTTGGGTTCTGCTTGACCCCAGAACTGCATGTGTGTTCAGCTCTTAGCTGAAGTTGTACTTGGGCCGTGTGTTTTCGGTTAAGCCGAATGAGGGTGCGCGGAATCCCAATTTCAATTCTAAATGTGCAACCAAACAGTGGTTAAAACGGGGTGGGGGGAATAGAGACCACCTTCATACCCTTAGATTGTGTTTGGATTGCTGGAATCAGGCAATGGAATTGGCATCTTATTCTCATTATGGCATATTATGAAGGCTATATTGTAAGCTGGGATTGAACCTCCGACCTCAGAGTCAGAGTTGAAGAACAAACTACAGGTGGGTTAGGATCATCCTATGGAAATGATTTTTGAAGCACAGGCTATACACGTTGTGGCCCAACTAATGAACGGTTTGGATCATCTTATGAAGTGGGGCATACAATAGTTTTTTTGAAAAATACTCGACGATACAGCCACACACCATATAAAATCTCTTGTGATAACAAGTCACATTTCACAACACCATTGTCTCTTCTACCATCATCCCTCGGTGGGGTTGATCTAATGATGTCCCCACACCATCAATCCTGCTAATGCACATGATCATACAATAAATCGTTTTAAAATCTTATATTAAATTATTTTTCACATGATTATGCATGCAATAAATTGATTTAAAATCTTATATAAAAAATATGCATGTAATATGGTGAATGAAGATTATTTGCCCATTCATCATGGCTATCTGTCAAGGACATATGGTCACATGCAATAAATTGATTTAGAATCTTATATTAAAATATGATAAAAATATGCATGTAATATGCGTACAAAGAGAGAACGAAGATTATTTGCCCATTCATCGCGGCTATCGATCGAGGGCAGATGGTCACATGATCCTACAACATGTTCCTTCTCTGTTTATTTTTTTCTTAATATTTCACTGTACGATAAAAAAAAATATGCATGTTCCAATCCCATAAATCATGTCACTCCATGAATTTACCTTTCCTCTGAAAATCCCTTTGAAAACCAAATAAGCAGAAATCAGTTTTAATAATTGCACTAACCCGTCTTTTCTTTTATTATTTAAGGAGCTGTCAGAGATTATAACAGTTCTCAAAAGGCTCCCACAAGCATGGTTTACAATTTCAGTTTCGGTACCGGTTTCGGACCCATGAAATTTCAAAATTTCGGTCGAAATCCGGTACAAAAAAAAAAGACGCCTATTTTATTCAATATTAAATTTCGGCTGAAATTACTGAAATTTCGGTCAAATATTAAAATAATAAAAAAATAGGTTTTTGGGTTGAAATTTTGGAAAAAAACGAAATTTCGCCTGAAATAAAACACCATTTCGGAAAAGTGACATTTCGGCCGAAATAAAACCATGCTCACAAGCCAATTCGAAAAGAAAAGACAAGCTGAGTTAGTGCAATTATTAAAACATGGTTGTGCTGATATCATTTCCCTTTGAATACATGCCTCATGATAGTATAGGCAAAAATTCCAGTTTAATACGGTATTGGTTCAAAATAACTTAGTAAAAAAAACATAAACACAAGAAAATGAGTTTAGAATTTTGTCATTTGCAAAATATGGTGAGGGTAAAATTGGAAAGTTGGCCTAGAAAATGTGTTTAAAACGGAGTTTTAAATAGCATACCAATAAAACACATTTTTTCGGGGAAAAAACGCCATTTTAAACGAAATTTTGCTAACTATGATCTGAACCAAGTCCAAGACTTACAATATAGCCTTTAAAGGTTTCCCTCATGGTGCAACTTGGGTCTGCTGAACCCGACGGGTTCAAGCCGGTTTTAGCTCGGGTTGGGTTGGCATTTTCTGGGGTTGGGTTAGGATCGGGAAAGCCAACACTATTTAATTTCAGATTCGGTTAGGATTGAGGCCTTGGGCGAACCCATCCTCTAATTTTATCGCCATTTTAAAAATCATAGGGTTAGATTTTAATACGCGCAGCTGATCATAGCATTCCAACTTATAATATCTTTGTAAATAATCCGGTCGAAAAATTCCTGTTTTATCTGAAGTCCCTCATTTTGCATTCAGATCATAACTTCAATTAGTGGTACCAAATCTGAAGACAGACCTAATCTAGTTATATCTGTATGAATTGATTTACCAAGTTTGATCTTACCCCACTTGACCAAATTGGGCACTTAATCTACTATTTTTTATGGTTTTGCTAGCGACAATCGCAGAAGGCATGGGCTCAGATTTTGTCTTATTCATTTGATGAGGCCCCAGAGACCGAGAGAGAGAATCTAACCATGAAAGGAAGGGGTCGTGGAAATAAGAAAAAAACAAATAACATAAAAAAGGGCCCAACCGGGTTCGAACCGGTGACCTCTTGATCTGCAGTCAAATGCTCTACCACTGAGCTATGGACCCCCTTTGTTGTTTAAAAGCAACACTTATTTTATTTACCTACTATAAACACACGAAACCAAAAACACCATGTACCAAATGGCCCTTGGGTTTGTTGATAATTAGAAAGAAAAAAGTCCTGACCACAAATTCATTAAGAAAATCTCAATTTTAAAATTTGAAATTAAAGGACACTATATAACTAGTTCAATATAAGAGCATTGTAAGTCATGGCCACCTCCAGATGAGCGGCTTGGATCATTGAATAAGTGACCGACCCCTTTGAACTTTCGCTCGGTGTTATTTCCAATGAAATAAGGGCCCGTTTGGATGCCAAGAAGATTTTGATTTGGATTTCTCACATTTGCAGCCCATTTTGTGTTGTGATTTGGATCCGGATCCTTTGATTTCCAAATCAGCGACCAACAGTGAAAAAAATCTGGAAGTTTCCTTCACCCTTTTGCTCATCAACCTCTCCCCTCCAGTAGGAAGTACCCTCTTCCCCTCTCTCCCCCTCAACTTGAACTGGTGTACCTAGTCATTTTGTATTCAAAACTCAATTCCAAATCCAAATAGAGAATATGAGGTATCCAAACAGGCCCTAAATGTGCATTTATCATATTCTAAACCATGGGGCCCGCTATTAATATAATTAAATTTTTTTTCAACGAGCATTATTTTCGACTCAAAAATAATAATAATCAGCATGGGCCCACTGACATATGGAAAATGATCGGGACTATGAATATTGTTGGCCATAAAAAAATCTGGACTTGCTCTTGGTCCCTGCCCTCATGGAATGATTCTAAACCTTTAGTTTTTAATCAAACATGATGAAAAAATGGCCTTTAAGGTGTTCATTTCTGCATACGATTGATCAGAATTTCCCAGATCGATGGGTAGGATTGCTCGATCGGTGCAATTTCGCATTATGTGGGACCTGTACTATGGAACGGTCTAGATCATGTTGACATTGAGAGAATGGAGATGATGGTGGAAAATTGAAGAAAATCTATCACCAAACTAAGGGCCTCTTTGGATAGCTTTAAAAATTATTTGCATATATAATCTTATGAGGAATGATTTATACAAGGGCGCCCTTGCATAAAGAGCCGAAAAAGGGCTCATGATTGGATCCACGTCATCAAATGTAACTGATTTTTCTTTTTCAACCGATTTTAAAATGTAAATGAAAATGATGTGGATCCAATGAAGAGCCCTTTTGCCGCTTTTTATGCAAGGGCTCCCTTGTATCTATCATTGCTCATAATCTTAAATATGCATATGGATTTGAAGTATATATGACATGGCTGAAAATGGAGGTAGCAATATCATTACCCTATAATTTATAGAGGAAAATGATATTTCCAAACCCTTTCTCAACATTTCCATCTCCTTCTGTATGTCATATCCAGAAAATGAAGAAAAAAAGATGAAAATGCAGCCATTTTTAGGAAGATATACAAAAATTGGGATGAAAATTCTTAAAATGAGGTTAGTAACATCAGTAATCTATAATTAAGGGCTTATGAAGAGCTCTTAATTATATAGTTAAGGGCTTCCCAAAAGCCCGAAGTCTATAGGGATTCCAAAGCGGCCTTAAATCTATAATTAAGGGCTAAGGGCTTTAAAAGAGCCCTTAATTCTATAGTTAAAGGCTTCCAAAAAGTCATTAAGTATATAAGCCCTTTAACTCTATAGTTAAGGGCTTAGGGCTTGCGAAGAGCCCTTAATTCCACAGTTAAGGGCTTCCAAAATGCCCTTAAGTCTATAATTTCCAAAGAGCCCTTTACTCTATAGTTAAGGGCTTTTGAAGAGCCCTTATCGTCCCATTTGACAAATGGAACCAAAAGTCCTTATTGTCCCCTTTGACAAATAAGACTAGATTAAAACAATCTTATTTGCAAACAAAGACCAATATTTTGGCATCCAAAGAGACCCTAAATGATATTCATAATACAAATCTTTTATCCAACAAATACATGAATAAGCAATAATAAATTTAAATCCTCCACATATACATTCCTTAACAAAATAATCAATCACATACAAATCCCTTCCAAAATAACACTCATAAATAGGGTTAATCAGAGGCTAGACAAGTAGCACATTGATTACCTTATTACTAAGCACAATCAAGCTTCTCCAAACACATTTTCTTACTAGAAAATCACCATTAATTCTCCTCCTCCGCCTCCTCGACATAGTCTCCTTCCTCTTCGACCACCGCCTCCTGGTATTGCTGATACTCTGACACCAAATCGTTCATATTACTTTCAGCCTCTGTGAACTCCATCTCATCCATTCCCTCGCCGGTGTACCAATGCAAAAATGCCTTCCTCCTAAACATTACAGTGAATTGCTCCGAGACCCGTCTGAACATTTCTTGAATTGAAGTAGAATTCCCCATGAAAGTAGAGGACATTGAAAGTCCGGTAGGGGGAATGTCACAAACACTAGACTTGACATTGTTAGGTATCCATTCGACGAAATATGAAGAGTTCTTGTTTTGTACATTGATCATTTGTTCGTCGACCTCTTTAGTACTCATCTTGCCACGAAACATGGCAGAGGCGGTGAGGTAGCGGCCATGCCGAGGATCGGCGGCACACATCATGTTCTTGGCATCCCACATTTGTTGAGTGAGTTCGGGGATGGTGAGGGCGCGGTATTGTTGGGAGCCACGGGAGGTGAGGGGTGCAAAGCCAACCATGAAGAAGTGGAGGCGTGGGAAGGGGATGAGGTTGACAGCGAGTTTTCGAAGGTCGGAGTTGAGCTGACCGGGGAACCGGAGGCAACATGTTACACCACTCATGGTGGTCGAGATTAAGTGGTTTAGATCACCAACTGTAGGTGAAGAAGATGAGATCATATGATTAATCTTAGAATTGAGATTGTTAGTAGATTAGCATTGATTGTTGTGCAATTCTTATCTAACCATAAAGGTTTTTATGAACAAGTTCCCATTGGGATTGATAGTAGAATAATATAGCATTGATTGTTGTACAATTCTCATCTAACCATAAATGTTTTTATGAACGAGTCCCCATTGAGATTGTTAGTAGATTAATATAGCATTGATTGTTGTACAATTCTAATTCAAACATAGGGGTTTTTATGAGCAATCCCCAATGAACAATCTATATTGTAAGTATGGCATTGATTGTTGTACAATTCTCATCAAAAGATAGGGGTTATAATGAATAAGTCCCAATTGAGATTGTTAGTAGAATAATATAGCATTGATTGTTGTACAATTCTCATCTAACCATAGGGGTTTTAATCAACAAGTGCCAATGACCAATCTATATTGTTGGAACAAAAAAAACACTCTTAAACCTGAAAAATTAGAACTAGGACCCCTAGGCTTTTTTCTTTTTTTAAAAAATAAAAATAAAATAAAATTGACAAGTATATATATATAAACATTGATGTATCATACAAGATAAACATGAAGTAGGAACCCGGAGTCCCCCATGACTACATCATATGGCGGCTAAGGGGAGAGCTCCAAAGCCCATAAGATAATTAAAAACTATCAAAAAAGAACTATTTCCCTTTACATTCCTCATCATACCCAAAAAACCAAAAAAGACCAACTTCGAACCGAACTCTTGCGATCCTAGTTTTTACATAATTCAGGGGGGGAAATTACACTTCTGAAAGAGATGAAATATTTGGATTCCAAAAGTAAAGGAACTATGGAGGGTATTATGTTCATTTTGTAAATAAATTTAACAATTTATTCTCAAGGGAATTGAAGTGACACTCTTAAACCTGAAAATTAGAATTAATCCCCTAATTTTTATATAATTCAGGACAAGATTGCACTTGTGAAAGTATGGACGGTATTATGTTCATTTTGTGAATCAATTTAGCACTTTATTCTCAAAGGGGATTAAAGTGGATATTATTAACAAGATCATATGAAAACTTACAGCTGGGGTTTGTGAGCTTGAGGGTCCTGAAGCAGATGTCATAGAGGGCTTCATTGTCTAGAACCATGCATTCGTCGGCGTTCTCTACGAGCTGATGAACAGAGAGGGTTGCATTGTATGGCTCCACCACTGTATCAGAGACCTTAGGTGAAGGAAAAACAGAGAAGGTCAACATCATCCTATCTGGGTATTCTTCCCTGATCTTTGATATGAGCAGAGTTCCCATCCCAGACCCAGTTCCACCCCCAAGAGAATGGCAAATCTGGAATCCTATCAAGAATCAAAGAACACAATCAAACAGAGATAAAACAGAAAATAGTTGTATCTGGTAGAGAATAACACATCCATAAAAAGCAGAGGGAAAAGAAGAGTAATATCTATAGATATCCATTCCACATTAATACATAAAAAAAATTCAAGTTAGTAACATTAACACATCACCCAAGAGAATGGCAAATCTGAAATCCTATCAAGAAGCAAAGAACACAATCACAGAAAGATAAATCAGAGAATAGTTGATGTACAGTTTCTGTCATACATCAATGCACATTGCTATCTATTAGAGCATAATACTCCATAAAAACAGAGGGAAAATAAGGGAAAGATCTATAGAAATCTATACCACATTGACACACACAAAATTCAAGTTAGTAATACTAACACATAACCCAAGAGAATAGCAAATATTCTATAGATATTTCTTTTATTTTTCCTAGCAATTATTTTCTGTTGCATCTCCCTGTGGTTGTGGTTTTTTGCTTCTTGATAGGATTCCATGCCACATTAACACATAACAAATTCAACTAAGTATAAACATTAACACATCACCCAAGAGAATGGAAAATTTGGGGTCCTATCAAGAAGGAAAAAAATCACAATCTCAGAGATAAAACAGAGAATAGTTGTTAGGAAAATAGGAGATATCTATAGAAATCCATACAACATAAACACATAAAAAATTCAAATTAGTAACATTAAGACATCATCCAAAGAATGGAAAATCTGAAATCCTATCAAGAAGAAAAAACCACATTCACAGAGAGATAAAAAATATATTAGTTGCTATATAGTTTATCATACATCAAGGAACATTGCTATCAAGTAGAGCATAACATATCCATTAAAAACAAAGAAAAATAAGAAAATATCTATAAAAATGCATATCAAATTAAGACATACAAAATTCACTTAAGATTAAAACAAAAACAAAATTCTAGTAAATAAAGACATATACCTTGTAAGCAATCACAATTCTCTGCTTCCTTGCGAACAACATCAAGAACGGCATCTATCAATTCGGCTCCTTCGGTGTAATGCCCCTTAGCCCAATTGTTTCCAGCTCCATTTTGTCCAAAAACAAAATTATCGGGTCGAAAGATCTGACCATAAGGCCCCGTCCTCAAGCTATCCATGGTCCCTGGCTCAAGATCCATTAACACAGCTCTAGGCACGTAACGTCCACCACTCGCTTCATTATAGTAAACATTCACTCTCTCCAATTGAAGGTGGGAATCTCCGACGTAATTTCCAGTGGCATCGATGCCGTGTTCGTCACACACGACCTCCCAAAACTTGCCGCCGATTTGATTCCCACATTGTCCAGCTTGGACATGGAGAATTTCCCTCATCTTGTACTAGAAAATTAGTACTAGGAGATTTTCTTGCTGTTAACAATAATAAAAATGATAATTAAGTTAGTACAATTATAAAAATTTATAATTCTTCTAAAGTTTCTTTCTGTTGAACAATAATAAAAATTATAATTAAGAACAAATTTGAAAATTTATCTTGCTTGGAGGAATTTTTTTTTTTTTCAGTTGAACAATGATAAAAATGATAATTAAGCACGAATTTGAAAATTTATAGTGCTTGGTGGATTTTTTTTCTGTTGAACAATAATAAAAATGATAACTAAGTTCTTTTTCATAAGTTGGTACAATTATGAAAACTTTTAGGGCTAGGAGATTTTCCTTCTGATGAGCAATAAAAATGAGAATTGAATTAATACAATTATGATAGGAAATGGGTTGTTTATATTTTCGTGTAAAATAAAATATATGAATATATGAGTTCGGGGTGAGATGAGATGAGATGAAATTGGGATTAATTTCTTTCTGTTGAGCAATAATAAAAATGATAATTAAGCTAGTACAATTATGAAAGTTTATATGCTTGGAGGATTTCTTTCTGATGAACAATAAAAATGAGAATTAACTTAATACGATTATGATTTTTTGGAAAATGGGTTGTTTATATTTACTTGTCAAATAAATATATTAATAAAAGAGTTCGAGGTGAGATGAAATGAAAGTGGGATTATTTATTTATTTATTACTTATTCAAGAAAATTTGCATTATATTAAGCAATGTACAACAGCATTTATCTGTCATTCTGTCAAATAGCTGAGAAAAAATCAGTAATAGAAACTAATTCACAATATCATTTTCCCTTATTTTTTAGGGATTGAAAGAAAAACATGTGTGACATAAAAAATTTATCAGAAAAATTGTTTCTTTCCACAATTTAGAAGGAAATGATATGATTATGGTTAATTTAGAGGGATATAAAATAAAAAATTGAATAGGGTTGGTTTAAATTATCTTTTTTCATGTGTGAAAAAACTAGGAACTTTTAGGAATATTTTTCCCTTTCCAAACATTTTTTATAAAATTCTTGCAATCCAAACATGGAATTGGGTTAGGAAGAAAAAAAAACAGAGAAAAAGAATACAAGGAAATAACTGAAAAGAAGCCCTTTTTTATAGGAACTTTTTGTTCTTGATACGAAAGGTAAAAGTGACACTTACCCAGAAAATATATAAGGATCAGAGCTATTGGGTTTGGGAGCTTTCCAAATACAGGCTCAGAGAGAGATGGAGGGGATATATGAAAGTTTGCAAAGAAGTATGAGATCAAGATGGGTTTTTGTAGTTGTCGAAGGATTTGATGGTTGGGTCTTTGAGAGAGAGAGAGAGAGGATCAATGATTTCATGTGGGTATGTTTTTTTGAGAAAACAACAGCTAGGATTATGAGCTGGACAATGGAAGAAGACAACAAGGTGTGGCTAGTTGGGTGATTTGAACCCCGCACCTCAAAACTAACCCTATTTCCATTCATCTTTTCAAAAATGCCCCTCCAACCCATAATTAGCCACATTCATTTTTGTACTGACCAAACTACCCTCGTTTGATTTTATTTTATTTTTTGGGGTGGGGGAGGGGGCGAGGGGATAATAAAAAAAAATGAGGCTTTTAACTGAAATTGTGAAAAAAAAAAGGTTGAGTTGGCTAAATTCCGAGAAAGGCATGAAACTGATCCCAAAGCATGTTTTAAGACAAGAATGTTGTTTACTTGCTTTTCCCTCCACCATGGTAAGAAACGGATCACAATGCATTTCACCAACCCTTTTCACCTTTTTTACCTTCTTCTTCCCCATGCCAAGTGCTGAAACTCCATTGCCTTTTGTAAAACTCCATTAAAGACCGGTGAAACTCCCCTTGAAAACATGTAGATTTTATTGGCTCTCTTTATTTTCTTTTGCTATGAAACATAAGGTTCTCTGGTAAGTCCATTGTCATACATTTGCTTAGGTTTAACATGTTCTTTACAATACTATGGTGTATTGTCATCATCCTCTTTATTTGTTATGGTTTTGTTAAGGATTTGTTATTGTCATCATCCTCTTTACAATGCTATGGTGTATTGTCACCATCTCTCTATCTCTATTTCTTTATCTCTCTCTCGCCCTCTATGTTTCTGTTTAGGCTCTGTTCACTTGCGTTCCCGGGAAAGCAAATCCCTGGAAACAGATTCCTTTTTGCTTGACAAGACCTTGACAAGACATAATTCTGGTGTTCACTTGCTTTCCTGAGAAATTAACAAGCCTGGGTGGAATATGTCAAATAATGACATGGAATTGCCAAAAATGACGTGGAAATGTCTCTTTTCTCACTAGTGTGGGAAACCAAATCCCATTATTTTGGTCGGATTTGCTTTCCCGGGAAAACTAGTGATAAAAGGTGGGCAAGCAGTTTCTCGGGAAACATTTTCCTGCAAAGATCCTGCGCACGTGAACAGGCGCGGGAAACCTTTTCCTACACAGTTTCCCTGGATTTCTTTTCCTAATGCCACATCAGAATCCCGGGAAATCTTTTCTTTTCCTTTCCCGGGAAAACAAGTGAACAGAGCCTTAGAGTAAAACCCGGTTGAAACTCTTGTCTATACAATCAGAACCACTATTTAAATGTGTAGAACGAATATTTAGTTCACGGAACCACTGTTGATATGTGGGAATCAAGATTTAGTCCTCCCAACCACTAAGTAGTGGTTCCAATGGTATAAATAGTGGTTTTAAATGTGAAAATACATTGACGACCACATGTAGAAGATCAGAACCACTATTTAAACACTTAGATAATCTATTTATATTGTCCTAACCACTATGTAGACCTCTGAACCAATATATAGTGGTTCTGAAAGTATAAATAGTGAGAATAAAAAGTTATGAAGTCAAAACCACTATAAAAAGCGAGAATGAGTGTATACATAGTGGTTTAAACACTCAGAACCACTAATTATACCTATGAACCACTATTTACCACTATGTAGTGGTTCCGAGGTATACATAGTGGTTCCAAGGTATAAATATTGGTCCACACATTATAATAGTATTTTATTGGGTGTAGTTGTCATGAATTTATGAACGGTGGTTTAAATAGTTGTCTAAACACTCAGATCTTATGGTGGTTCATTGTTTGGAAGGCCTAATTCTTGTTCAAAGAGTACAAATTGTGAGAATTCAAAAGTTATACAGTCAAAACCACTATAAAAAGTGAGAATGATGGTATTTATAGGGGTTTAAACACTCGGAACCACTAATTATACCTAAGAACCACTATTTACCACTATGTAGTGGTTCCGACGTATAAATATTGGTTCATACATTCTAATAGTATTTTACTGGGTCTTAAAGTTGTCATGAATTTATAAACAGTGGTTTAAACACTCAAAACCATATTTAGATGAAAGGAACATCAATTTAATCTTTCCAAGCACTAATTGTGGTTTCAAAATTCCTGGGAACCACAATTACAGTCAAAACCACTATAAAAAGTGAGAATGAGTGTATACATAGTGGTTTAAACTCTCAAAACCACTAATTATATAGTGAGAACCACTATTTATACCTCGAAACCACTATTTACTACTAAGTAGTGGTTCCGAGGTATAAATAGTGGTTCCAATGTATAAATAGTGGTTCATACATTCTAATAGTATTTCATTAGATCCATTATCTTTTTTGAAGTGCTTTTCGGATCTTAATTTCTGAGTCCGGATCACAATCTATTTTGAGTCGAGTGAGACCATCCATCAAAGTGCCCTAAGTCCGACTTATATTGTACATAGTTAGCGCTTAGAGTTAGGGATCAAGAGAAAGTGGAAAGAAACTCGAGAGGATGGACAATTTTTATCCAAACAAAAGTACAGAACATGAAATGTTGTTTGGAGTTTTGAGTATGTTTTCCATAGGCTGATCCTCACCCTTCAATCTACAGAGGTTTCCATAATCCGAATTTCCTCTATGGATTAGAGGGCTAGGATCACCCTATGGAAATGATTTTTTGGGCACAACCTATTTGCATCGTGGCCCATCTAATGGACGGTTTGGATCATCCTATGGTGTGACCCGTACAGTACTTTTTGAAAAATGCTGGAGTGTACGGGTTTACACCTTATAAAAACTCTTTCTCATGAAACAATAGGTAGACCCTACCACCAAGTCAAAAGCCAAGCGTATTTATGTAATTGAACACAATTTCTAGAAGGGCAGTGATAAATTCACCCCGTATTTTTCAAAATGGAATATAGAGCCCACACCATAGGATGATCCAAACCGCCCAATTGATGGGCCACAACATAAATAGGTTTTGCCCCAAAAAATTATTTCCATAGATGATCCCAACCGTCCAATCTATAGAAGTTTCCATATTCTGAGTCCCTCTTTAGATCAGACGGTTAGAATCATCCTGTGGAAATGATTTTTGGGGCACAACCTATTTACGTTGTGGCCCATCAATTGGGCGGTTTGGATCATCCTATGGTATGGGCTGTATAGTCTATTTTGAAAAATATGGGCTGAATTTATCCTAGAAGAGGGCTGTATAATGGAGTTTTAGCACAGGCAATAGACTTTCAACACTTAGCGTGGGGAAGAAGAAGGTAAAAAAGGTGAATAGGGTTTGTGAAATGCATTGGGATCCGTTTCTAAAAAAGGTGGAGGGAAAAGCAAGTAAAGGGCATTCTTGTCTTAAAACATGCCTCGGATGCGTTTCACCCCTTTCTCATAATTTAGCCAACTCAACCCTTTTTTTCATAATTTCAGTTAAAAGTCCCATTTTTTTAGCATTTTCCCTTTTTTTGTAGTTTTCATTTTGGGAGATGATGTCCACACTCCCTTGTTTTAGTAATGCCAATCCTCTCTCTACACTTCTGTAATTGGCTGTTAGAAATTATTATAATTCAATGCTATTAACAACTAAATGAGGTATAACATATAAAATGTAAGGCTGTCAATGGATCCACCCATGTCTTAGTCACTATCCATTCAAATCTCTTATTGGTTGGATCAGATTCAGAGTGTTGTTCGGATCCCACAATCTATTTCCCCCTACTACTCCTTACAAAATATTGAAAATAGGAATCGTTCCAAAAGAAGAGAAGTGCATATGACTTATTTTACTAAAATACTCTTGAAATAATTAAAGTAATTAAAAATTGGAAGGTATTTTCATAAAATTGGATTTTTTTACTGTCCCGGGTTTTTGTTTTTGTTAGTTGTATGGATCCAAGAGAAAATAATTTCAGATCATATGATTGGAATAAAAAATGTGTCCATGGATCCTGATAATGTGTCTAGATCCTGTCCATTTAAGTTCGGATTCAGATGATCCATCGGACCATCTAAGTGGGTCTATTGACACCCGAACAAGAAAAAAGAGAGTCTAGATATCATCTCAATTTTATTTTTTATATTTAGAATTTCTCAAAAGGTGATAAATTGTTTGAGAATGCTTAGGTCACTCTGGTGTCTTTTTAATAATTATAAAAAGGTGAAATTTTAGTTATTTAGAATAATGGAGTAGTAATTACTATGATATGGTAGGTTAGGTAAGCGCTAATCACCATCATTTGATCTGTAATTGTTTATCCGTAATCTCTACGCCATCTAATTTCAATGATCGGAAGCTGGCTAATCAATTACTTATTACATAATTCTAACTGTGTATTATCTTAGACACCTTACTAATTCAAGAAAGCTTCCCTGTCTGCCCCTTATTTTATTTTTCAGTTATGTCATCATAAAACCATCATCACCAAGCTAAGAAGGTTGGCTTGATTTTCATTACATAGTTGTTTTAATTTTAATTTGATTATTAGTAGGTGTATAAGATAATAGTTTGAAGATGGATAGATAAATACTGAGATGTTACTTAGGGATAACTGAGGAATATCACTAGGGTTGTAGACACAAAGTCCTTAACTCATCACTAGTTACTGTATGTTCATCCAACATCCACTCTCAAGATATATATGAGTGTGGATGAATTATCATTTGCAGTATTGGTGTATGACCCTTACTTGGCAATATGAGATCCAACTCCCTCATTTTTAATAATGAAACTCCTCTTTGTTTTCACTTTCTACAATCCAAATAGTGCCTCGGGTTTGTTCCAATGAGAATAAATAGGAGAGGGGTAACCCATTTCGGGGTAAACCATTTCAGAGGAATCTACTCTCTTCGCATTGGATTTCCCTTGAACTAATTTTCGTTGTTCCATTGTGCAAGGTAAACTAAGAGGGGTATTGGGGTAAGTCCCGTACCCCCTCATGCGTCTTAACACCACTAGAACAACCACCACTTATTCATAAGGAGTAAATGAGTGTTTTACCCCCAATGTGGTTGAGAAAATCCATGATATGAGAGCATGTGCACTCTTGACATCTTCAAGCCAGAGGATGGTTTTGTAATTGTCTTATAATTATATTATGGGGTAAGATTGTAAATTTGGGTGACAAGTTTGGGGCCTTTTGAAGGCAAGATCTGGAATGAAATGGGTAGAGAGATGGATAGCCAAGTTGAATTATTGGAGGAATGAGTATAACATGCTCAATAAGTGTGTGCTGACCTCCTTCACAGAGACTTCTTGGCTGTCTCTGATTCAGGAATCCAATGCTATCTTCAGATACCTTATATTTTCCATTTTTTATAGATGGATGAGAACTAAGAAGTGAACCAGAAACAGAGAAATATAAAAATATCTAATCAGGGTTGTTGATTTAAAAAAAATAAAAATAGGTGCACTGTATTGCTTAGGTGGGCCCTATCCTTGATGAATCTGGAGCGTTCATCCCGTCGGCCTGACCTTAGATTACCCAGCGGCCGGAAATTGAGTATGATCGAGCAATCTCAACCGTCAAATTAGCGTTATTTTTGGCTGCCAACTGTAGATAGTTTCTGAAAGAATTATGCATCATCAGTCAGATTAATGCATTTTTGGTGTATTTGATTGGCCCAGCAAAAAAATCTTATAGGTGAGGGCTCAGCATTGGAGATTTGGAGTGATCTAAGCCGTTCATTACTGTGGGCCAATGTGGATGGGCATGCAGAAAAAACCTCCCACAACAGAAAATCCCGTCTGATGGTGTCAGATATGAGGAACATAGGCAAACAGCCCATATTCAAGTTTTGAAATGATAGTTCCAACCCCTTCCCGGCATTCCCACTCCCTTCTATTTGTCCTTTATTGGAAATCACTGCATATTCACTCCCTTTTGTATGACCTGCCCCAGATATAATCATTTTCATGAAAAGACAAACAAAATGGGTGGAAATATCATTTCCCCATATATGATTGAGGGACAGCTCTCTAATCAGATGGGTATAATTGGAGAACTTTCCATGTGCAATGGGGCTGAAAGATCATGGAGATTAGACTTTATCTTATCTCTACAATCAGTTTGCGAATGGAAAATTCATCTAAAAAACAGCACAAATGTGATCATCAGAGGAAAACGAACGGTTAAGATCATAGAGTCTATTGGTCTATAGCTCTCTCACACGATGGTGCACCAAATCAACAGCCCAAATCATGCCACGTGGAACGAGGAGACAGAGATAGCAATGACAAGCTACAATTTTCTATGGCTTGAGCAATCCTTAAATCTTATATAGACAATTTGATATTTCTCTTAATCTTAATTTTATATAGATAATTTGTTACTAAAAGATTTGTTAAGAGTTATCTTTTCAAAGCATTGAGAGATGATTTGAAATGTAATTAGTGTTGGTTCAGATGTCTCTGTCTAAATTAGGGCTCTCTATTAATATATAACATGTTCCCTCCACAACCAGCCTCTAGACTTCAGTGGGCCCACATGAAGTTTCCAAAACAAACATAGCGACCCCACATGAAGTTCTATTTTCTCAAAGTAATGGATCTTTTTTCCCTGTGAAAGAAATACGTACATACTTCCTTTTTTTTTTCTTGATGGGTGAAATAAGTAGACTTGCCAACTACACAAGTACACAATACATACAATGGGAAGCCTCTTCTTTTTTTCTTTTTTTCTTTTTTGGGTAAGGAAGGGTGTCCCCACCCCCTTCGGGGATAAGACTATTTCCCTACGGATGCGCGCAATCACCCGGAAACCACGCGCATCGGGTAAGCAGGGGGGGGGGGGGGGGGGGGGGGGTTCGAACGCTCGTCGCTGGGGAGCAAACCCATGACTTTACGCCAAAGAGCCACACCCTTCCGGGTTAGGGAAGAAGCCTCTTTAACCCGTTTGAAGACCCTACTAAATTCATCGTAGTGAAGGGCACCACATTTGTAAGGTTGCCGACTTGAGAAATGTCACTGTCAGGAGGTACAAGAAAGGGGCCAAGGGGAGTATGGAATTTGGGAACATGAAAGAATCCAGCTTTGATGATTTAGACTCTTTACCTATAGGGGCTGCACTTAGGGGAGCAACTTGGGCTGGTTTGGGTTTATTTGAGGCCAACCTTAGCCCAATCTGAGGACCCAAAACCTCGACCGTAATCGAACCCAACCCGAGCCTTGGGTTAGTGAGGGTCAACCCTAAACCAACCCGTTGTATGTATTGTGTGCTTATGTAGTGAGCAAATACCTACTTATTTCCCATACACAAACCCGAGCCTACCACATTTCATCAGTCCTGGGGCTTTTTCGCATATTGGTTAGGTATTTAACAAAGAACCTCTACAGTTTTATCAGGACTAAAACTGGCAACAGCTACGGATACCAAAAAAAATCAAGGTATTAAATTTCAGTTTCAGCCACAATGGAAATAGAAATATTCCGGATTTGGTGGAAATTTCGGCCAAAATCTTGTAAATTTCATGGAAAAACTCGAGTTTGTCTAGAATTTCAGAGAAAATTTCTGAAATTCCCACGGAAATTTCGGTGGAATTCTTGTAAAAATAAAATTTTGGAAATACAGTAAAAAACCGATTGTGTGCGAATTTCGTTTCGGTCTTGGTGAAAATCCAAAATTTCGGCCGAAATATTTCAGTTTTGGCTGAAATTTAAAACCTTGAAAAAAACCAAGTACAATAGAAAGAGAGGGAGATCATTTCCATCTCTGATCTCCTGTGTCTATCTGTTCTGTGTGCATCAAAGGCAATCTTACAGGAAATCTTTTAACAGATACTTCATCTCAAGAAGAGCCCATTCAGTTTCTTGAACAGATTCTTTAGATCTCTTGTGGTTTTAAGGGTTTCTCCAAACCAGTTGTGCTGTTGAGTGATTGTGTGTTCGTTTTGGTGTTTTGTACCTCTGTCAAAACCAATCTTAAGTACTTTTTACTAACCTTGGTCCAAGTACAATCAGACATCAAGAAATTGACAAAATAATACAAAATAAGCACAACCCAAGATTGTTTTCCTGAAATGTGTTTATTCCTAGGAAAAATACTAGCAGAAAAAGTACAGGTCGTCTTCTTCCGTGATCCAAAATATTCATGAGCTAAGCCCTATCGTTGATGGACTGGTTGTAAAACCATAAACCCTTCAATTCATGGCCTGTAAATGGACAGTTATAAAATAAAAATCATCAGGTAAAACTCCAATTGAGGAGAGAATCATCCTTCTAACGTTCTATGAAGAGCTTCACCCCTATTTGTAAGGCACTACTCATTCTTAGGCCTGTAAATGGTCAGTTAAAAAATAAAAAATGATCAGGTAAAAACTCCAATTGACGGAGAGAATCATCCAATGGGTGAAAGCTTTGGGTCATGGACCCGGCCATACCTAGTCCAACAGTGAACGGTTTAGATCATTGACCATGTACAATCACAAGCTAATTGCAGAAGAAGAATTTGAGTATGCAACTAATATATATGAAGAGGTGGTCTAAAAGCTTTGTTGAGTCCGAGTTCCTTCATACATAATCGGCCATTAGCTTCCTGTGAATGGCTTAGATAATAACAAGTTCAAACATGGCTGACAACAGAAACTAAAAATCTTTTCACTTCTTGTGTGTCTAATTGTCTTGACAGAATTTAGAACAAATCAATCTAGATTTTAAATCTTAAAATCAAAACGAAAATAACTGTTTTTTTTTTTTTTTTGAATGATATAACAGTGTTTTACATGCGTAGAAGTTTTCATATTCTTGAGTTCCATTCAAGTATCCACGGTTCCTCTTTAATAATTTTAAGTTCTTTTCAGTTACACCACAATTGATTCCCATCTCTGGATTGTCACAAGATTTTTGTAGGATTTCTCTTAAAAATTGTCAATGTAGCAATATACACCTTGTTTTCCCTTTCATGAAACAACAATGTTATAACAACAATCAGTTGTTACATTATTTGCTCACTGAAATCATGGAGAGCTTAACGCGAGAATGCACAAATGGGAGGGGACAACAATCTAACCTCAACTCAGTAAAGCAGCTCCTCGTAAACAGGATCGACACTGCACCCCCACTTCCCATGGTACAACTCTAGAAGCTTCTCAGCTGGCGTTACACCTGCTACCAAAGTATCAACCATTAGTAACACCTCACTTACTCCGTAAAGATGTATCAAAATGCTCACAACCCCTCAAAGTTTGCTGTTCATCTTTTGAACAAGAAATTAACAAATGCATTATGGTAGCATTTAAGGTTCATCCAGGCATACGAAAAAGGAGGGAATTCCAATCGCTTCATCCCTAAACAGGCAAGCTATAGCAAATTAGGTGTAAGATTGATTCAATAAAGTTCAAAGAGGGAATTGATGTGGTATTATCAATATGGGTAAACCCACTATAACTATTTTAAGATAAGAATATGGGTACTTCAATGAATGGAGAGGGCACTTTGAGTATAATGATAAATGCTAGAGGCAGCAGCTACAGTTTGAATTCTAGAGATTTCTAATGTGACTGGAGTTTCTAAAGGATGCAGAAAACTAGGTGAGTTGCACTAAAAGCATAAGAAGACATTGCCATCATTTCAAGAAAACAAAAGCAACCGTCAAAAGTGTCTGAAAATGAAGGGATTTAAGTTAACAGAAATGTATACTGTGCGAAAAAACCTTCCTCTCCTTGTCACCAACTGTTATCTGTGCATGTGACACACTATATGTCTATATCAAAACTATTCATCCAGTGAGCCTCGTTTTGCATGAGCCGCAATCAGACAACCCTAAATATCTGACTAGAAATTTTTTACAACTTGAATATAATCCTTCGATAAATTTTTTTTATTTTTTATTTTTTAAAATGCTTGTTGAGGTGCTCAAACCATAGTCACAAATATTTGTCTAAGGAATTTCTCGGAAAGGGCATCTTGATATATTTTAAATTTGTTTGTTCATTTCGGGGTTATATCAGGAAAAAACTGGAAATATAAAATATTTAAAAATATATAATTGTAAAATTTGAGAAGAAAATTAGGACAACATATAATATCATAAATTTATCATAAAATTTTTGCGGTAAAAAATAAAATATGAAGATATCTCGAGGATTTTTCAAAATGTTATGAAAATTTTGGAATTATGCTGTTTTATCAAAAAATTGCAAGATTTTTCAGAATCTTATGAAAAATTCGGAATTATGCCGTTTTATCAAAAAATTGCAAAACATCGTGATATTTTAAAGAAATGACAGATATTTGTGACTACGGCTCAAACATCCTCCAATTGGACAGTTGAGATTGTTTGATCTTTGTCACAGTTGTGCTATGGCTCATCTGCAGTAGTCACTGGATGAACAATCCAGGTCCCATACTTGTTAGCCACATGTGCTGGACCAGAGTTAAAATGATAAAAAGAAGAAAATAAGATCCTTCACACAGTATAATTTCATTAACCAACTAACCAGTGGAAATACAGACACAGTGAAGTTCTGAAACCTATGAAAGATCAGTTGGCAATTCTTTGTCAGTGTTGCAAGAGAATATAAAACAGAATAATGCTAATCACATGCAAGCAAAATTGGAAAGCTTTAGTAAAATAATTGGAGGTTCCATCACTTCTTTATATTGAAGTAGCCAGTAGTGATATGAATTTTAGAGAAGTGGGAAAGGTGGCAAATTACAAATGGGATATGATATCAGCACAACTACAAATGGGATATGATATCAGCACAACTACAAATGGGATATGATATCAGCACAACCATATTTTGATATTTTCGCTAACCCCTCCCTCGTCTTTTAGTATTTAAAGAGCTGTCAAAAGGTTATTACATTTCCCAAAAAGCTCTCACGAGCAAATTGAAGAAGAAAAGAAAGCTAGGTTTGTGCAAATATCAAATATGGTTGTGCTGATAACATTTCCCTTACAGATTTCAAAAGCATTTACCTGTTCTCACAACTTCAGCTACTTCCTTCAAGAATCCTGTTTCCTTGTAACCTCTTCTTTCTAATCCATCCTGAACCAACAATAGAAGTAAGTCTCACAAAACAAACATCAGATACTAAAATTAGTGCAATTCCTAATATTTGGAGCATAGAATTTTAGCACAAGTTACCTTTGCCAACTTCATAACATCCTCTGCAACATGTCTAAGAAGACCATCTCTAAACGGAGTCTTTAGGCCAGTACTCGGCACCTGTTAAAAGTTAATTATTCCTGATATTAAATTATCAATGTTGAACATTATTAATGGATGTGGAATGATGTCATTCTCAGGCACTGGAAACAATGGCATAATGAGATGGAAAAGAGTTTTTTTCCCTCAAACCTCGATTTATTAAAACCTTGTTCTACATCTTAGTAATAGTAGCAAAAAGGCAAAAAATGCTTTAGTTTTATTATTATTATTATCACGAAAGGGTAACAACCATTTGGTCGAACTTTTAACAAAAAAGGCAAAACAGAGTCTTTTAACATAAGCCATTCAAGCATGATCGATATCCTGATTTTTTCTATTTTTGACTCAGTCTCTCAGGGGATTAGATTTAGGGTAGGGGGTGGAAAGAGTGGGTTTTCGGAGAGAGATTAGTTAGGTATTATTCTGTTGTCTCGCATTTTCCTGAGCCTTTTTTTGGATTGCTAGGATTGCCAGGAAAAAGAAATGTGAGGGTGTCAGAGTTTTTCCAAAAGGTGAGGGGAAGGGTCGTGTCGGGGTAGAAATGTCTAGGAACGTTGTAGACCCACAGTTTATTTGTTATACAAACTTCTATGCAGATTTGAGGAGATCTGCATTCCTTTGAATAAGCCAAACCGCTGACTTCGGGCTCCATAATCAAATGGCATATTCTCAGCTAAATCGCTTTCTAAATCTTTGGGTAATTCCACGGCTGCTCCTTTTACACATCATATTGTTTGGAAATCCCTTCTTCACCAAGAGTTCAAGGTTTTTGTTTGACGACGACTTGGGATAGGCTGAAAGATCAACTTCAACTGGCAAGAAAGGGCTACCTTGATGATTCGGATGAGGAATCCTCTTCACATCTTTTTATTTACTGCAGGTTAGCTTCTTTCATTTGGAACCAAGCAGTGTTTAAAAATGCTGATGTGACACAGAAAGCAGCCAAGAAAAGTCCTTGTCGACTCGGCACGGACGCGGCCAAGAACACAGTTGACACGGTTGACGTGGTCATAACTCGGGAGAGTCAAAGGAGTTTTTATTGACTCTGTAGAGCAAAATGCGGAATGCGGATGCGATGCAATGTGGCCAAGGTAAAAGGGAGTCGACTCGGGTGAGTTCCGAGTCGAGTCAACGAGTTTTTAAACACCGGAACCAAGTTCTCAGTTACTTCGGGATCAGTTGGGTATTTCCGATTTCGATCCAAGCACTATTGTGGAGTTGAGGAATAGCAAGTTTGGGCTCTTTCTGTCTAAGGCCATGTTGCCTCGCACCCTCTGCCCTAATCTGGAATATTGGGAAGGAAAGGAATTCATGCATCTTTAAAGAAAGAGGCTCCTCTCTTGATTGGATGGTTTGGAACATTAGATCAACAGTATTATCTTGGGCTCGTCAGCATCACTCGTTTTTAGGATCCTCGGTAGATATCATCAGTAGAAATTGGAATACAATTTTGAGAGGCGATCCCAAATCAAAAGTGGTAACGAGATGGAGCCCCCACCCCCTTAGAAACATCATAAAACTCAATGTCGACGGTTGCTATCTTGGCAACCTGGAGGCGGTTTTAGGAATTTTTTGGGTGATATAATCAACTCCTTTGCGGTCCCAATTGGAATCACTGATTCCACATAAGCTGAGGTCCGTGCTCTTTACCATGGATTGATCATACACATGGAGGGCAGCTCGGAAGTGAAAAGTGATTCCTATAACACAATTTTTCAAGGGATATGTGACGGGCCATGGAGACTTGCCAATCTCATGGATGAGATTAAAGATCTGTGCCTGCATGGTGTATTCTCATTTCCTCTCATTCCTAGACGTGCTAATGATTTGGCCGATGGCCTAGCCAAATCAGGAGCATCAAGTGTCTCACTGTATATGGGGCACAGGGCACACTCTTTACCCCCCGAAGTGCAATTCTAATCCTTTATTCTTAATAAAATTGGTATCTATTTACAAACTAAAAAGACCAGGTATCTATTCTTAATAAAAAGATATCATACAATAAAAATCGTTTGCCTCACTTAGAAATCTATTATTTATCTTCATCCTCAAACCCTCAATTTCTCAAAAGTATAAAATCTGTATTTAACATCTTGTTGAAATGTCCCTTTCCATTTCTTGCTACTATGGTTTCAGTTATTCTTCTTTTGCTTTCTAAACATTACAAATGCATGCCACAAATTCAACCAACTCTATGGTTTGTTGCAATCAGAAATTTATGCAAAATGCAGAATAAAAAACAAAATTGCTTGTTTGGCAGATTCGAAAATAACATTACATACTTTGTTCCTTAGCATTTGCCTTTCTTCTGCAGTCCAATCGCTTGTCATATCTATAACATTTTGCAAAGCAACGTCATCATATAATAAGCCCACCTGGAAATGAGATAAGATCAACTAACTAATGTCCTTGACCATCAAAGATGAGCACACACACACACACACACACACACACACACACATATATATATATAGTGAAACAACCATTTAAACCATTTACTGCAAAAGCTTAAGCTGTTGGAGGAGGAGTTATTTATTCTTTTATAGTTAACACTCCCCCTCACGTGTGGCCCCTCTTTCTTTGGGTTGTCCTACACGTGGCACATGTGGCCCCACTTTTGGGTTGGCCATTGCAAGTGGATTTTTTTACATCAAGGAGGTTTGAACTCAAAAGCTTTGCTCTGATACCATGTGAAACAACCATTTACTCCAAAAGCTGTGGATTTTTTACATCAAGGAGGTTTGAACTCAAGACCTTTGCTCTGATGCCATGTGAAACAACCATTTACTCCAAAAGCTTAAGCTGTTGGAGAAGGCGTTATTTATTCTATTATACTATAACATATATATATATATATATATATATATATATATATATATATATATATATATGAGAAAACTGTTGGTGAGCTTAAGCGCACCATTTTTTTGGTGCGCTTAAGTTGTTATAACGCCTCCCATTGGTGCGCTTAAGCGGGACCCAAACATTTAAACGAATGGGAGGCGTTATAACAACTTAAGCGCACCAAAAAAATGGTGAGCTTTAGCACACCAACAGTTCTCTCTCTCTCTCTCTCTCTCTCTCTCTCTCTCTCTCTCTCTCTCTCTCTCTCTCTCTATTAGTAAAAAACCCGTGCGATGCACGGGCCGACAAAGAACTGTACGGACCACGTCATAGGTTGATCCAAACCGTCCATGTGATGGAACACAACATAAATAGGTTGTGCCCCAAAAATCATTTCCATAGGCCGATCCTAGCCCTCCAATCAATAGATGTTTCCATAATTCCTCTTATCTTAAATCGGATGGTCAAGATCACCCTATAGTTTTTGAATTAAAAAACCATAAAGGAGGGGGGTAAGATCGAAATTATATGGCTTTAATGGGTGCCTTAGTTAAAAGCATAAAGGAGGGGGTAGGATTGAAATTATATGATCTAATGGGTGCCTTTGTTAAAAGTATAAAGGGGGGTAGGATTGAAATTATATGAGTTGAATGGGTGCATCTGTTGAAAAAAGTCAAAAAATGTGACGTGTAATTCTCACCTGATTTTCAAAAAAATCGAAAAAACTCTCCTCTTTTCATCCCAGCTTATTGTGTGTGTGTGTGTATATATATATATATATATCAGCAAGATCATTTGGGCACCTTAGAAACCTTAGAAGTACCTGTTCAGCAATGTCTATTTCAAACCAAATAATCTACATGATGTGAATGCTAATCGATAATGTTGAAAGATGTATTAGTACATTTGGTAAATAATAGTTAATATTCTCATAAGATACATTTTTCTTCCAGAAAAAGTAGATTTCATTAAAACAAGAACAGCACCAATTACAAAGGAAGCAGAAATTGCCCCATATACATGGAATCGCTAAAAACACTCCTTTTGGCTAAAAGTCCGCCATCACATTAGAACTACAAAGGGCATGATGAATGATATTAAACTACAAAAAAGGCTAGGGATGAGGAGGCCCTATGCCAACAAAAGGACGGAAAGTAGCCCTATCCAACAAGAAAAACAGAATTGACCCCATTGAGTTCCTCCTATGTAGAGCATATCAGTCTAGGGTTCGTACCACCACAGATCACAGAAAGCATCCAAATGAACTTATCTACATTCCGTAACAATAGTGGGACAATGAATTCGTTTTTCCTACACTCTGCTCCCTCCCGACCCATAATTCCTCAATGATCCTGTCAGAAACAGTTTATTATCCTGGATGACAATGATATCCACCTCTCGTTTTTCACCGCCTCTTTAACCTTCGTCCTCCTATCCTCCTGTTGAAGCTCCCTAACATTCCAAGAGCACATCTTCATCAGACACCTAGTTGTTTCCTTTTTCCCTTTCCCATTTCTCGTGTTTTCACTTCTTTCATCTCTCTCCTTACCCAAAATCTCCATTCTTACCCTATCCACCTCGTCGTCTTTGAAACCTACACCTAAGGATGTTCCCAGCTCGAGGAAATCTAACCCTTCTCCTTCCAATTCCCACCTCAAAAGACAATGTTGAGCTACAGCTGGAAGAGGACATTTTTTGGGGAGAAGTCAACCAGTAACTTTTATTAAAATCCATTTTATTTTATTTTATTTTTATTTTGGGGGGGGGGGAGTCCCCATGATTAAAAACAAGCTACATCCACGCCCAAAAATAGGTAGGGATTCTCCAAACTACCGTATAACGAAAACACAATACTACCCTTTATAGACCTTCTTTTGCCAAACTACTATGATTTGTGGACACGGACACGGGTGAGTGTCGGACATGGCAAACTCCCAAAATTTAGAAATGGGGACACGGCTAAAACAGAAAGTACATATAATCATGATTTGTGGACACAAATTCGTGTGCCGAGTTCCGACATAGAACGCGGGATCTGACATGGAATCCCTTAAAAATCTAGAAATAGTGGCACACTAGCACACATACATACATATAAAGTTACTGACACTTCTAGCAATACACATAAAAGTGTCTAAAGGAGTGTCGACACGTGTGGACACGGGTGTCGTGTCAGACACGACATGACACGTGTGTTGGCAATAAATTCAAAGTTTCGGCCAAATCATAGCCAAACTATCTGCCAAGGAGTTAGCAGTCTGCTTCATATGATAAATGATGGATGCACTATATGGCAAAGACCCCGAATCTCTGTGTTTATGCTGGCCAGATTCCATGGTCCAGGAGCCTTACAAGCTGCACAAGCAAGAGCATTTGAAAACTCCCCTTTGATAAACAAAGACCCTGACCTCTCTTTTGCGAACCATTTAAGGCTACAAAGGCTTTGACCTCCGCCTCATTTGAATCACATATTCCCGCTGGACCCCGAAAAGGATTGGATGATAGACCCGTTATCCCGAAACACACCACCAATCCAGCCTTGTTTTCCTTTGGAGCTACCATCAAAATTGAACACACCACCAATCCAGCCTTGTTTTCCTTTGGAGCTACCATCAAAATTGAACTTTATTGAACCCGGATATGGAGGAGACAAACTAAGCACAATCGTGATCTTCAACCCCCATTCAAACACAATTGATTTCCAATTACGAAGAATGTCCCAACCATGATCTTCAACCCCCATTCAAACACGGCTGGAAGAAGATATCCTAGTCATAGCGTCATGGAACCTTTCTTTCTTTTTTTCCTCCTGCTAGCCGTTCTTCCCATTGAGCTTTCCAATGACCTTCATAGTCCATAGATAGTGATGGAATCACATGAAGGTTGTTGGTCGGGATACCACAGCCTCCATCCTTATTTCCATCCTCAACCAACTCGGTGTCCTCTTTGACGACACCACTACTCACTGGCCATCCTCCCTATTTGGAGAATCAGAAGAGAAAGACTCGTTCTCATCATCATCCTCCCCCTAATTCTATTTCTGGTTCAACCTCATGCTCACATGAAGATTGTGTTCCATTGAAGATTGTGTTCCATTTAGTCAGGGATAGAAACAAGGAGGCAATCTCTACCTCGGCTTCCCACACCACTCCAGCCGCTCCATCCACCCAAGGTTTTAAATTTCAGTTTTGGTTTTGGACGCCAAGAAAACAGAGAAGTTTCGGTTTCGGTTGGAATTTTCAGTGGAAATCCTGTAAAATCACGGAAATGTATGGAAACATCTCCTTCTTTTAGATTTGACAGTTTCACATTTATTACACCACTTCCTGCAATGAAAGTAGACAAAACTATATTTGTTGCACCTCCAGTCTCACCTCCTCCATCATGGGAGGCTGGGATCGACAGTTAGTTATGCAGAGATAATGCTTCTCTTCTTCCTTTTTCTCACAAGATACCATCCTATCTCAATCATGGACACACGTCATGCATCCATGACTCAGGAGTCAGAACTTCTCTCTACTTCCAGGTCCTTATATTTTCTTTTCTTTTTCTTTTTTTTATGAAATGGTAACATGATATATTGATAAAAGAGAACCGAGATGGTCCTCAAGGATTACAAGAGAAATAAAATTACAATAACCAACCAACTCACGGGTGGAGGAAGTCAAACCACTGCAAATCCAACCTATTCACACCTGATCTAGCTAGAGAATCAGCTTCACCATTAGCAGATCTCCTAACATGCTTAATGACTATAGAAGAACCAGAAATCAAATCTGAGATCTCCTCAAAAAAGCAAAGAAACCTCCAAGGGGGGCCACTGCCCCCGAAAGCCAACTAATAACATTTGAAGAATCGCCTTCCACTATCACCTTATCATAAGATCTTTATCCCTTAATATGCCGCTTTGACTTCCGCTTCACTCGAATCACTGATGCCAATAGGACCTGAGAAGGCCCACAAAACCGAGCCTAAAGAGTCTCTGCAAAGGCCTCCAATACCTGGACCCGGATTTCCCATACTGGACACATCAAAATTAACTTTGATGAAGTCTGCAGGAGAGGCTTCCCAATGCTGGATAATCTGAGATCTTCTCTCGACTTCAACGCAAATTATGTGCCAACCCACCCAAAGGTCAAAAGCCGAAACAAATCTAAACAACGGGAGGCTTTTCGCCCACAATATAGCTAATGCTATAATTTTAATATAGAGCCAATATGAAGATTTAGCCACTCCTTCAAAGACCCTAGAGTTCCTTTCTTTCCAAATAACCTACCACAAAGCCAGAAGACAAATCTTCCATAATACCTTCCCTTTCTTTTTCCAAGGGACAAACTCCCAACTCTTCATTAGCTCGGGGATCGATTTTGGGAACACCCAGCAAATACCAAACCTTATCAGAATAAGACCCCAAATCTCTCTCACTGCCTTTGAATGAATAAATAGATGGTCAAAAGACTCCCCATCCTCCAGGTCCTTATCTAAGATATAAAAATTAAGCACCTTGATAAATAGGGATGCAACAGAATTATTAGGTAAGACATAAATTGTAGTTGAAAACAAGAAAGGATCAAACTAAGATTGGGAATTGACATTCAGACCTCCATGTATTGGTACCATACACCCCTTTACTTTTTCAGACAACTCCATCAGCTCATAAAGTTCATTGGGAATCATACAAGTCAACGAAAAATTCTAAATTGAAGTGCATTGAATTTATAACCTATATTACTGTTAACAGGTCTTTAGGTCTTTATTGTAATGTCCAAGGGCATACTTGTCTTTGTACTTCACTCTTTATTATTTATATTACATGAGTGAAGGGGAGAACCCTAACTCAATCTTTTCTCTCACTCTTTACTTTCTCTCTTTTCTCTATATCTTCAACATGGTATCAGAGCTCTAGGGCATGGATGCCTAGGGCCATTTTTTTTCTTTTCTTTTCTTTTCTTTCCTTCTTTTTTCCCTAACCCTAACCTTAACATCCACCTCCATCTTCTCCATCCCTAACCCTAATCATAACCCCTCCATTCTTTGCTACAGTACCCGCTACAGTACTACTACAGTACTACTACAGTAAATCGCTACAGTACATCACTACAGTACCCTCTTTTCCCCACTCTTCCTTGCCCTAATCTGATCCATCATAATCTCTTCTTCTTCTTTTGGATCATAGCTATGCCCTAGATTTTCTTGTTCGGCTTTATCACTATCTTCATGGTGTTGTTCTGGATTTGTACTTACATCATTGCGATGTTTGTAGCTCGGAGTTGTCTCGACTTTGTCTTTATGTCATGAGGCTATCTCATGCCTCCCTAATGCATATGTTGTCCTCACGAAGCCGCGGTCTATTAGCTTGCTTATAGTCTTCATCCTTGTCTCTACTTGCTCGTTGTTGGTCCTCTTCAGTCTTCTTCCAAGTCTCTTATGAAAGATACCCCTCATATTGAGGACCCTACTATCCGTACTCCAGCTATGGCTACTAGTTCCCAGCCGCGTCAGGTTGCGTCGTCGTCTTTGTCTTCGGTGGATGCGTCATTCCCACCGATTACCACTTCCCGTCTTGATGGATCCAACTATTTGACTTGGAAGATTGCTGTGGAGACATATCTGAAGGCCCGATGAAAGATTTCTATTATTCGTCGTGATCCCCCTCCTGAGACTGACCCTACCTTTGATGATTGGGATGTAGATGATGCCCTTGTTCGTACACTTCTATGGCAGAGTATGACCCCTGCCATTGCTATCACCATGATGGATCTCCCTACTGCCAAAAAGGTATGGGAGCACACTGCGGCATTATATTCTGGTGAGGGGAATGTCGCCCGTCTCTGTGACACTTATTCGCGCTGGATGGGTCACAGGCGCGGTGATTCTACAGTCTATGATTACTACAGACAGTTTGTCTCCTATTGCCAGCAGCTGGATGCTCTTATGCCTCTCACCACTTTTCTTACCACGGCAGCCAGACAGCGGGATCAGCTCCGTGTTGTTCATTTCCCTGAGGGTCTTGGACCAGAGTTCACTAATCTTCGACAGCACATCCTTAGGTCTGGTACTGTACCCACTCTTCAAGAGGTATTTTTACGAGCTCAGCAGTGTGCACTTGGCATTACTGTTCCTACTCCCGTGGATGTCTCGACTACTGCTGCTTATGGAGCCGCTGACCGCCCTTCCCGAGGAGGAGGCATTTTTGGTCGTGGTCGCGATACTAGTCGAGGCGGCCGTGAGGGTGGCCGTGGAGGTCGAGCTCGGCCCTATTGTACTCATTGTAGGCGTGAGGGTCACTATCACGAGACAGGCTTTGATCTCCATCCTGAGCTGCGTCACACTCCATATCCTCGTCAGGGCCGTACTGCACATCTTGCCCTTCCAGATTTGCTTGCTCCTATTGACAGCCCCTCACAGACACCACTGGCTACTCCGACCGATCAGATGGTCGTCTCTCGTGCCGACTATGATGAGCTACAGCGTTTCAGGTCTGCCAGCCGCCCTCCTACTGCTGGTCTTGTTCAGCCAGGTAGTTCTCCTGCTTCGTTCCTCTCTAGTTCTAGCTCCTGGATTATTGATTCGGGAGCATCTCATCACATGACAGGTACCCAGTCATCGTTACATGATTTTCATCATGTTGTTTCAAGATCTATTACTCTTACTAATGGGAGTACCTCTCCCATCACTGGTGTTGGCAGTTGTTCCCCTTCACCAGGCATTACATTATCATTTGTGCTCTGTGTCCCCAAGTCACCTTTCAGTTTACTTTCTGTTAGTCAATTAACAAAGCATCTTCATTGTTCTATCTCATTTTTTCCTTCATATTGTCTTTTTAAGGATCTCTCGACTGGGAGGACGATTGGCTCGGGCCGTGAGGTGAATGGCCTTTATCGTCTCGACTGCACTCCGTCCCATCCGATTCTACATGGCTCGGTCAATGCATACCAGTGGCACTACCGTCTAGGTCACCCGTCTATGGAGCGTTTACGCAGGATTCCCTTCGTTCCTTCTTCATCTGTTAGGTCTTTTCAGTGTGAGGCCTGTGAACTTGCGAAGCATCATCGTGTGCCATTTCCCTCTAGGACTGTTAGTCGGGCTTCACACCCTTTTGCTCTTGTTCATTCTGATGTATGGGGTCCTGCGAGGACTACCTCTTTATTTGGATTTCGCTATTTTGTGGTCTTTATTGATGGCTATTCACGTATGACATGGACTTATTTAATAAAAGATCGTTCTAAAGTTTTTTCTGTGTTTCGTGATTTCTATGCTGAAATTAGTAATCAATTCTCATGTGTTATCCAATGTCTTCGCACTGACAATGCAAAGGAATATTTCTCTTACTCAAATGGTTTTCAAGAATTCCTCTCTTCGCGAGGCATTCTTCATCAGTCCTCATGTGCTCATACCTCTCAGCAGAATGGAGTGGCTGAGAGGAAGCTTCGCTCCTTGTTAGATGGGGCCCAAACACTGCTCTTTCAGATGCGGGTCCCTAAGACCTATTGGGCTGATGCTGTACTCACAGCATGCTACATGGCGAATAGGCTTCCCTCTTCGGTCCTTAGTGGCACCTCTCCGTTCTCGATTCTCCGTCCTACCTCTGACCCTTTCCCTCTTACACCTCGAGTTTTTGGCTGTCTCTGTTTTGTCCACATTCTTGGGTCAGGATTAGATAAGTTGGATCCTCGGGCCGAACGGTGTATCTTTCTAAGTTACTCTCGGACCCAAAAGGGTTATCGTTGTTACAGCCCTCACCTGCGGCGATCCTTTGTCTCGGTAGATGTTACATTCTTTGAGACTCGGTCATTTTTTAGTCCGTCCATCTCGTTGGATCCCTCCCCCTCTACACTTCAAGAGGATTCCTCGCATACTCATGTTCTTCCTCTTCCGGTTCTTCCTGATCCCATCCCTGTTTCTACACCTCCGGTGTCCAGTTCCTCCCCTACAGTTGATTCTACTGTTATGCCGACGTCAGTGCCTTGTGCAGTCCCTCTACCTCCACCATTGAAGCAATATCAGCGTCGGACCAAATCTGTTGCTCATTCAGCCCCGCCCGAGCCATCATCATCTCAGCTGGAGATCCCCACTTCTGAGGTACATTCTGACTCTCCCATTGCCTCTCGCACTCGGTCTCGCAGTACTGCTCATCCCATTTCCTCTTTTGTGTCTTATGACTTTCTCACCCCTGTATTTCGTAGTTTTGTTTCGTCTTTGTCCTCTATTTCTCTACCTAAGACTCTACAGGAGGCACTTGATCATCAAGGCTGGCGGGCGGCTATGGATCTTGAGATGCAGGCCCTTCAGGCCAATCAGGCATGGGATTTGGTCCCTCTACCATATGGTGCTCGCCCCGTTGGTTGTCGCTGGGTTTGTGCAGTCAAGCACCTTCCTTATGGCACAGTTGAGCGCCTTAAGGCTCGACTTGTTGCCAAAGGGTATACGCAGACATATGGGATTGATTGTGGCGAGACTTTTTCACCAGTTGCGAAAATTCCTTCTGTCAATGTCCTACTATCCCTTGCTGTGAATCATGGCTGGCATCGTCATCAGTTGGATGTAAAGAATGCCTTTCTTCATGGTGATTTGGAGGAAGAGGTCTATATGGAACAACCTCTTGGATATGTTGCTCAGGGGGAAAGATCTTCTCCTATTTGTCGTTTGAGGAAATCCATTTATGGTCTCAAACAATTTCCGAGAGCCTGGTTTGGGAAGTTCAGTGCTACACTTATTCGCTTTGGCATGAAGCAGTGCGCAGTTGATCACTCTGTCTTCAGTTTTCAGTCTCAGGCTGGTTGTGTTCTGTTGATAGTATATGTCGATGATATCATTATCACTGGTAGCGATACAGGTGGCATTCAAAGGCTCAAATCCTTCATTCAGACAGAGTTCTCTACTAAGGATTTGGGTCGTCTTCAGTATTTCCTGGGCATTGAGGTTGCCTATTCGACTAGGGGTGTCTACCTCTCACAGATAAAGTATGTTCTGGATCTTCTTGATGAGACAGGTTGTTTGGGAGTCAAGCCTGCCTCAACTCCTATGGACCAGAATATGAAATTACTCCCTGAGGAGGGAGTCCTGTTAGAAGAACCAGGGCGATACAGACGGTTACTTGGTAAGCTCATTTATCTTACTGTTACACGTCCAGTTATTACCTTTGCAGTTAGCGTTGTTAGCCAGCATATGAGCTCACCTCGCACTTCACACTGGGCTGCTGTACTTTAGATATTGAGATATCTGAAGAGTTCGCCAGGTAAAGGGTTGTTATTTCAGAGGCATGGGCACCAGAGAATTGAAGGGTACACTGATGCAGACTGGGCAGGATCTCCGGCTGATAGGCGGTCTACTACAGGATATTGCACCTTTATTGGAGGTAATCTTGTTTCATGGAGAAGTAAGAAACAAGATGTCGTGTCTAAATCCAGTGCCGAGGCAGAATATAGAGCTATGTCTCATACGAGTGGGGAACTCATGTGGCTACGTTCCTTACTTTCAGAGATTGGATTTCCTCCTTCTTCTTCTCCAGCTCAGTTATACTGTGACAACAAATCCGCCATTTACATTGCCACGAATCCAGTCTTCCATGAGAGGACCAAACATATTGAAGTGGATTGTCATTTCATTAGAGATTTGATTCGGCGAGGCTACATATCTCCCGTGTTTACCAGATCTACAGATCAATTAGCAGACATGTTCACGAAGCCTCTAAGTAGGGCTAAGTTAGCTGATAATTGTAACAAGCTAGGAATGTTAGATATCTACATTCCAGCTTGAGGGGGAGTGTTAAGTGTTAACAGGTCTTTAGGTCTTTATTGTAATGTCCAAGGGCATACTTGTCTTTGTACTTCACTCTTTATTATTTATATTACATGAGTGAGGGGGAGAACCCTAACTCAATCTTTTTTCTCACTCTTTACTTTCTCTCTTTTCTCTACATCTCTCAACAGTTACATAGAAGTGCATTGAATTATACAAGTTAATGAAAAATTCTAATGGATTATGGTTGTTACATAGAAGTGCATTGAATTTATAACCTATGTTGCTTAGATAAAATGCATATGGATATTTTCTTTATTGATAACCCAATTGAATTGCAAAATATGAGATTGTATGCATAAGAAGTCTTAAATACCCAAAAAGCAGGTAAAGCACATAATCTTCTCCAGGGCCCTCCATCTGCACCCCTCATCTCTAAGTATCTCTTCAGCCTGACCTGCAAGGAAAGAGCACAGAGTAAACATCCATTCAGCAGCTATAATTGAGAAATAGATATACCAAAAACCATCTATTGGTTAGTGAAAGAAACCTCAGGGAAAATTGTTGTTAGGTGATTCTCCCAATCGTTAAATGTTGGTAATTCACCAGGAAGCTGGGGAAGTTTTCCTACCATAAAATCCTACAAATATAGAAAGAACGTATTATATCCCAGACAAAATACTTGTGAAATGGGAACACAAAGGAGGTGAGACAGATCAAGAAACAAAATCAAAGGACCATTACCAGCAAGACATGGCTCTAATAAGACTATAAGCAATGAGATTAGAGATTAAGGATAGTATACCCGAAAGGACATCCCAGAACAGTCAACATACTTCTTATTCCGATAGACAAAATACATAGGAACATCAAGGGCATAGTCGACATACTGCTCAAAACTGCACCAAGAAAAACAAGAATATCGATGGAAATAGTCAATTAGGATCACATGATACGTGGTCCATCGGATAGCATCTAAAATAGTCAATTAGTCAATTAGCATCTAAAATAGTCAAAACAAGGGTGTAGTATCTGTTCTTATCAGTTTAATATCTGATACGTAGTCAATCAGATCACATGATATTAATCTATTTTTTTGTGGGGAAGGGCCCACTACCAATAGGGGCTCTTACACATCACCCAGGCGTTGCACTTCTGCACGGACCTGGCGCACCCTAACAACACAAATAACAAAACGACGTTCTTAGTAGAAAGGATACCTAAAAATAATAATATCCATTGTTATTGATTCCTAGAAGGAGAAAATTTTAGATGCAATAATAATGAAATTATCAACTAAAGCCTCAATTAGATAAATAATTTCTTTTGAATGGCAGAACACTTTTAGATAAATAATAATATTATATATGTGGGTGATTGTGTGTGTGGAGCAGCTAACCCGACCTCAAGGGGTGTGAAAATCTAATCTTCCACCTTTCGATGGTACTTTGAATTTATTGCTGAAGCACGTGTCGTGTCATGTCCGACACGACACCTGTGTCCACACGTGTTGACACTTCTTTAGACACTTGAAGTGTACTGCTAGAAGTGGCAGTAATATGAGTGTGCCACTATTTCTAGATATTTAGGGGTGTCCATGTTAGATTACTCGTATCCGTGTCGAAACTCGGCACATGAATCTGTGTCCATAAATCATGGTTATATGTACTTTCTATTTTAGCCGTGTCCCGGTTTCTAAATTTTGGGAGTTTGCCGTGTCCGACATTCCGTGTCCGTGTCCACAAATCATAGGGAAAACCTCATAAACTGTGAATTACCCCTCACACTTCAAAGAAATGGCAGAGTTAGAATTTCTGAATTTCTCATATACATGTTCCATATATATGCATATAGTATTTGGGAACTCTCAAATCACTCCATGTTGAAACCAATGTTTCAGGTTTTAGTTTGGTATGCATTTCGATGATGGAAATGGAAAGACGTAGGTTACAGATGGAAATTTTAGTGGAAATCCTGTAAAATTTTGAAAATGTATGAATGGATATGCAAATGATAGACATTTAAGATGAAATTTTAGGAACTGCTAGAACAAGCACAAATTACATACTAAAAAACCACCGTATAATAAAAAATTCACCCATATGATTTCACAACATTGAACACCTAGTAACATACATCACATTTCACATGTAATTCATATAAATAATTATATGTAATAAATAAAACACATTTCACAAGCAATTCACATAAATATAATTATGTAACACATACAGGTATAGTATACCACTAGCACACTTACCATTTTAGTTTCGCTATGTATTTTAGTTGGATAGTAAAGTTCATCGTAAACAGAAATAATTCACATATTTGGAAAGCTAATGATCTAGTTATTTATTTTACTTTTTAATTTACTCATCTTATTAATGGAATGAGCATTAATATTTTCAAGATAAATGGTTTTTTTCTTTTTTGTTATGTGAATGTATGCAAAGGATCAAACTTCGGACTTCGGTCAGGACTTTGGACTTTGGTCCCCATGAAAGTCAATACATGTCAGACAAAATCGACATGTGTCAGTGAAAGTTTTAAACAATGGCAGTATTATTAAATTAGTTTAGAAAAAGAATGATTGTTAATAATCCTTAGACCATAAGAAATAAGTAAAAGCAAAGGAAATTTGCACTGTAAAAGTAGACACTTAACTTCTCTCATATTTTCTCAGGAGGATAGTGGAGCAGTCGCAGAACAGCCCACTCGCAAGGAGAGTTGTCGTTTGAATGCCTATTAGTATTCAAAGATGCGGCCATTTCAAACTGAGAACACCCCTTGCGACTGGGGCCTTCTAACTACGCCTACTATTCCTCCTTTTACAGATCTTGCATGTTTGAGGACAGTGTAGCAAAGTTTTAAGTGAATGTAAGAGTTCAAAGACTTAGAACGAGAAGGTACAGACAAATGGGAAATGAAATTGACTAAATCCAGGACACAGAACAGAAACTGCTTACCCAAAAGAGTCGTCAAAAACAAAAGGAAGCATGCCTGCCCGATTGTTATCAGTGTCAGTCCAAATATGGCTGCAACAGTAAAGCAATTATATATAAACAACTCTAAAGCATCTAAAATATAAGGCATAAAAAAATAAAAAAAAAGATGCAAAATAATCGACAGAAACCTTCTCATACTGAGATAACCATTAGGCTTTCCTTCGGTGAATGGTGAATTTGCAAATAATGCTGTCGCAATCTGTTAAATATCCTACACTAGTCAGGGAACAAAGAACAGAAAAAAGCTCTTTAATTACAAGAAACTGCTGGCTGAAAGTTTCTCACAGGTTGCAAAGCAAGACCAGCACGGAATTTCCTGATCATGTCCAATTCAGAACTGAAGTCAAGATTAACCTACCAAAAGAATAATTATGATGCATTAGTTTACATTAATTAATCGTTTGCCCTATTTTCAAGCGCTGTAATGGTAATGGTATTTCAAACCTGAAAGAAAAAATTTCTTGCAAGTTCATAACATAATAGAAAGGTCAGATTTTTGAAAAACATATCATTAAGTTTCAAATGTCAACACTATAAAGAAATGGGTGTCATTCATAAAAAGAAAAAAAGAAATGAGTACCATAAATACATCTCACCTGGACGGTACATGTTCGGAACATCATATCAAGACCTAAAGAACCTACTTTGGGCATGTAGTTCCTCATAATCTCATATCTTCCCTGTGTAAAAATGTTCTCTCAATAAGACAATTAATCTAAGCCCACATACAACAAATAAGAATAAGACAGCAGAAAAACAGTAGCTAAGGAGGAAGTTCCACAAGAAGAGAACAAAACATGGTGACAAAAACTAGGAAAAAAACAAGAAACAAAGAACTCTAGATTTGCGATACAGAAAAATCAGTTTGTTCAACAAGTAAGATTCACCCCACTTACCTTACTGATGGACTATTGCCTATATCAATGTACAACAATTAGATCCTACGTAAAATAATTATATCTAATCAATATGTATTATGTATGTATAATGTATGATTGTAAACATGCACATCTGCCTTAATGAATCTCATGTGTGCAATTATGTGTATACGCATATATACAAATAACTAGGCGTGTGAATATGTATATAATTGGTACTTTTTTATGCACATCTATGATTTGTAGACACGGATTCATGTGTTGAGTGTCAACGTAGATATGAGGTGTCCAGAATGGCAACCCTTAAAATCTAGAAACGGGAACGCTCCCCCATACACTTTCATTACATACAAAATTATTGACTACTGATCATAATTTGCAAAAAGATAAGTGTGGTATTGATTTAGCAAATAAAATAAATATTAGGATTAAGCAACTACAAGTCTAAAATATAAGATAATCCAATAAGTCAATAACAATGCAAACATCAATCTAATCCAGTTCTCTTCAGTCTCCAATATGCAACAGGAAAGAAAGACCAATAGGATATAATATAAAATATTCGAAGAAGAGTTTGTAGGGTTTCAGGCTTAGTTGAGGTTGGGGTATAACAAAAAAAAATAACTAAAGAATAGTTAAAATATGAGTTAATAATAGAAGAGGAGTTGATAATAAAGAAAGGGGTAAACACAGTATTCAATAATAATACAGCATTTCAGACTTGACACAGCACAAAAATGTGTCGATTGCCCACATTACGTCCGACACACCTAGCAGTGCATTTACAAGTATTGGAAGTAGTGACGATACGTGTTGACACACATGTCAGCATTGAGTTCAAAGTGTCAGCTCAATCATAGATAATTATAAAAAATAAAAGGAAAGCAACAATACCTTGGGCATTATCGGTATATCTTTCAATTTCCATTTAGGCTGAAAACCAATTCCTAAAAATCCAATTCCAATTTCCTCTGCCACAGCTTTGACCTGAAACATATAGTGGATGCTGATATCATATATGGGTCCAATAGAGAAACATAATTCCTTCATGGAAACTTAAAAATTTTAAATAGTCTACTTCAAAAGTTTGGGCGGCGAATCTATCATACTATCCGTAAGCATAATATGAAGGACTCAGATTGAGACCCTAAAGAGTATGTTATTCCTTTTCGAGAGTTTTCACATTTGAAAGTCAAGGTGGGATGCAAGGAATTGGAAGCAGTGTCCAAAATGTTCCTTATCGATTAGACCCTTTTATAGGTTCGTGGTTCGTTTTAGTGAGTTGTGTATCTCCACTTCTAGGTTCCATCATGGGTCTTCCCAATGTCCTTGGTGACTGTATCTACATAAGATTCTCACTATGGACCACCTAAACATGGTAGAAGGCATATTTAACTGGTCATTATGTGTAGAGCTTTGGAGGCAGAAGTGGACCACTTTATTGTTCCTTTGCTTCATAGTTGAAGCATGAGCCTTTTCCTCATTTCCATCAAGAGGTCTTATCTTATAGACACTGAACTTGGTAGCAATGCTTTGGTGAATTTGGAAAAAGAACAGTAATAGAACTTTTAGTTATGGACAAGTGGGTTGGGGGGGATCCGCTTCCCGGCACATTGTTTAGAACAGATTGCCAGTCGAAGGGTCGGGGCGGACGAAAGAGGAGAAATAGCCAGTTTCAGGGGGGGGGGGGGGGGGGGCGCTCTCTTTGCCGCTAAGGAAAAGATTTTGAGGCGGATTATTTGGTGGGTTAAAATTGGAAAAGAATTCCGGGCCTACCATCATGCGCAGCTTTATGGTGTTGTTGTGGTAGATAGTAGTATTCACCAAGAGGCAGGTCTAGAGAGGTAGAAGACACCACCATTAGATCTTCTCATGGTTAATTTTGACAGATCTAGTTTTGGCCAGTCTGGCGGTGGCATCATTAAAGATCTCACACGAAGCATAAGATTTGCATATTTGGGGCCTTTGGGAATAAAGGATTGTAGTGAATCAGAGGAGCTTGCATTTAGTCACAGATTGAGACTAGTCTCATCCAATTCTTAATGCATTTTTTTCGCTGATGGTGATCCCTTATGTCATTAATTGGGTGTTCGGAGCATTTGGTTCCCATGGAACCTTGCAGATTCAATTCAGACATATTGAGTTTGGCAGAGCACCTTCAAGTGTCATTTTCCATATTCATCTTGAAGCAACATCAAAGGCAGATTATTTGGCTAGAGAGGGGGTTGGGTGCGCTGATTTAGTCGTAGAGTGCTTTAGTTTCTTTTCTCTATCTTTAGTTCTCTTGTCTTTGACATTTTTTTTTCTTTTATGTAAGCATCTTGATCAATCTTTCTACAGCTGTTTTGATTTAATCTATTTATTATCCTTCATTAAATTTCAGAATAAAAGGGGGAACATGGTTCTACTCTTGTCAGCCATATAGGAAAGTAAATTGCAATACCTACACAAGGAATAGCATAAAAATGTAACTTCCAAGTCTAATCATGCTATTGAATAATTTTCCTACAGAAACTTATTCACCAAGTTCCATTTTTTCTCAGAAAAAAATTCCTATGGAGAGAAACTATTCATCACAGGAGTAAATTTTGGCACAGAAAATCAGAAAAATGAAGCCTTACATGCCTCGCATATGAAGAAGATCAGAATCTAAAACTTTCTAGCACAACAAAATTGTTAGAATAGCCAAAAAAAACTTGTTGACAGGCATATAAATGCTTAAATTAAATAAAGGAGACTGACCTGATAAAGATGTGAATTAACCTCGGCACAAGTTTGGTGTAGAGTTTCAACGGGTGCACCACTAAGCTCGAATTGACCCCCAGGCTCCAATGAAATGCTTTGCTTTCCCTGTTCAATCATAATATAGAATACTCAAGAAAAAAAATGAAGAAGAGCAAGAGGAAGAACAAGAAGATTATGAAGACAGGCCAATGATCTTGGATGCTTAGTTTGAGCTATAGAAAATCAACTAAGAAATGAGCATCTTACAAGAAGAAAACACTTAAAATGATTGTGCTGTGATCTTGATGATGGGAGAATTCAAATGAAAAAATGTATTTTGACCAATGTTTTAAATTTCGGTTTCGGGGGTGATTTCGGTCCTCATCGAAACCGAGATTTTAGGCCAAAATTCAGAAATTTCGGGTGAAATCCACGAAATCAAAACATATTATTTTATTCCATAGAAAATTTCGACCGAAATTCGGTAATTTAGGCTGAAATTTTGGGAAGTTATTATTTAACAAAATAAAATCTACTTTTTGGGTGAAATCCCTTAAATTTCGACCGAAATTATATACTGTTTTGAGGATGCCCAATTTCGGTTTCATTCTCTACGGAAACCCGAAATTTCAGATTTCGGTTGAAATTTCAAGCCTTGATTTTGACACATGTAGTAAACATTCAAAAAAGGACATTGGAAATCAAATCAGAATGTAGAACTGAAGAATAAAATCATGAAGAAACATCATATAAAAGAACAATAAATGTTTTCACCTGTTTGAGTCCAATAATGTGATCGCCTTCCATAATTTTTTCCCAGTCAAATCTCTCAGCAAGACCATTGAGCAAGTGTGCAATTTGGTCATAATTCACTGGACGTAGAGTTCCAAATTCAAAGCCAAACTTTTCATGTTCAGTACCTATCCTGTCAAGACAGATTTAAATAAATAAAGGTCCAAGAGCACGTGCACACACACACACACACACACACACACACACACACAGGGGGAGAGAGAGAGAGAGAGAGATCCAGGAACATATAGTTCCAAATTCAAACCCAAACTCTTCATTTTCACTACCTATCCTGTCAAGACAGATTTAAATAAATAAACGTACAAGAGCGCTCACACACACACACACACACAAAAAGGGAGCCAGGAAAGTACTCTTGGGGAGGCCTCATAAATAATGATCACTCAGAGCAGATAAAGATGCCAGGATGAATACAAGACTGTAAATCAAACATGATAACTTCTTTTGAAAATGAAAATCACTGCAGGCAAAACAATGTGAATGCTTATCAAAATTGTATAGTATTTGTTAATGCATTTCACTTTGAAATATGCAATTATTTATCTTTGAGAAAAAGCAATAAAGATTCATGGTTCTTTTTGAGTGATATGTGTTAATGCTATGTTAGTAATTAGATTTCATATTATGACTGGTTTAAGGTCTACTACATGAAATTGCACTTTCAATGGAGGCAATTTGTTGAGTAGGAAAAGAAAAGTCGGGTTGTTTGTTCCAACATTAAAGTGGGTTATAGAGCCATGGCTGGCAGTTACTAGCCATGCATTAATTTGGTTGAGAAAGTACATGGAGAATTGGGATTTAGAGTTAGTTTAACTACGCTTGTGCTCTGTGTTAATGAAGTGAAAATTATTATTTATTTATTTTTGAATGGTTCAAGTGACCATTCATATTGCATCCAATCCAATCTTTCATGGGTACAAAACATATGGAGGTGTATTTCTATCTTGTTCGTGAGAATGTGGAAGCAGAAGATATTACTACTCCATACATTTGCATGGCAAATCAGCTAGCAGGTGTGTTTAACAAAACATTAGCAAGAAGTCAGCATCAGATGATCACGAGCAAGCTGGGAATGATAGATGTCTATTCACTAGATTGAGGATGAGTGTTACTGTATTACTGTTGAAGGCAATTTAGTAATTAGATTTTTTTTTTTGGAATGGCAAATTAGTAATCAGATATTTTATTATGACTTACTTGTTATTTACTTATATAATTATTGATGTTTGGTTAATACAAGAGTCAACTCAACCACTTGGAGGAGTGACTTTTTCTGCTCCCAAAATATCTTCTTTCTTCTCTTCTTTTCAACTTTCTCTTGTCCCTCCTCACTTCAACAATATTTTGATTCATAGCATTGGGGAAGAAAAAAGAGATAGCTAGAAGGCGAGACAGCAGGGCCACATGCCATTTAAGAAAGAAAAACAAAATCGTGCCAAGTGGGAGCTTTCTAGGTCAAGAGAATAACAAGCCACTACTCCGGCAAACTGATTCAGAAGATCATTTTAGATATTCAAGTGGGCTAGAATTGGAGGAGTGTTTAGAGACAACCAAACAAGGGTTGGAGGAGTCTTTAGAGACAACAAGATGGGGAGATATTGTTGCATTTTTTGTGCCTCTAGGTGCAAAGAGACTCAAGCAGAGATTCTAGTGCTCTTAATAGGATCAAGGCTCTTCCTATCAGAGTAGGTGGAAAGTTAATCACGGAAAGGGATTCCTCCAATGCAGTTAATTGGACATTGAACAGATATGTGGCCCCATGGAAGTTGGCATGCATCGATGACGAGATTAGGAATTTACCAATGAGATTGAAGTATCTTTCAGTCATATTCTTAGGAAGCTAATGAGGAATGCTTAGCTAGAAAAGATGTATGTAGGCATGATCTTTGTATTGGGGAAGAGGCTTGTATAGTTGTTTTCCTTTTCTGCATTCTATTAATTTTTTTTTTCTTTGAATGGTGAAAAAATTGAGTATTGGACTCATATTTGTGTTTAATTTTTAGGCCCCAATATAAATATGAGATGCCCTAAAAATCATCTCCATAGGATAATCTTAATCCTCCGATATGTAGATGATTCCATAACATGTATTTCTTTGTTCTATTAATAAAGTCCCATTTTTTCAAATAAACAAGTAATGCTAGGGCCCATATGCAAAAGACCTCCCTCTTGCCCCCTGATATGCAAATCATCTCTATAGATATGAGAACTTTTTAACTCACTAATCCCACTTTACAAGGACAAGAAAGTTAATTGAACCCAGGATCGTTACACACCGATGTAGAGGGTTTTTTAGACTACTTGATGGCATCAAACTAATAGAAGTTCTACAATGGAGGCCAGAGGCTATTGGTGGCAGAAATTATAGGGCTCTCTCATACAATGATCAGATGGGCGGTCACCATTCATTTGTGATTACTACCTTATGAGGGGCACATACAAGTTAATTAATCCAAATTACTAAGTTAATCTAATTCAAAAGTTTACAACAAGAAGTCAACAGTCGACAATCATACAAGACCCAAAACCAACAGCTCCACAGTCTACAATGCACAAGAAGTGGAAAAGAAAGAACTAGACTCAGTTTATACTAGTAAAGTCAATGAATTGTCACAACATCAACTCAACTCAACAAAGCCTTTGTCCCAAACTAGTTGGGGTCGGCTAAATGAATCCTTTAGAAAAATGAAAAATGAATCCTTTAGTAAAGTCAATGAATTGTTACAACATAAACGACAAAATTTTAGTGTATGTCCCATCAAAAGATAAAGGAGATAATAACTGCACATATGCAATGGAGCAATGTATACATTAAGTTTATATAGCAAAAAAGACACAGTGAAAACAAAGCATTTATTTACTAAAAAAAGCATCTGAAATAATTTAAATGATGCAAATATATTAAAAAAATATCACAGAATGGGAGAACTTCAGAATAGTACCTCCATTTCTCTCTCGTCTTGCATCCAGAGGCAAGGTAACCTACAAGATCCTCCTTCGTCAATGGTTCTGTAGTAATTACAGCATCCTCTGTAGGAGGACTTGCAGTAACAACCATCCGATGCCCTCGTTTACATGCTTGTGTTTTCTCACCATTCCACGACAAGCAAGAAAAACCTGCACAACATTCCTTCTTTCTGGATGCTTTATCTCTCAAAATAATATTACACTCATTCTTTTCTACCATCATGAAGGCTCTATTTTGTTCAAACTTATAACCCGAACGAATGCAGTAAGAAGGTGGTGTCTGGGAAAAGAGCGCCATTATGTATCTCTGAAGAGTTACAGCTTTAACAAAAGGACAGAGATTAGGCTAACGTAGTGCAGAAAATGGCAAGAATGAAATTATTATTTGATGAAATTATTAAGTGTGAAAGAATTGAAAATCCAACCTTTTTAGGAAGGAACGAACTGTTTTTCCTAGAATATAAGTTGACTTACCGGTCTGCTTGGGTGGTGATTAAGGAAATTAGACAATTATACAGTAAGAAAAGATCTCTTAAAATAAAAGAAAATGATAACAAAATGCGTTTAAAAAATTTTCATAAATGTATCCCACATGTCCCATGAAAGAGAAATGAAATAAATGGTGGGATTAGTATTCATGAAATGACTAAACAACCATAATTTAGTCTTTAAATTTCAAATTTCATTGATAACAGAGATCTATGGCCACTGAATGAACCAACGGCAACCAGATTTCTGCTGCATAGCCAATAGGGTACTACTGAGAAGTCCAGCAGTCACAAGGTGGTCAAAGAAGCAGCCTTCTCCTTGAAAAGAGATAGAGCTCCTGCTTCAGATGGCTTTTGTTTGGCCTTTTTCCAAATATGTTGTGAATGGCTAAAAAAGATACGATGCATTTTTTTTTGAATTCTATCAGGTGGGATCAACAAGTGTCCATGTGCCACTTTCATCACTTTTTTTCAATAGTGAAATGTTTTTATTAATACAGAAACAAGGGGTGCAGCCCTCAACCTAGGTGGTCAATACATAGAGGAAGAAAGGAAAAAAACAAAAAAACAAGAACAAGAGCCCTCCCTTCTCACGGAGGGAGAAAATCGAACACCTCCAACCAGAGTCTACCAACTCTCATCAGGACTAGCATATCCACTTCACTATTAGCGGATCTTCTGACATTTCTGAAAAGGAATTGAACAACCTATCCCCCCCCCCCCCCCCCTCCTCCTCTCCTCCACTGCCAACATGGTGGTGAATCTTGTCCACCCAATGCGCAAATCTCGAAGGGTAGGGATGGCTCCCAAGCATTCACCTAATGACATTAAGAGATCAACGAAAGAAAAATACTCTCATCATTAAGTCTTAAGCCCTGAAGGACTGCCCTTAGCTCAGCTTTATTAGAATCAATAGTCGCTATAGGACAAGAAAATGCCCACTTTATGCTGCCCCTATCATGCCTAAGGAGAACACCAACCCCCGCCGACCCTGAGTTACCGAGGCTCGAACCATCAAAATTTAATTTATGCGACCCCGGCCGAGGAGGGAGTAGGGACCTCTAGAGCAAGGGATTTCTTTTGGAACTCCACTTACATAAATCTCTCTCCATCATCGATATAAGTCAGTAGAGGAAGGAAATAAACCCAAAATAAGGGAGAGATTTAACCACAAAAATGGTGAGCAAAATTCTTCTAGTGAATGCAAAAAACGAGCCTTTGACCGAATTACGGGACAACGATGGAGCAGATTGTTTGGTCAATTTTCGGCCAATAAGCCTCATTGGAAGTATAAATGAAATTTTAGCCAAAGTCCTCGTTGATAGATTCACAGGTTTCTGGGGAGACATCATTTTGAAGATACAAAGTGCATTCATTATAGATAGGAAATTCCCAATGGTGCTCTTCTAGATAACGAATGCGTTGAATATTATCATAGAACGAGCAAACTGAGTGTTCTTTGTAAGGTAAGCACTGAAAAATATACGAACAAAGTAGAATGGGACTATATAAACTATCTCATAAGCAGGATGAGCTTCAAAAGGGATCTGAAGAGGCTGGATGACAAAATGTATTTCGTCAGTTTGGTGCTCGATTTTGATTAACAAGACGCCCAAAAGATTTTTCAAGACTTTGACAGGCCTTCATTGGGGAGATCCTCTATCCCTATTCCTCTCCACGATCCTAGTAGAGGGATTGAGAAGAATGATATATAGAGCCAAATCTACAGGTTTAATTGAAGGTTGCAAAATTGGCTAACCAAAGTTTGAAATTTCACAACTATAATATGTAGATGATACCATATTATGCAGTGGCAATAATATTCAAAAGCTCAAAAAACTGAAGGTTGTGCTCAGATGCTTTGAGGCTATGTCTGGTCAAAGTGTAAACTTGTCTAAATAAAGATCCATTGGAAAAAGAAAAAAAAAAACTCAACAAACAATCTTCATCTGAAGGATTAAGTTTGATGCATATTGGATAGTCCAAAGAATGAAACTTATCCGCAATATATTGATTACTGAATATATGTTGGACCGTAAAATTCAAAAAATTTTACTGAAAAATAAAGGTAGATAAAATTAGAAAAGTACGAAGACAGAATTAAAAAATTAAAAATCATTGGCTAATACTAGAATATATGAAGATGATTTTACCACCCCTTGTTTTGAGAGAAAGATTTCTCTCTTTAAACCATAGTTTCCCGAAGTGATGCGGGAACGTGGGAGAGAGAAGCAAGGAGTTCAGAAAAGGGAAATTTCGGGAAGGGAATAGCTGTAAAGATATAGAGGAAATGTGTGGAAAGCGTTATTGAAAGTCAACATGAGGCACGTAATAAGCCTCATTGGAAGCGAACAAGAAGTGTATAGAATGAATAGGGTTATAGTAGATTAGGGATGAAGGGTTAATGTAAGTAGTACAAGTAGTAAAGTAGACTTTGTGACTTATCAGAATTACAAGTTTAAGAGATCAATAGCTTCACACATTTATTCATTTACATTTAATCCACAGAAGTTTCATTTAAAAGGACCTTCATGTTATTATAATATCCCTCTAAATTCTCCGTTTGCTTGCCGGGTTTTTTTCTTTTCCTGCGATTTATTTGGGTAAATGTAGGAGACAAAGGAGGGGAGAAGCATTAATTAGAGAATGATTGAAAGATATTATAATGAGCGGAGAGCGAAGGTCGAGAGAGAAAGAGACCACCATTTTCAAGACAAGATTTTGCTGATATGACGAAGAAAAAGCGGATGTGACCACTAAATATTCTCCCACATAAATCCTAAGGAAAAAAAAAAAAAAAACCCCAGCAACCAAACTGAGAAAGGCCTTAATCAAAGCAAACTGTTAAAAAGAAAAAGTCATTTTAAGAAGGAAAAAAAATCAAACAAACTCATTCAAATGTAAAAAAAAAACTTAATTCCAATCTCCAAAGTACAGAAAAATCACTCAATCACAAATCCCAAAGTTGCAGCTGAAAGTCTAGAGATCCAAAACGATTTAACAAATAAACAAAAAATGAAAAATCATCGAACTGAAGATCAGATAGAAGATTGATTACCTTGATTTCTCAAAGAGAAAGAAAATCGAATGAAATGAAGATCTAGGGCTTCTGACAAGAGCTGAGGAGAGAAAATTTTTCCTCTCTCTCTCTCTCTCTCTCTCTCTCTGTGGATTTGAGAATTTAAAGGACGACCGTAGCTGAGTAGGTGCGATTCCTTAAGCGGGCCCCACGTGCCACTTTGCTTACACGCCAGCTCGTGCTCTGTAGCGTCCTCAATGACGTAGTCAGGGCCTCGTGACGGACGCTCAGGATTATTCAGATGGATAGCGTCTTGGGCTAAAGGAAACTAGTGGTCCCCACTGCTTTAATCATAATCACAGACTGCGCCGCCACCGCCACTTGTACAGAATCGTATACGCAAAACTCTATGTGGGGTCCACGCACTATTTGTCTGTGGGACCAGTAATAAATTGCCATGGACCAAAAAAACAAGGACATTAGTTAAAAGGTACCACAAAATATCTAAAATAGTGAGATGGACCCCTTCAATTTCAAACTTGTGAAAGGGATCCATTTTGCTTTTCCTAACAAGGTTTTTTACCGAAATACCCTTCACCCTCAAAATATACACGTTAAGCCATAAAAATAAGGAGAAAATAGTGTTGTTTTCTTTTTCACACTTGAAAAATGGGGTAACCAAGAGATGAAATTGGGGTATCACACCTGGAAAATTTTGGATTGATGTCTGTTGTGCCTGGAAAGGGTTATCAGCACAAGGAAAATGGGGGTATCACACCTGAAAAATTTTCATATTTTGTATCCAAAACTCAAATCCAAATCCAAATCCAAATCCAAATGAGGTATCCAAACATGGCCTAAAGGTACATGAAGATCTTATTGTTGTTTTCATACTCTTTTAATTCACTTTCTGACATCCAATCCAAAATCCTTTTCCACATGAATTATGTTTTTCATGTATTTGACTTCCGAGATTTGTTTCTCTACCCCCATTATGGATTGCAATGGCCCATAAATCTTTATGACCAGTCATAACCATTAGATCAATTGCTTGCAACTGAAGAGTTAAAACAAATAAATATTCTTTTTTCCTAACCATTGGATCCATTGGGATTTTACATGGTACAAGTCCCTACAGTTCAATATTTCGCCAAAAAGGAATGCATGGCCTAGACCATAGATAAGCAAAGCCGTCCATTTGATGGGCGACAATGTAAATCGGTTGTGCCCCAAAAATCACTTCCACAAGATGATCCCAACCCTCCAATCTATATAGGTTTCCATAATATACAGTTCCTCTATAGATTGGAAGGATCAGATCATCCAATGGAAATTATATCTCGTGAGTCAACGCGCGCGTGGGGGGTGTTCTTGGTTCTGATTTATTATTATAACAACAATTATATGCCCTCCTTGTGGAAATTCCTGGCCCCGCCCCTATTTGCAACCAACAAAATTAACTCATTGATCTTCAACAATAGTTACGACTGCTAATTTTTGCTGAAAAGAACCACCACAAAAGCTTCAGCATCTAAACAAAAAAAGATGGAAAAGAGTATAAACCTATAGGAAGAAAAGAGTATAAACCCAAAGTTGTAATGTTAATAACATCAACATAATGTTGAACCAATTTTTTGTGATTCTGGGACCTAGAGGATGACATTAAGTCTACACTTCCATTAATGACAGAAGATGAATACAGAAACTGTTGGAATTGATGAAACAGTCATGATCACAGATTCACAAGCATAAAATAAATTCGGAGTCAATGAACTCAAATTTCAATGGAATTTCTTCTACCTGCAATCAAAATATCAATAGACCCAATGGAGTTTTTCCTACCAATTATCTTTAAACTGAAGCCATGAAAGGATATAAAAGCTCAAAATTTTTCCAAAATTTTCCAGGTGTGATACCCCCATTTCATCTATTGGTCACCCCATTTTCATATGTGGTACCCCAATTTTTATTGTGCTGGTAACCCCTTCCAGGCCCAACAGACATCAACCCAAAAATTTTCAGGTGTGATACCCCCATTTCTTCTCTTTGTCACCCCCATTTTCATATGTGGTACCTCCATTTTCCTTGTGCTAGTAACCCCTTCCAGGCCCAACATACATCAACCCAAGATTTTCCAGGTGTGATACCCTAATTTCATCTTTTGGCCACCCCATTTAATATGTGATACCCCCATTTTCCTTCTGCTGATAACCCCTTCCAGGCCTAATAGATATCAACCCACAATTTTTTAGGTATGATACCCCCATCTCAACTATTGGTCACCCCATTTTCATATGTGGTACCTCCATTTTCATTGTGCTGGTAACCCCTTCCAGGCCAGACAGACATCAACCAAAAATCTTCTAAGTGTGATTCTCCTATTTCATCTTTTGGTCTCCCCATTTTCATATGTGGTACCCCCATTTTCTTGTGCTGGTAACCCCTTACAGGCCCCATAGACATCAACCCAAAATTTTTCAGGTGTAATACCCTCATTTCATCTTTTGGTCACCCCATTTTCATATGTGGTACCCTCATTTTCCTTGTGCTGGTAACCCAGGCCCAACATACATCAACCCAAAATTTTCCAGGTGTGATACCTCCATTTCATCTCTTGGTCACCCAATTTTTTAGGTGTGAAAAAGAAAGCAACACTTTTTTTTCCTTGTTTTTATGGCTTAACATGTATATTTTGAGGGTGAAGGGTAATTCGGAAAAAAGTCTCATCAGAAAAAGCAAAATAGTACCCTTTCACAAGTTTGAAATTGAAGGAGTCTATCTATTGCATAGGGAAAATTGCCAATGGGGAACATCAAAACATGAGAATTGCCAACCGGGGACACACTTTTGAAAAATTGTTAAAGAGGGTTGATAACCCCTTTTAGAGACTTGATAACCCTCATTTCGTCCCTCTCTAACAATTTTTCAAAAGTGTCTCCCCTGTTGGCAGCTCTCGTATTTTGAAGTCCCGCATTGGCAATAAAGATCGTTGAAAAAGTGGTCCCCACCTATGCATTTGGTAGTTTTGCACCCTACACCAATCCTACCGTACACGTGGCATAATATATCATAATCCAGCCGTTGAGTAACGGTTTAGAAACATATGGTTACGAAGAAGGTCATGTTCTGACCTAATTACACGTATCACAAAAAGACAAATTTTTGTTATAATACATCTCCATGGGGACGCACAATTTATATTCCATGTTATAATATTGATATTAAATAGAGGGATATGATATATTCGCCCCCTTTCCTTCCCTTTTCCACCCCCTTCTAGTATAAAATAGTCATAATTCGGACCTTAGGGTATGGATTCAATGTCCAAGATTCGGATCATACCCCCTACTAATTAGTAAATCATAGATAAGATAGAGATTTTATACAGTGTAAGCCCTTATAGATCCTTATTTTTCAAGAAGTACTGTACGGGCCTCACTGTAGGATGATCCAAACCGTCCATATGATGGGCCATAACGTAAACATGTTTTGCCCAAAAAAATATTTCCATAGGATGATCCAAACCCTCCGATCTATAGGGTTTGGATCATCCTAGGGAAAAGATTTTTTGGGCACAACCTATTTACGTTATGACCCATCATATGGAACGGTTTGGGTCATCCTACAGTGTTGGTCCGTACAGTATTTCTTGAAAAATAAGGGACTATCTGGGCTGACACGGTATAAAATCTCAGATAGAGAGGGGAGTGGCATTACTAAAGCAAGAGAGTGCACGTATCATCACCTTTCAACTTATATTAAAATAGGGATTCCACGAGAGTGCACGTATCATCACCTTTCAACTTATATTAAAATAGGGATTCCACTTTTCTTATCTTTTGTTTAGTCTCCATTCCTGTTTTTGGTGGACCAGAGAGCTAGAAAAAACAAACTGGTAAAAGAAGGCACAAAGTTGTGGGGGAACAGAGAAAGGGAAACGAAATACTCACTCTCTTTTCTTCCCCAGGCCACCCACTAGTGGTCTAAGTAGTGTACTCATAAATATACTAAAGGGGGTGGCCCGGAGAAGAAAAGGGGGTGAATATATCACTTCCCTGTTGATAGAGTGATCTCTAGACCTTTATATTTGTGGTGGTCACAAGGAAATGATGATAGTGATCTCTGAAAGATACAATTCTAGGGTTATGGATACTGCTGAATCAATGCTCATTAAGTGGACCCCTCCACTTAGTGCTATTGCTCTAGAGCTATGGCCCACACATCATCAATTCATTCTTTTCAAATGAACCATGGCTGCATCCCCTTGTTTGGTATCAGCAGCCCCCTTTTTTTAACAATTAAACTTATCATGAACATAAAATGATACAATAATATAGTTTTAATATTATTTCCTCATGTATTTTTAAAAAAAAGTTATGGGGCCCAAATGTGTTCCAAGATCCAAACCATTCATTTGTTGCGGCCTAACGTAAATAGGTTGTGCTCCGAAAATCATTGCCATAGGATGATCCTAACCCTCTGATATGTAGTGGTAATGTATCGTCCTACAGATTGGAAGACTAGGATCATCCTATGGGGTGGTTTTGGGGGCACAATCTATTTACGCTGGTGTTGGGGGTTCCACACAAAACCAAAAGATCCCACATCGAAAAAAGTGAAAAGATGTGTATGAGTTTATAAGTGTTTGGGCACCCTTCACTTAATGGCTAGCTTTTAAGGGTGAGTTCTAAACAGGTCCCAACAATTAGAAATTGCAGAAACGGGCTTAGCAGAAAGTTACCAAACCTCATGAATGGTTTTTTTCTAGGTTTCTCACTCACAGCACCCAAGCCATCCCAGCTGATCTCAGTCAAGTTAAGAGATTTTGCATGATGTGTGCACGTGAAGTCCAGTGTTTTTCAGAAAGTACACTTAGGCCCACTTCTCAAGATGACCCAGACTGTTGGTTTGATGAGACACCGTGTAAATAGGTCGTCAACCATCTTTAGCGAAAATTCCCTACCCCTGTGTTCTAAAATCATCCCATTGTGTCCTATTTCTAAGGGGTATTTTCGCCATGATAAAAAGCCAAAAATCTCGCCATCTGTAAACGGAGACCTCGCAGATGTCGTATATGTCCCTTCCTTACGCCTTCAACCTTAATACGTGTCCATTCATTTCAGCCGCCCATAGTTTCAAAGCCCCGTCTCTCTTTGCAAGGGCAGCGAACAAGAGAGGAGTCGGCCATTGTAGCTCTCTCTCTCTCTCTCTCTAGATTCAAAGGTTTTTTTTGTTCTCTATGATTTCCTCATTCCATTTTCTGTGTCTCTCCTCCTTTTACCTTTTTCTTCCTGTGAATGAGTTCATCTTGATCTCTTCTCTTTGCTGCTAGATACACTTACCCCCTTCCCGTCGCATTTTAATAGGGTTTCTGTGCCTTCGTTGAAATAACAACCCTTACATCGTCTCTATTTCCTACAGCCCAGATTTAGGGTTTTTTTCTTGAACTAAAATGTTCTTCTCTAAATGCAAATGCATTCATCATGTCAGATTTGATTAGAGATGTTGTGGTAGATGTCACTTCTTCATTATGTTATTTCCACATTATCTCATGACATTGATATTTATATTTATGTTTTGCCAACAGAGCTTACTGATATAGTGGGGGACTTGTGGAGATAGATGGTAGAGAGCCTTCATCAGCTCCTCCTTCCTCAAGCTTTGTGCCAGGTACCGCTCTGATTCTTCTTCTTCTTCCCTCTCTCTTTCTCTCCTCTCGTTCTCTTCAACCTAGGGTTTGTTCATATTACCAATATGATTAATTTTTCTACGCCTGGGTTTTCTTCTCTTCCCACATGTCCCTTTTCGATTATAAGAAAAACATATCTGCTAGAAATTGGGATTTTCCTTTCACTGTTTTTTTTAAACTGATTTTTCCCTCTTCACATGGCCCCTGTTTCGATTGCAAGAAATTGGGTTATTTTCCTCTTCACATATGGCCTATTTCCATTGCAAGGAAAACTTTATGATGGAAATGTTACGAGTATGATTAATTTTTTCTAGGGATGGGTTTTCTTCTCTTCCCACAAGCCCCTTCTCGATTGCACTGGCATGAAAATTAATTCTGGAAATGCTATTAATCGATGGTAGTGATGCCTCTTGTCATTTACTTCGGATGATTTCCCACGGAAAAGTCTACAACTAGAAAAACAAATGTAGCTAATAAGCTTATTCACAATCTGGAATTGCTTTTATGTTGTTTTTTAATTATTTTTTTCTATTTTCTATTACAAGCAAAGTGAGTTTTAATAAATTTATAATTTTGGATAGTTTCTGCTCTCATAAGCGGGTACGAGTGTTGTTTCTTCTTTTATTGGGGCTGTTCTGTTAATTCTTCTTTTATTTGGTCTAATACTCTAATAGAATGATTAGCTATGAAGCTTAGGAATGTTGGACTGGTTTATTTGATTTATTAGTGTAATGGGTTTTGAATTTATGAAGGGCGGATTGTTTTTTTTATTCTATCACTATGGAGAACAACACCAATTTGATTTATTGGTTTGTGAGTTTTCAATGTGAGCAAGGTTGGCTTGGTTTATTTTATCTAATGGGAAAATTTAACAGAGTCGTCAAAAAATGCTTATGAAGTTGTTTATGATTTTTAAATTCTTGTCTCAGTTTTGATATTAAAAATAGTAGCAGGCACATAGCCTAAATTCTATTTGGATGTCGTTGAAGAAAATTTAGAGGAAAGAAGGGTACATGAAAAAATCTACATTTCTCACTCTATGCCTTTTAATGGTTCCGGTTAGCACCTTCTTAGTTGCATATTTCTACTATATATTTTTTTATTAGTAAAGAAAAATTTAAATTCTTTGTTATTCACCTATTATGCCAATCTCTATAGCGAAATTCAATGAATCAGGGTTTGGAACTTTGATCTATGTTGTAAATGATGATCATTACCTTTTCTAGGATCTCGATGGCTTTGTCATGGGAGAGGGAACAAGCTTGCTCCTTTTGGAAGAACGGGAACATGTGAAGGTATAGTTTTGGTGGTTTATAATCACCCTAAAATTTATTCCAAATCTTCTGTTTATCTTACTTTGCCTTTTCTTCCCAAAAGCTTTTTGTTGAATAAAAAGTTTATTTATGGAACATGGTTAAATGGTCGGGCCAAGGGAGTTGAAATATATGCGGAGTTACTTGGAGGGAGTATGGCGTGTGATGCTTATCATTTGATGTTTATTCAATTGATATTTTTTTTACCTCACTTGCATCTAAGTCTTTCTTGGCCTTCTTCTGATCTTCGTGGGCAAGGTCTCTAATTCATAATTCTATTGTTCTTCACATTTGTATTTACATTTCTATCTCTAATTCATTGTTTTTCACATTTCTGTTTACATTTCAACCACTGTAAGTACTAACATCAATATAGATTTTGAAACTTGGTACAATAGACAGCAAAAACTCACCCTTTGACGATTCAAATCCCAATTATTTTTCATTTTATTTATCCGCGTATACTTTTCATTATTTTGAAACAGAAAAAAAGCATTAGAGTGAAAATTGTTGAAGTTTTCAAGTTTAAGAGATCCCTTTTCCCTATCAGTATTGCTTCTTCATTGCTTTTTAATAAATCTCTCACTCCGTTTAAAAAAATATAATTTACAGAAACCGGTATCTACTAAAAGAAATTGTTGGATTCAAATATGAAGTGTCTGGCCCATTTTCAAAAATGGTGCAATCATTTTGAAAGGTAACATTTGATTCTTTATCCACAAACATGGTTTTAGAAACCAGTATCTACTTAAATAAATTGTTGGATTCAAAAAGAAGTGCCTCACCCACTTTTAGAAATGGGTGCAATCATTTGTAAAGGTAACGTTTGATTCTTTATCCACAAACATGGTTTTAGACGCCCCTGCTTATGGTCATTGGTCATACTGTTGCAATGTTACAGCCCCTGAAGATGACCCCGACTATCATTAAAAAGGTCATAATCTCAGCTCACAAACAGTCTATCTAATTGCTTTCAAACCCTGAATTAAATACGCTAGCTTTAAGTTTTCTATTAAAAATTTGAGTATTTGAAGGAATTGTCCTACGCATTTTCTTAACAATCCTTTATGTCATGTGGTGACCAGTTTCATCACCATCTAATCATGGTCAAATGGGGATGGGGATTGGCAACCTGCAGTGGCATGTTGTTTGATTTTTTAAGCAGTGATGGGAAGCAGGCCCAATGATGATCAGGTTTTGATCCAATGTTGGTGTTTCTTACCACCCTCACTTTCAATGTAAATCCAGCAGTGTTTACTTGAGCAGCATTTCTTTTTTTGTTATCGAAGAAAAAAGTTGAATAAAGTGATCATGTCTTTATGCAGCTTTAGATCTACTTATTTATTTGAATGTTCAAGGACCTTAGTGGAATGCTATTCTTGCTTCGGGGTAGAGCAGTGGGTGCAGTCCAACAAAGCAGTATTGGAAGGGGAAAAGGGATTCGGAGTTCTACCGACAGGTCTTTCATGCCTTGCAAGAATCCCCTGCGCTTTATTGAGATCCTTGAAAACATTTACATGGTATGCGTTTTATTTAATGTTTTAGGTGATTAGTTCTTATGAATTGTTTTAAACCCTCCTCCTAGATTATCTTATTCGTGAGTTTACTACCTTATTTTATGAGTAGTGCAGGTTGTATATGCAATAATTCACCGAAAGAAGGTCTTTAAAGCCTCATGTAGTGCAGGTTGTATATGCAATAATTCACCGAAAGAAGGTCTCGCTTTAATGAGCTCCTTGAAAACATTTAGATGGTATGCTTTTATGTTTTAGGTGATTAGTTCCCTTGAATTATTTTAAACCCTCCAAGATTATCTTATCCATGAGAACGGAGCAGATTTGAACAATTATCTTCTTTGTAGGTTTTGAATTTCTTCAAAAACCGGATGGATGCACAACGAATGGATGGTGAATGGTTGGTGAAGAAAGTCCTCCAAATCATAATCATTTGGCATGTGAAGGGATGAAGGTGGAATGGAATTGATCATTGTCTTCCTTTTATAACTTAAAAGTTCATTTTAATTCAATTAACTACATGAAAATCAATCACTTATGTTTAGGATTTGAACAAATGTGTTTACCCAGTTCCAATTCACACACCGAGAAGAACAGGACACGATCTACCACTGCGTTTGCTCCTTTCCGGCTGTCGCTTTCCTACTGTAACATTGATTCCTCTCTACCCGTCGCCTTCTTGACGATCTATCTACCATGCATTGCATTCTGCCAGCCATTCCATTCATACAGGCAACATTCGTCGAGATAGCAAAATCAACAACCGCTGACCACTTAAACAGTAAGTCACACCATTCATTTTCCTAAATCTTTCGAGAAATGAACTGAATCAATGATAAATTTAAAATCTGGTCGAAGTGGTTGATCCGATGTAAAAATTAATGGTGAAATTTGGGTTTGACTCTGTTAAAGTTGGGGTCAACTCGGTGAAAGTTGGGGTCGTGTCAAAAAATTTCGAGTCGTGTCGGAAAATGCCGGATGGTATCAGGAAAGAGTCGACTCAACCCAATTTTTCCTGGAAATGACCTGAAGTTAATTTGGGGTATTTTAATTATACATCTATGATTCACAGTTTTTTCCAATTACTTCCCAATTATGGAAGGAAAAGTTTTCATTGACCATATACAGTTTTAATTGCTGAATTTATCCTCTAATTTATTAAAAAATCATGATTTTTCACTGCAAAATTCAATCTTAATGTCTCATATTAAAAATAATCATTATGTCATGTCCCTTTCAATTGATTTCATTTGTGAGATTGCCTTATAAATACCTTGAAAGTCAACTACAAAACTTGGGACCGTTTGGTTTTGTAGAGATGAAAGCAGACTAGCCTGAGAAAATTGGGTTTTGTTTTTTGAAATGTTATACAGATGCAGCTTGTGTTCCAATATCTGAAAACCAGAAACGTCTGTTCATGAACTTCAGAAAAAGGAAAGATGGAAAACCCACAAGATCACCTTGGCTGTAGTTTTGTTGGGGACTTTTTTGAATTTCTCTTAGTGAGTGTTTTTTTTTTTGGTGATTTGCTATTACTGTACATTTGGAAAGCTATACTGTACATGACAAACAAGTGGGAGATATTTTTGGATCATCTTGACAATGAGTGGGTGGGCTTGACTGTAGTTTTTAAAATGTTTCTCCCCGCAACAACTTATGTTAGTATCATTATCCATTATTTGATTGGATGATATTGCTTAAGCGCGCTCTTGGTTATTTGCTTCAGGGTGCTCCTATGGAGATCATGCTGCAATATCTTCATATAGCTTTCATGTTTTAGTAATTCATTAGTTTTTAACATTATGTTGTTTTAATGATCTTGCCTGCTTCCTGCATTGATGGCAAATTCTAAGATTCCCTATTTTTAGTAGTGTTGTACGTGGTAGCGAATGTGGTTTACGAAAAATGTTCTACTCACATTGCCTGTCTGCTATTCTGAACTAGATCTGTGTACATTCAAAGTTTATGGGGATTCCTCTATTAGGTGATGAAGTGTATGGAGGAACAAAGAACATGGATTTGTCATGTTATTGGCCAAGACTCCATCGAGTTATCACAACCACCTCTCACTCTTGCTCTCAAAATTACAAAGGCCCTGCCTCCATGCCTTGTCTCTTGGGTAAAGTCTTGTTCCCTCTAAATTTCTCTTAGGCTTTGTTTCTTTTGACGTAAAATGAGCGTAAAACAAATTAATTTTACGCCCATTCTTTCACTTTGGTTTCTAGATGATCAACACAACATGGGTTGATTTTACATTTGCCAATGGAGGTATAATCTTGGAAAATGAGTTTTACTGTATTAAAATTTTAGATGCACAAACATACATCATGTAACTCTCTCGCCTTGCTGAATTACCCGTTTTTTCAAATGATACACTTATGGGGAGAAATTTCACAGAAAAGTCCTACTTTGGTTGACATAAAACAGGTCCAAAGCTACTTCAACTTCATTTTAAAGATCGAAACGAGAAATTTCGCAGCTGTACTAAACCATGTTGTAAAATATCTTGGTCGCACATGCATTTGCACGTGCATCTTTTACTAGAATTCATAAAATTGTCAGTGGTAGAAAAATTATCCATTTAAAATTACCTGCACTTTTATGTCGTAAAATACCTCAGTCTCACCTTATCAAGCAATAGTTTGAGAAAGTACCTGATAATGCAATAACTAATGAAGATTCTCAATCTGTTCTATATGATTCACAAATATCATGTCTTTCTTTATTTGTTAGTTGTGGGAAGCTTGCATAAGCAGATTAACTACATGACATTGGCATGTCAATGATTATTTAATTGCATCGTCTGCCTTTAGCGAAGTGAGAATGATGGGACATCACCAATCATGATGCACATTTTAGAGAAATTTTGTGCAGTTCTCTCCTCGCAAGGATTTTCAGCGATTGAGGGAGGGGTTGGAGGCAATATCACCAATTTTATTGAGTTCTGGAGGAGGGTAGGAAAGAAATGTTGTGTCAGTGATTCCAGGGCATTCTGTGGATTCCAAGAGCGGCAAGGCTGGGTGACAGCTTCAGATTGAATTTCCATGAGTGCTAAAGATAACCATTTGTTTTTCCTGGCCCAAATTGTACTTCTACCTTGTGGAATGGAGCTATAATTTTTGTATGGGGTCATAACCTTTGGACTAATGGGTATGCGTATAAGTGATCGGATTTCTCTAATGTAGCCTTTGCAATTTCATGGGTTCAATGGATTTTTTTGGTTGTGAAACTATGCTTGAATTTAGTATACCTCTGTTTACTGCGAATTTTCTGAAATTTGAGTTAATGGGTATGTGAGAAAGACTGGTTTTCATTGATTTTGTGCTTGCTTTTAAATTTGTTGTATTTAAAATTTATGTTCATTGGGTCTCCTTGAATTTCAAGGGTATTGAGGATATAAATTCATGAATTTAAGTTTTATGAGTAGGCAATATAATGAAATGATATAATAAAAAATACAATGAACTGTTGTTGCGTGTTTCATTTTCATCTCATGGGGAGCTTGTAGAGGAATTGGGGTGAAAGCAATTGGGGAAGGCCAAAGTTTTCGATATTCATGGAGTGGCAGACCAGTTGGAGATGGGATGAGGTTTTATTTCATCGGAGTTTCTATGGGTGGTTATTCTATTGCCTCAAATATATACCGCACACGCATGATAACACTACGTCACTATTGCTTTCTTTTCTTCTTGGAAGTAATGTTAACATGAAGGTGCCCTTACAAATTGAAGAGCAGAATCTATTCACTCGGACGATTTTATATCAATTAAATTGTGAAAATTTCTAGGAAGAAAATCTTACTAAATTTTGTTATCAAATACCTTAGTTTCACATTCAAGCGTACATGCACTTTTACTAGTACAAACAAGAGCAAAAGGCAAAAGGCGACAGTTTCAAGTAGCAGTATCACCCACTATGCATATAATCTCATGCTAAGTTACAAGTTTACAAGGAAAGCTTTGAATCAAAATTGGTGATGTAAGATGGAACATTCACCAACCAATAAGGAAATATTTTATTTCTCTCCATGGATCCCAAGCCCAAGAAATCTGTCTCTAATTCCATGCACATCCTTTGCAACATCTCCCATCTCCATTCGTTCTCTCGGCGATTCTGCAGAACATACAATTCCAATCTTCAACAAAGACACCAAGCACTCTCGCAATTGACACATCATTTCTCCACTAATTCTAGCGTTGTTGGCACCTCTTTCTTCCTCATCTTCCAATGGCAATAACGGATCCACAATCTCCATCACTCGTTCAGGCAAAGCCAACTCTGTAAACTTGCGAATGCTTAGACCATTGTTAAACATGTCATCTGTGGGGCATTTCCCAGTGAATAATTCTAATAAAAGAATCCCATAACTATACACATCCCCGGATGTGGAGGCATGGCCACCTGTCCCATATTCTGCAATTTCACAGATCTCTTATACTTTTGTTATGAGAAAGAAAGCTAGATACTATTTAGAAATTAAAAGAAGATAGGCGATTGGCTTTAAGAGACAAGAGGGGCAGGGGAGGAGCTACATGTAGCTTAAGGGGGGCAGCTGCCCCTCTTGAGTTGGGCCAAACTCCTTTATAGGCCCAACGCAATTGGGCCCAGTCTTATGTATAACCTGTCCCCCTTATCAATAAATGCTGGCTCCGCCACTGAAGAGGAGAAATCTTTTTCCTTAAAAGCATTGAAAGAGTTTGAGTATTAAGAAAGACAAATAATGCATAAGCAGACATAAACTATGGACCGATTGGAATTGATTTAGCACAGTGAAATAAATGATTGTCCATATTTATAATTAATGAGTAGATGGTTAAGGACTCATGACACTGAACTAAAATACACTATATATAATTGAAAAAAATCAACAAAAACATTTTGGGCGTAGCATTTTTGAAAATTTTTATGATTGTCCTTATTTTCTAAAATGCATCTAAAAATTAGAAGGTTTGAGAAACTAAGAAAATTGTTACCTGGAGCAATGTACCCAATAGTTCCCTTTAACCCAATCGTGCTACTTTGATCTTCAGAGGAGTCGCGAATGATTCTTGAATAGAACCTGGCTAACCCAAAGTCACCCAATAGACCATTCGTGTCTTCATCAAGAAGAATGTTGCTTGGCTTCAGATCACAATGAACGATTGGCATATGACAATGATAGTGAAGATAATCCAATGCAGAAGCCACATCAATTGCTATGTATAGTCTCTCAATGAAGTTCAAAATCCTCAATTGATGTTGCTCATCTACTTTTGGATGCAACCACTTTTCTAGACTCCTTTACTGGGCAAAAACACAATCTGGGGATAAATTTCTTCATGCAGATTGAACCGCCCTTTCAGTTTCAACAAACACAGACATTCCAAAACAGCAAGAGACACACAAGTCCACTATGCAGTCCCATACCAACACAGTCAACTCATATGCCATCTAAGCTCACCACACTGTCCCATATCAGCACAACAAACCCATTGTCGATCTAAGCGGCCTTGCCGTCAGTTCCAAGGTCTTTCGGAGGTGACCATCTCGCATGCTCCATAATTATTGTGAACTACCATCCAAGTACTTCAGTCATTGGCCAGCTCTTTACCCTGAGCATGTCTACTAATTCGTCGAGGTCGCAAACACCTTCACCCTGCAGACCCCAGTATGAACACCCTTCTCGTGGGTGCTACCTTGACCTTGGTTCGTTGGTGCTCCATCTTCACCCTGAGAGCATACTGCTAGTTCGTCAAACTGGTTATGCCATCACATTGAGTAAGCAATTTCACTTCTGTAAGCGCTTTAGTGCGAATACGTTCAGCACCTCATTTGGTAGGGGAAGGCTTCTACCAGCAAACCAACCCTTTATCATAGCAAGCCCTTAGGCCATATGCAAACACGTCACTGTTTAGCCAACACTGCAACATAGCATTCACAACTCCCAAACTGCCATTTCCGATCTCACACATCCGTGGGTCATTGAAACATGGCAACCCATTCGCTGATGGTTGCTGCTCTTCTACTGTATCAAAGCTTCGACCAAATCCATTGAGCAATGCTTAAACTGTTAGAAAAACTGATGTGCAAATCTGTAATTTAGGATTCGAGAATAACTTATAACAAATTAATCTCACAATTTGAAGACAGAGATCAATAATACTATTTTCTACAATAATAATCTGTAAAGGAAAAAGAAATCGTTAGATCACTTATCGAATTGAGGCACGAAGAATCTTCGTTGTCCTTAAGGCAAATCTCGCCCCACTATGACGAATCAACGGTGCAGATGGGCGTCTCGGCGTATGCCTCCAGGATACAACAACTCTCGCTCCAGGGGTGTGCACTCACGCAGCCCGGATGCCTAAAAACTCGCTTATATTTGCCAAAAGCCTTGAGCAGAAAACCAGAGAGAAAACCATAGAAGTGAAAGAGTAGAAGAAGAATCCGTGAAGGATATCTTTCTGTTTTCTCTAAAACCGATTTATATAGAAAGGTAATCGACATGTTAGGGTGAAACGTCGCACTCTTTTAGTGCGTGAGAGACGTTTTCCAAATGGTCACTAAACCACGATTAAGGAATCTCAAACGGTAAAAGAAGAGTTAAAACAAAAAATAAATAAATTCTTGACCGTTAAAAGGAAAAAATAAATAAATAAAAAGAAAAGCCTTAGGTCCACGCGCGAGGCCGGGCGTTGCGCGTGTGTGTGGTAAGATCAAAAGTCCACCGGACCCAAGTGGGCGATCCGTGCGCGTAGGATCCCCATGACCTCTTGCTTATTCACAAGGTTAAGAGAGTGAAAGTATATATATGGCCACTCTCATCCTCTCACACTTCCCATCTAGGACTAAAGTTTTCTCATGACTTTAGTCTTTTTGGAGGGAAGCCCAAAAGCATACATGTAATGACTAAAAACACCCCATTGTAAGTTTGAATTACAAAAAGACTTTTTTCACATAAAAAGTCAACAATCCCCCACTAATTCAAAATTACAAGAAATAAATAAATCATAAACGTAAATAGATTTGATCAAGGCAATATGTGTTATGCATCAGTAGAGGTGTCTTTTGGACTTGAACCTTTACTTAGTGTAGGTATATCGAGTTTATCAAGTACTTGGTGAACATACGTCTTGAAACAAGCACTTTTAGTAATAAACTGAGACAACATACCACACACACAACACAGAAGGCATAAGCAAGTTCATACGGTGTCGCACTTTTCGGCCATGTGCTATGTCCTGTTTTCATGAGCGCTCTAGAGAAATTAGCCCATTCTCATATGAAGCGGCCACACTTCCACACTCATATAAGTGTATCTATCAGGAGTGCCCTGTAACTATGCACCCCACTGACAATCAGCTAGTTAGCTAGTCAGCTATAGATAACATTAAGAGTCCTACAACTCATCCTCTTTTTGTTACAGTTTGCACCCACATCATAGGGATAGGCTTAGTGAACTTAATTCACTTACAACTTGGTGCAAAACAGATCACTCAAATAACTTGTTTTTCTCATTGAACCTACTTCTTGGGATCTCCAGTCAGATAGGTTGGGTTCCTGTTATAGGTGATCTAAACAGTGGGCTTCAGCCCCATCCCCCTCGATGTGCTCATGACTAAATTTTTATTTAGTCCTTTTGTAAGACAATCTGATATATTATCACTTGATCTTACATAATCAATGGTTATCACTCCATTCTTTAACAACTGTCTTATGGAGTTATGCCTCCGACGAATCTGTCGAGATTTACCATTATATACATTGTTACCTGCTCTTCCAATAGCAGCTTGACAATCACAGTGGATTATAATACCCGGTACTAGCTTATTCCAAAATGGAATATCAGTCAGAAGGTTTCTAAGCCATTCAGCTTCCTCACTTGCTTTCTCTAAAGCAATAAACTCAGACTCCATAGTCGATCTGGCTATACACGTTTGCTTGGTTGATTTCCAAGAAACTGCTGCACTTCCTAGAGTGAAAACATATCCACTCCTTGATTTGGTCTCAAATCCAGATACCCAATTTGCATCGCTATACCCTTCTAGTACAACAGGATATTTAGTGAAATGCAAACCATAGTCTATGGTTCCTTTAAGATATTTCAATACTCTAATTAGAGCTTCCCAGTGATCACTACCAGGATTACTGGTATAGCTACTGAGTCTACCCACTGCATAGGCTATGTCTGGCCTAGTGCAGTTCATCAATACATTAGACTCCCGATAACTCTAGAGTATTCAAGTGGATTTACTCCACTTCCTTTATTCTTACATAATCTTATACTAGAATCATATGGGATAGCCACAGGTTTACAATCAAATTGATTAAACCTTCTAAGAATTTTTTCTACATAGTAAGACTGAGATAGAATTATTTCTTCTGTGTTTCTATTAATTTTGATACCCATGATTACATCTGCCTTTCCCAGATCTTTCATATCAAAATTATTTGATAAAAATTTTTTAATGCCTTTAATTACACTGATGTCTGTTCCGATGATTAACATATCATCTACACACAGACAAACAATAACACCACTATCCCCACTAAATTTGCTGTATACACACTTATCTGATTCATTTATTATGAATCCATTTGATAGCATCACACTGTCAAACTTCTCATGCCATTGTTTTGGGGCTTGTTTCAAACCATATAGAGATTTTATAAATTTACACACCTTTTGCTCTTCGCCTTGGATTACAAAGCCTTCATGTTGATCCATATAGATCTCCTCATCTAATTCACCATTCAGAAATACAGTTTTGACATCCATTTGATGGATTTCCAGGCTATAGATTGCAGCTATGGCAATTAAGATTCTTATTGTAGTTATTCTGGTTACAGGTGAATAGGTGTCAAAGAAGTCCATTCATTCTTTTTGCTTGAACCCTTTAGCTACTAATCTAGCTTTATATTTATCTATAGTTCCATCAGTTTTTAATTTCTTCCTAAAGATCCACTTGCAACCAATAGGTTTGCAACCATGAGGCAGATCTGTCAAGATCCATGTTCTATTACTCAAAATGGAGTCAATTTCACTATTGACAGCTTCTTTCCAGAATGAAGAATCTGGAAGGGACATTGCCTCTTTATATGTCTTTGGATCTCCTTCTAGAAGATAGGCAATGAACTCTGGACCAAAATTTTTCTCTACTCTTGCCCTTTTACTTCTTCTAGGCTCTACTGATTCTTCAGACACTAGATGGTCTTTATCTATAGATTCAATGGGTCTTTTAATTGTGTTCTCACTTAGACTAGTCTTATAAGGGAATAAGGTTTCAAAGAATTCAGCATCTCTGGATTCTATTATGGTGTTAGGTTGCAAATCAACATGATCTGACATATAAATCAAGAACCTATATGCACTACTGTTTTGTGCATATCCAATGAATGCACAATCAACAGTCTTAGGACCTAACTTAGTACTCTTAGGATCTGGAATCCTAACTTTAACTAAGCACCCCCACACTTTAAGGTATTTAAAATGAGGTTTTCTATTCTTCCATAACTCGTAAGGAGTTTTGTCAAAATCTTTAAAAGTTATCTTGTTCAGAATATAACAAGCAGAGAGAAGAGTCTCTCCCCATAAATTTTGAGGTAATCCTGAACTTCCTAACATAGAATTTACCATGCTCATTAGAGTTCTGTTTTTACGTTCAGCAACTCCATTTTGCTGTGGAGAGTATGGTGCAGTAACTTGATGTATTATGCCTTAGTTTTCACAAAATTCACTAAAAGCATTAGAAGTGTATTCACCACCTCTATCAGATCTTAAAATTTTTATCTTCTTTTCTAACTGATTTTCTACTTCAGTTTTATATGTAATGAATTTATCAAAAGATTCATCTTTATTTCTAATAAGATAAACAGTACAATATCTAGAGAAATCATCTATAAATGTAATTAAATACATTTTACCTTATCTAGATAAAACATTGTTTAAGTCACATACATCACTGTGAATTAAATTTAATAGTTTTGTTTTTCTTTCTTCTACTTTGTGAAAAGGCTTCTTAGAGTACTTTGATTGCACACATACTTCACATTTCTCTACTACTTGATCACTTTTAGGAATTAAACCTATGGTCATCATTTTCTTTAAAGATGCATAGTTAACATGACCTAGTCTACCATGCCATAAACAAGAAGAATCAGTAATATAAGCAGAAGAAGATGAAGCTTTATTCATAATGTTCTCAGTTACATTCAGTTTGAATAAGCCCTCACTAGAGTAACCCTTTCCCACAAATTCACCACTTTTAGTGATTACAAATTTATCAGCCTCAAAAACCAGTTTAAAACCTTTCTTGATCAGAAGTTACCCAGACACCGGATTCTTTCTTATATCTGGTGCATGAAGGACATCACAGAGCTTCAGAACTTTTCCAGATGTAAGCTTCAACAACACTGTTCCTTTACCCGTCACAACAGATGAGGACGAGTTTCCCATGAAAAGCTGCTCTCCATCCCCTACAAGCTCGTAGGAAGAAAATACACTTCTGTCACTACAGATGTGTCTGGTGGCACCAGTGTCCACCCACCAGTCCTTCACGTTACTAACCAGGTTCACTTCAGATACTACGGCCGACAGATATTGACCTTCAGCCACATTAGTCTGAGGCGCATTGTTTCCTTGAGGGTTTTTCTTCTTATCATTTTTCCGACAGTTTTTAGCATAGTGACCTGCTTTCCCATACACAAAGCAATTACCCTTCTTTTTCTTGAAATCCTTATTATTTTTCTTGAAATGACCTTTTCCTGATCGAGATGCAGGTTTAGAAAAAGTTTTCTTTCCAGATGAAGATTCAGTGAGATTTGCCTTAGAGTTAAACTCATAGGCCTTAGATTTCTGTTTTCTGAAACGATTTTCATCTTCAGTTCTAAGATAAACAAACAAGTCTTGAAGAGAAAAATCATTTCTGTCATGCAATAATGTGTCTTGGAATTTTTCCCATGAAGGTGGTAGTTTTTCAATAATTGCACCAATTTGGATCTGTTCTTCTATTTTGATCCCTCTAGCAAGAATGTCAGAAATAATCAATTGGATCTCATTCACTTGATCCATAATGGATTTTCCATCTACCATCTGATATCGAAAATATTTTCCAATTAGATGTTTCTTTGAACCCGTTGCTTCGACTAGGTATTTCTTCTTTAGAGTTTCCCACAACACTTTTGCAGACTCAATTCTAAAAATTACATCAAATAATTGATTACTGAGACAACTCAGTATATGACCTTTACAGAGATAGTTATCTCCTTTTCTTTTCTCAGTGAGATGAGTTCTAGCAGGTTCTTTCTCATCAGGTAATGAGTCAGGATCACTCAAGATATAGTCTAGGTTTAGAAAAGTCAGAAAGAATCGCATTTTTTGCTGCCATCTACCGAAATCCGATCCGTTAAATTTCTCCGGTCTTTCGGTTTGGGAAGCCATGATGATTAATTTTCAATAATCGAAATTCCAAAAAATTACAGATCACAGATCGAAGATTTGCCTTAAGATTGTTAGAAAAATTGATGTGCAAATCTGTAATTTAGGATTCGAGAATACCTTATAACAAATTAATCTCACAACTTGAAGACAGAGATCAATAATACTATTTTCTGCAATAATAATCTGTAAAGGAAAAGGAAATCGTTAGATCACTTATCGAGTTGAGGCACGAAGAATCTTCGGTGTCCTTAAGGCAAATCTCGCCCCCACTATGACTAATCAACAGTGCAGATGAGCGTCTCGGCGTATGCCTCCAGGATACAACAACTCTCGCTCCAGAGGTGTGCACTCACACAGCCCGGATGCCTAAAAACTCGCTTATATTTGCCAAAAGCCTTGAGCAGAAAACCAGAGAGAAAACCATAGAAGTGAAAGAGCAGAAGAAGAATCCGTGAAGGATATCTTTCTGTTTTCTCTAAAACCAATTTATATAGAAAGGTAATCGACACGTTAGGGTGAAACGTCGCACTCTTTTAATGCGTGAGAGACGTTTTCTAAACGGTCACTAAACCACGATTAAGAAATCTCAAACGGTTAAAAAAGAGTTAAAACAAAAAATAAATAAATTCTTGACCGTTAAAAGGAAAAAATAAATAAATAAAAAGAAAAGCCTTAGGTCCACGCGCGAGGCCGGGCGTTGCGCGTGTATGGTAAGATCAAAAGCCCACCGGACCCAAGTGGGCGATCCGTGCGCGTAGGATCCCCATGACCTCTTGCTTATTCACAAGGTTAAGAGAGTGAAAGTATATATATATGGCCACTCTCCTCCTCTCACACTTCCCATCTAGGACTAAAGTTTTCTCATGACTTTAGTCTTTTTGGAGGGAAGCCCAAAAGCATACATGTAATGACTAAAAACACCCCATTGTAAGTTTGAATTACAAAAAGATTTTTTTCACATAAAAAGTCAACATAAACAAACACTGATGATGGTACAAGTCTTTCCAGGCCATCACTCCTCTATTGTGCGACTCAAGTTATATAGGGGAGAATTCAAACTTCAAAGCTTCCATACTTAGTCACTTTGTTTGCCGAGCTTACAAAATAACTCATGCCACCAACACGGCTCAATGATGTCCCACACACAACACTGAGAAAGCTTTGCATCACTTTTCAGAAAGAAATGTCCCCACAGTTTCAGCTCTTCTTCGGCTGACTAATGGACTTTTAAAATGTTAGATTCAAAGACATCTGCAACATAGCACACCAAGCTGCCTCCACTTGGTTAACATTCAAGCTCTTAGCAACTCTACCATAACTGAAAGCGTTTCCCGTTCTTTTGTGCACTGCAACATGCACTAGAGATGCACTAGCCATAGCCACAAACACTGCAATTGCTGCAACTATGCCAGCACAGACACCAACGGTATCATAACTCCTTGACAAACTATTGCATTCACAATTTGCTCTGATCTGCCATTTGATACCATCTGATACCAACCATCAAAGCACACTCTGAATTCAGCTTGGACCAATTTTGCTTTGATACCAACTGATGTGTTTAGAACATGGTTTTAAATTTTGGATTTCGGTGGAGACCGACACCGAAATCGATAAAAACTGAAACGGTCATTTATTTCGGCCGAAATTTCAGTTTTTCCGAAATTTGACCCAAAAAATCTTTTTTTTTTATATTAATTTAATATTTCACCGAAATTTTGACCGAAATTTAATATTGAATAAAATATTGGTTTTGGGTTTTGTACCAGATTTCGACTGAAATTTCAAAATTTCGGGGTCCGAAACCGAAATTTTAAACCTTGGTTTAGAAAAGTCTACCGCCATCGAAAAAAATCCCACCCACGGCCATTCGTTCGTCAACCTCTAAATCATTCAAGAAAGACACAACGAAGTAGCATTGATGAATGCCACGATGAGATCGTTTTAAAAAATGGGGTTGTCTCAACCATTGATGATGACATACCGCAAGACAAAGAGAAGAAGACAATGCGGGAGACGGAAAAAGACTTTTGGAAAATGCGCAAGATCTGATTTTTCATCAATTGGTTCAAAATCTCAACCTTGAGGATCAGGTTGCTTTCAAGGCGGGTGGAATGTTACGTACCAAAATGGGTCCCACTTTGGGTAAAATAATTTAGTTTAGATATTCATTATATTTAGATTTGTTAGGAGTCTTAGAGATAAGGATTATCTAGATTGGTTGGTGTTAGGGAGTTTTAGAGAAAGTGGTCACGTGAGTTTTTTATTTATAAATAAGATGTAAGCAATCTTTGGAAATCAATGAAGAAAACTTATTCAGAAATTGTGTTTTGTGCACAAAAGAGGATTGATCCTTCCTTCTAAGTAGATCAAGAGGCCGATCTTCCCTCCGAGAAGATCAATCAGTTGCAAACCGATCTAGGTTCGTAACAGTACTGTGCATATATGGTTTCCCTTCCAACGTATCTACACTTCAATTTGAATGGGCATGGCAACACCCGAGAAAATCCTTGGCAGTTAGAAAAGTAGCTGAGAGTTTCAAATCCCTCTCTGGGGTTGGCAATAAGATAAAGCTCGCTCACACAATGCTAACTAGGGCTGGTTATTCGGTTATAACTGAACCGAAATACCCATTTTTTTGTTAACCGAAATTATTTCGGTTAGTGAAAATCACTAACCGAAACTGTAACCGAATTTTGTCTGGACCTATAGTAACCGAACCTTAATAATTTTCCGGTTAGTTCAGTTATAACCGAACAACCAGCAAAGTTTGATTTTAGGAGTTTTTATATGAAAAAATGAAAAATGAAAAATGAAGCCATGATATTTTGATCCAACAGAAGAAGCTCCATAATTTCAAATTTTCAACAGCACCTCCATGACCATCATATCCATTTTGAATTTTTGATCAAACAAGGAGGAGTGAGTGAGCGAGCTGTTGTTGGATAATCGGTCCCCAAAATTAGGGTTTCTGATTTTTTATTACTGGAAAAATGAAAAATGGGCTCCACATCCAACAGCAGCTCCTCAATGGCTCAATCTGAAACCCAAAATTAGGGTTTAAGATTCCCTTAAGATGTTGATGCCCTATCTTAAGAACCATCGTTCTATGGAAAAAATTCAAATAAAACCCCCTTCTATTTTCTTTATGAAATGGCAAAAATGCAAAATAAAATCAGATTCCCTTCTTCATAGTTCATACAAATAAAACCCCCTTCAACTTACATCAACATATTGTTGTGCCTGAAAGTTTCTATGACTTTACCTGAAAGTGAATGTTTTTATTCCCTTCTTCATAAAAATAAAACCCCCTTCAAGGTTTGATGGATCGCCGGATTCTCACAAGCTTTAATGGATCCCGAAGTCGGAGAGGCAGAAACGGCGGAGTCGGAGAGGCGGTGACGGTGAGTAGAGACAGACTAGAGAAGAAACATAAAAACTGAAAACCCTACACTCTCACGGTCTCACTCTCTATTCTCGATTTTAGATTTTTAAGTCTTTTATTTACAAACAAAATTTCATCTTTTTTTTGCTCGGTACAACACCCATAAACTGCATAAAGTGAATATGTAAATGAGTGGGGGCTGTCCCGAGTAAAAAAACAGGGTTAAAAGTTAAAACATATTTGTTACCTAGTTTAATAGTTAATGACTTATCCGGTTAGTTCGGTTAACCCGAATTATTTTCACAACTAACCGGTTCCGAAACCGAAAACCGAATTCCAATCTTTCCCAACACCGAAACCGAACCGAACCGACCAACAAATTTCTGTTCGGTTCGGTTATTCGGTTAAATCCGAATACTGCACACCCCTAATGCTAACGCTTCCAGCTTGGAAGAGCTTAGAACTTACTGTAAATTTCTTTTCAAGAAAATATATGGAGCATACTGCAGGGTGTCCAGTATTGCCGTAGCATATGGAGGTGCGGGTCTGTTGCCTGGATGAACTTCCTTGCTACACCAAAAGTTTGATTTTCGACGATAAAGACGATGAAAAAGATAGGGGTCTTGATGGGTTTGAAAAGACTTCAATGGATGTATCAGAGGGATGGGTAAAGCATGGAGAAGACTAGCTCATGAGCTTCTTCAATAGAGATCGAAGATGGTTTCGGACGTCACTGTGATGGGTCAGTCCTTCAAACATTGTTTCAAAAACAGATGATCGTCCATCATTTTCTCTTTATCTCCTAAAGTCACCGTTATGGCCTGGTTGATAATCCTGGTATGGGACAGGTTTAAAGGGCCTAGCCTTATGTGTTCCATCAACTCTAAAGCTTTTGGCATATTGGCTAAGCACCTAACATTTTGTATTAGAGCTGCCACAACGTGAACGAAGGAGAAACATGCAGACTGAAAAAATAGCTAAATTGTAAGTGACAGCGGTCATAATGATGTGATACCAGTATACCACAAAATGGGTTGGAGCAGAAGAGACGACTTGTGGAAAGGGCTATCTGAAATGTTACAGTCCTAAGTAAGGCCCTGCTTAGGCATTGAACTACATGAAACCCACGCTGGAATGAGACATTCAAACGTCTAGCTCAACACTATGAGGCTTCTGGCATATTGGTAGGGTACCGAATGTTTCGTATCAAAAACAGCATCATGTCATGTGTTACGAGTCACGAAATCCGCAACCCATGGATATGACTACTTGAATAGAGCTAACCAGTAAAAGAGGAAGCGTGAACACCATTGGAGTGAAGTAACCAGTTAGCACAGAGTGGGCCATCGCAGACATTCGCTTTTGCCTTACTGGGTAGGTACCTATCTGTAGACACTCCAAGAGCTGAATATAATGCATCAGTTGATCTTATCCCTCCTGAAGCCATTGTAACAAATGCGGTCGTCATCTAGCCGCATAACTCACTCCTCTAAGCGGTTTCCAGAGCATCCGGAGATTATTGATTTGATCAATGCCTCGCCTTTTGTCATTCAATTGTAGAGCTATTTGAGCACTGGAATAATGTTACAAATACATGCACACAGATACATATAGAAATCCAATTCCCAAAAATACAACACGATAGTCACAACATTGGGAGAACACCAAAACAGTTGCTTTACACAAATTACATGTTTCCCCAACAACATTGCCAGCACATACACATCAGATGCTCAGTTAGAGAAACAACTTCTTGTCCGGAGAAAAAAAATGATATTCACACTCCTATTATGTAACCATCTCATTTTTCAAACTGTTGCATCACAGAAGCCTAGAGCCCACTCAATAGAGATGGCACATTTATTTCACTTGGTGAAAAAACGGAAATGTCATTTGAATTGGTTTTACGCTCATTTCTACACTACCTTCTATGTGTTGCGTGTTGCCGAGTTATTCTTACTAGCAAACCTCCGTTGAGAAAGTGAAACCGCCAACTTTCGGTCATCTGAAAGGTAAGTCACAACATTATTTTACTTCAATCTTTCTAAAAATGAACGGGATCGACGGTGAAAAGAGTTCTAATGCAAAAAATCCACTTAAAGTAGTTGATCCAGTATAAAAAATTGTGAAATTTGGGGTCAGCTTGGGGTCGACTCGGTAAAATTTGGGGTCGACTCGGTGAAAGTTGGGGTGATGTTGGTGAAAGTTAGGGTCGTGTCAGTGAAATGTAGGGTCGTGCCGGGAAAATGTCGGGTCGTGTCGGCAAAAAGTGAGGTCGTGTCTGGCACGACCCGACATTTCACCGACACGATTAGACATTTTTCCGACATGACCCGATATTTCACCGACATGACCCTAACTTCCACCGACATGACCTCAACTTTCACCGAGTCAAACCCAAATTTAACTGACTTGAAACCAAGTTGACCCCAAATTTTACTATTTTTACACTGGGTAAACTAATTCGAGTGGATTTTTTGCATTAAAACTCTTTTTCAACATCAATTCAATTCATTTATGGAAAGAATGAAGTAAAATAATGGTGTGACTTACCATTCATATGGCCGAAGGTTATTGGTCTCGCTGTCCCGATGGAGGTTGCTTGCAAGAAAGGCTCGACAACACGCAACATATGAAAGCTGGATCGTCAGGAAAACAACGGTCGAAGAGGAGCAATCGAAACATTGTTGCGACAGAAGGGCGACGGCACGGAGAAAACACAATGAAAGTGTCGGTGAAATGAGGAAGAAAGACGTAAAACCGCATCGAAGGGCATTTTCATCTTTTTTCTCCTATAGACGTGAAATCAAAATATGCTGATTTCAGAAATAAAACCCAATTTCTGGGTCATTTTTTTTGTCATTTCAGAACAGAAGTGACGATCTCTCTTTGCTCAAAAGTAGGGAGGTTCTACATATTCGCCCTTCATTTCATGTTTTCCATTTTCACTACTGGCCCGAATGAGTGTTCTTTCGAGTTTCCAATCACGAACCAACTTTGAGTGCCTCTCAAGATTTCATTTTCCACACAGTGCGAGAGGAGCGGCTGCCTGCAGATAAGATGCAGTTGGCCATGCTGGAGAGATCATTTGGGCTGGCATTGCGTCCTTAATAGCTTCTTGCGGCATGCCATTCATAAGATAGCAAAGGTAATGGCAGACAAAAACAGTTGGAGAAACCATAGTTCCATCATCGATGAACTGCAAATATTACAAAATAACTATCAGCTCCATAACAGATGAAATTTCTTCAATAAATAATACGGTAAGGGTAGGTAATCTAAACAATGCGGGCATAATTCCAGCAAGTTAAAGTCTGAACAATGTGCAAGTCAATAGCTGGACATGAATAAAAAATGGAACTTAAATAAGACATTCTAAACAATGTAGGAATCAAACTGGTTCAAAATACCTATAAATTATGTTGAACTGTAAAATTAAAACTAGGATCATGGCATTGGATTAACATACAAAATATGACGTGATCACATACACAATAGATCTAATCAATACTATTCCACAGATCTATTGAAATCAATCTAATCTAATCTCCAACCGTTCTTCAACACTCCACAGAAAGAAAGCCTAGGATTACAATCCTGCAGAATGCCAACCCATAATGAGCGAAATACATAAAGCCTAACGGCAAAATAAGGGACGACAGAAACTCTGTGGGTGATACTATACTTACATCATCAAATAAAATTCTACAGGCATTAAGGTCATTAATAAGGGCACGCCCTTTTGCTAGAACAATATTCTAAAGCTTGGCCATTTCGTAAGTTGTGCTTCCCCAGCATATGAAGTTATCAAGGATGTCTGGACTCTAGAACATGGAACCACACAACCAATAACGACACAGAAAGATTCTTGATTCTATAATCTGACCAAAATGAAATCTGAAGTTCTAAACAGTGAATGAGCATCTAAAGTGGTGTAAGAGTTTGGGGAGCGCATCCAAGGAGACCTCAATAAAGTTGGCAATCATTCAAAAAAAAAAAAAAACTCCAAGAAGGAGACTTGTGACTTGAAGTTACAGAGCAATTTGCGTCAATGACGCCAAGATTTACACAGTTTGTAGTTTGTTTTTCAGTTCTTTATGACAACTCAACTAAGCCTTTGTCCCAAACTAGTTGGGGTCAGGTCTTTATGACAAATAGAGATAAATAATTGAGCATGGCATCTAAGAAATTCTATTAAGAAAGAGAAAGTTATACAATAGATAACTTGACCAAGCAGGTCATTGGGTTTATCAATTAACCCTCTCTACCTGATGAGTCCACCTCTAAGTTGGCTTCAAAATGCACACATGATGAATTAGTGTGTGTGTCTAAAGAAGCTTCAAGAGGTTTTCGAGTATGAATCCAATTTAGTAGGTGAATTATTCAAATGTTTTCGTAGTGTTCCTCCTAAGGTGCCGGTAAGGATATTGGTCTTTGGAGAGGATGGTACTTTTGTTGGAAGGGTCCCCTTTTTGGATTGGGAGTGAGGTTGTCCGGATAATAGATATTCTGTTTATTGGGGTCATTGAAATCCCTTTGGAATGACAATGTGAGAAAATCAGAAAACTAAACAATGAAGATCCTCGCTAAGCTTGAGTGACTTTTGGTCGTTCGCCTAATGACGCATTTCTTTATGGTTTTCATGTATTTGAACTGAACGACCGAGACGTTGTACTAAAATAGTCTAAGAAAAAGTATCAGGAGTGAATGAAACAAGGTAAATCTTCACTATAGCAGAGGTGGAGTATCAGTAATGACGGAGAGTCCAGTTGCTTCGATAGGTCCGGGTAATTCACCTTTGGAGGCCTATGGAGTTACTGATAAAAAGTTTATTAGTCCAGTAGAAAAGTCGTAGCCTCATTCTTAGTTGTTTTTTGTAGTAGAGTTGAAAGGAGGGCTAAGTAGTGTTATTACTTTTTGAAGTGGCATGTAATTCGAAAGTCTACACTCCTTATGATTCAGGAGTATTTCCTTGAACGGATGTTTAGTGTAAATGTAAGATGGGACCCCTGGTCCCTACTGTAACTCTTACAAATAAATATATAAATTTTTATTGTCGCCTTTCAAAAAAAATGCACATGATGAAAGACAAACTTGCATGAACTGCATAGATGAAAAATTCCTCAATAGGATCCATTTGGAGAAAACTTTTCACCATTATTAGCATGCCTAAAACGAACAGGTCCTAAGAAAGATGGAATTACTTTCAATATCAAACGGTTTTGCAACAAAGTACAAATGGCTCTCTAAAGCCCTAAACTAAGCAATAAAATGATCCTAGACCTTGGCCTTCCCTCCCTAAAAACAACCTAACCTAAGGAATTGGTTCTCTAATCTCTAAAGAACTCAACTTTCTCCTCTCTTATGGAGGCTTCATTTCAATGGAAGTGCTGCTTTTGGTTCAGATACTGGGAGCTTTTCCATCTAAATTGGTGCCCTAGTATTCTTTTATTGGCTCGTTTTGTCACCTTCACTCGCTGGGTAGGACTACTACGAATGACCAGGAACGAGGGAGAGGCATGCATGGTACCGATTCGATTCACCATACCACCATTCTGCAAATGCTGTGGGGTTCTGAAAACACACTTAAAACAATTAGAAAATGACTAAAATACCCACAAAACTTAAAGAGGGCTCACTAAAATTCAGTAGACTTCCTGAAACACCCCAAAAGTATCAAAAGGGAAAAAAGGTCGCAAATTTCAATTGTCTTGTTTAAGAAATGTGACTTAATTGATAACGCACACTTATGTCGCTCAAGTGACAAACACCAATTTTCCCCTCTTCCCTTCTCCCCTTTTTCTTTCCTCTTGTTTTCACTTTCTAATTCATCTTGCCTCTTGGCTTGATGGATACGTGACATCACTGGGTAGCCAAAAGTACAACCGCCAAAGTTAAATTATTGTTCAAAAAACAAACCCGTCAAATTTAAATTGTAGTGGTCAATGGAGGGATTTACCTCTCAACCACAACAACTATGTATCTTCTTCCTTTTGAATATATCATTCACTATTCAAAAACAAAAATGCATGAAGCTCTCCCTAACTTCTCCTAATGTTATTTCCCCATATGCCTTGAAACTCATTACCTTGAATAATACATGTCTTGATGTTCTTTCTTACTCCTATAGTGATTCTCTATTCTATTATAATATCTATTGTTGCATTCTAATTGGCCAAGCTAAAAGTAACTTCCACAGTATATGGCTCTAATTGAAACAATACCTACAAAAACACCATCCACAAAACTCAAAAAGGTTGAAATCAAAGCTCCACAACTTAAACGCTAAAGGGTAATCGATAATCAAATGGTCTTCTGGTTAGAGATGGACAAGTTGGGAGTCCATGATCAACAAAGGGTTAGATGGTCAACTATTAAGACCATGTCCAAACATATAGTCCAACAAAAAGTAACAACTATAAAAAGGCAAGATAAACAACAACATACTACCAGGAACCATGGTTTTAAATTTCAACCGAAGCTGACACTAAACAACCGAAATGTTTCTGTTTCCATCCCCACTTAAAAGCTTACCGAAACCAAAATGCATACTGAAACTAAAACTGTAAGTGTCTTAGGGCTATGCTATATTAATATGCATTACATAAATATATATTATGAACTAATAAATTGAACAAAATATATTATAAAACGCACAGCAGCAAAAGGTTATACCAACAAATACACCATGGTATCAACAAGAAACTAACAGTGAAAAAGGTATTATGCAAGTGTATCATTGGACAGATATTCTGCCATGAGCAATCTCTCATCATCTTCACAACAACAACCAATTAAATTTGCCAACCTATTGTTGCGTAGCTTACCAACAGATCTTGCTTCCTCCTAAAATTGTAAAAGAAAAATAGAGTTATGGACAACGAAGACTGAAAACCAAAGTATATGAACATCCACAGGCAAATCCAGTCGCAACCAACCAAGAATCACAGCCAGGTCACATTGAAGGTAGCCAAGAAATATTTCAGATTACATATCATATATACGCTAAACCAATAGTTAGGCAAACCTCAGCAGATCGGAGGTTTAGGACCATTCAATAGATACGAAGGAGTTTAAAGGTTAGTTTATTCTGTACCCCTTAGGTCTTGGAGCTGCTACTGTACAAAGGACCAGCACTTGTTGAATCCACTTCCACCTAATGAGCTTACAGAACTGTTGAACTTGGGAAACTAAAAACAAATAGAGCGTGTTCGGATCACCGGAATAGGGAATAAGAATCGGTATACCTTTCACACTGCGAATTTAGGAGTTTGGATTGATATTTGTTGTCAGAATGGGGACCACTGTCGGAATTAAGATGGGAATATCGAGCGGAATAGGAAACCCACCCGAGAGGTGGTACTCTCTCTCTCTCTCTCTCTCTCTCTCTCTCTCTCTCTCTCTCTCTCTCTCTCTCTCTCTCTCCAACCAAAAATGTCTCTCGCCATCCGCCCCTCTAGCTTTCACCAAGACCCCCATGTCCCCCTAGTTTGTCACCATGACCATATCAAGAAGCGAAAGACATCAAGATTTCAATATCCAGGATTTGGGGCCGTCGAGAGAGGCCTTCTTATCACTTTTGAAATTGCAGGATGTGAGATAAAGGTAAGGATGGTTCCAAAGAAGATGGTTCAGAGGCAGACTTCCAGTGGTTCTTCTCTCTTTAATGGAAATGTTCCATTTTTTAAAACATATCAAGATTGGAAAAATGACTGAAAACGGGTGAAAATGATAAAAAAAGAAAAAGAAAAAAGCAGAGATTCACATCAATCCGCTTCTCCCTTTAATGTAAAACTTCCATTTTGAAACCCTAACCCTATGTTACTCGAACCTCTTTAATTTGAAAAAAAAAATGATTGCAGATATCGTCTCCTCTATGGAGCTTTTTCTTTCTTTTGATGTTATCCAAATAGGTATGATTTTTCAAGACAGGGAGAAGAAAAATCCTCTATTTTATCTTCTAGACACTGAAACGAAAGAACTCTTCTTTTGTAAAAATCTTGCACTTTGTATCTTTAAAAAGGCAGCAAAAATCAGGTGGAACCATTTCCTTCTTGACGAAGTAAACCAAAACATAGGGTTTTTTAAGTAATCGGGTTTCTGAGCTTGTAAAGCTTGATTACTTCATTGATGTGATAGAAGAAGCTCCAATTCTGCTTTCTCAAAAAAAAAAAGAAGAAGCTCCAATTCTAATATCTGTTTCATGGAAGGAAGCATAATCAACTTCTTCTTCCATTCTCAACTACTCATCCATCAACAATGGAACATCCAATACAACATCTACAGAAGCAGAGACTCAGATAGAAAAAATCAAACCGTACATGAGAAAATGGATCACTGACGACCAAAACGAGAGTTTCTCCTGTTGACTTCACTCGCCAACTAGCAGCCAGAACCTGAGAGTTTTTCCTGACGTATCCATTGCCAGATTTGTTCCAGCCAACTGATTCCCTTGATGAATTCCAATGGCTTACCCAAACGCTAGAATTAGAATTGCCATTCCATTTACAAAGGGAATTGGAATATAAATAGAATGTGATGTCAATACCGACAAGTGATTTCGGTAATCCAAACACACCCATAGTGTTCATAAAAAGATATTAGTCACTTTTTCCTACAAAATCTTTACTTTTTATATCCATTTCTTTATCTTTAGCAGATTTCAACTTTTTATTTCTCAATATTTTAGTTATCAAGCACCAAACTATTTCGGTGCTCGAGTAACAAGCTAGTTACCAAATGAGAGGGAGTTGTCTAGGAAAATGAATGCCTTGCTAATTTAGAGCAACTGCCTTTGTTTAAACGCTTTCAGCAGTGGTTCATACTCTGGATAGACCTTCTATGGAACAACTATAAACAATTCAGTTAAGACTCTTATAATAGGTTGTTTTTTTGTATTAAATTGGTACAGACTTCAAAGAAAAAAATATTGAATAGGAAATTCTGAATGACTGTAATCTCATGTGAGTCCTGACCCAGCTGTCCTGTTGTCTACTTCCAATGTAAACTGAAGATTTCCTACACTAAGATCCGCTTGGTAAAATCCTACTGATACTTATCGTTCAAAGTAACCTAGTGATACTTAGAAATGATCAAACAACAGTAGAGAAAGAAGGAGAATAGATCTCAAAAGATAAACAAAAGATGGAACTGTCAGTTTACATGGTAAGATGGGTATACCAAGAACTGTCGTGAGTCGGGCCAAGCCACTCTGTTAAAGCATTTAACAGCAACACACCTTTGATTCTCCAGCTTGCCTTTATAGACAACATTGGGTGCTTTTTCCCCATGTTCAGACACGAATTTCTCTAAAGCAAAACCATCTGTAGCAACCCTAAGTTTGTCAAAAGAATATCAAAAAAATGCGGGCAAGTTATCAACCTCACTCTTCTCCTCATTCTCTGTAACAGAAAACAACGCCATCATACTCATGCATAGAGAATCAATAATCGCACAAAGAATTCACTTTCAATATCACAAGACAATTGCATTTACCAATATATCCTCCCTAAAAGAAAATTTTCACATCAAATACTCGTTTCCTAATCTCCTAATTTCTAGATGAAGCCTGAATTTAAAAGTTCTCGAGCATAACACACCAAAAACAAACTATCAAGTCCACATAGAATAGTTTCAGTAACAATCCACATCTGAGCTTAATAAACGAACAAATTAAAATAACAGAGTAAATGATTAGCCAAGCAGGTCAATCAGACCACCATTTTTCTTCTTCTTTTTTCAAGTTTGTGTTCCACTAAACACGCATTTTGCTTCTATACAGCATATTAAACACAGTGAATCAAACTACCAGTAGCCCATGAGACACAAAAGGATTTTTTTAGACCCTGTTTGGATTGCAAGAATTTTGTGGAAACGTTTGGAAAGGAAAATATTTATAAAATTTCCTACTATTTTAACACACGAAAAAAAGATATTTGGAAGTGAGCCTATTCAATTTTTATTTAGAGGGAACTTCTATTTATCATGGTATCCCTATAAATTTAAAATAATCATATCATTTCTCTCTCAACTGTGGAAAGAACAAAAATATTCAAGAAAATTTTTTCCGTCAGAAATATTTTTCTTGCAATCCAAACAGGCCATTAGTTAACAAAGGGGAAATACCTAAGAAACCCTAATACGAACATAATAAATCAGCTTTCTGATTCAGCAATTCTTACCCTCGCGTCAAAAACCCTAATAATCCATCTCCAGATGAAAGGTAACATTGAAAAAAAAATACAATTCGAAAGATCGTCATTGATCCAAATAAAAAAGAAGCTTCCATGCCCTAATCCCTCTCTTTCGATCCAAATCAAACACAAAAAAAGAGAAACGAAAATCCGTTTACTAGAAGCTCGGTCGAACAAAAAAGGATCTGCTGTAGGAAGATTTGTAGAGCTTACCAAGAGAGATCAGATCTAATCTCGTATGGATCTGCTGTAGGAAAATCCTCCTGTTTTTTCCATCTTAATTTCACTGATGCCATTTTTTCCAAACCCTAGAACCCCGATTTCTTGGATCGATTTTTTTCCAAACCCTAGACTAGTTCTAAATCATAAGTCATGACATTTTGCAATGTGTGTGTGGCACTGTGGCTGTAAAGTAGTGGCAGGGCCCACTTCATGGGAAGATCCAAACCGTTCATTTGTGGCCCACGATAGAAGATCCAAATTGTGGCCCGTTCATGGGAAGATCCAAATTGTGGTTCACGTTAGAAATCTTTTTCTCGTTGTTTTGGCTTTACATGAAATGACAAAACTACCCCTATATGATCTATCTGTCTATAAAATGGGATTTGCTAGGGACCATCACAAAAAGGCATTTTGCGGTTGGCTGTTCCATGTGAGAAGCAGTCACATAGGCCCACTCACATAGACCCACTTTTCAACAGATTATGTCTCGCGTTCATTTAATTCACAGGTTGCTGCTCTCACATGCAACAGCCAGCTGCGAAATGCCTTTCTGGGATGGTCACTACCATATCTCGTCTATATAACTGTCAATAAGCTATCTATCTATAATCTATAAATACATAAAGGCTCTGTTTGGTTAGATGAGATTTTAGTGGAAGTAGTAGTCAACAAGGAGGTGACAAGGGTGGGATATGTGGACTTGTCTAGAGAAGATTAGAGGGAATTTTGGGGAGGCATTGGAAAAGTAAGGGAGGGGACAATCCCGCTACATAGGCGCCACCTAAGCAAAAAGCTAATAACGATGTCTCTTCCATGTCTAGTAGTCCAATGGGATTTGAGCTAAAAAATGACAACCAAACAACATTTGCTCAGCCGTCTTCCCTACTTTTTGCAACCAAACAGATCCAAAGGAAATTGCTAGCGTCCATCTCAAAAGGGTTTTCACCGCAGGTTTGTCTCACGTCAGACCAGCCACCTCGTTAATGAAGACAACATCTTTTGTCTCCATTCATGAGGCAGCTGGTCTGATGTGCAACAGACCAGCCACGAAAAGCCTTTTGTGATGGACCTTAGCAAATCCCAAATATAAATATAGGGAAATGATACCAACACTCCGGTGTTTTCATATGACACTCTACTAGTTTGTCTTTTAGTTTTTAAAAGGCTGTAAACAAGTTATTACAATTCCCAAAAAGCTCTCACAAGCCCATTAAATACTAAAAGACAAGCAAGGACAGCGTGCATATCAAAACATTGAAGTGCTGATATCATTCCCCCAAATATATACTCATCGGGTGCGTTTGGATCGCCTGAATCAGGAATCGGTAATGGTATCACATTCCAATCCAATTCCAATCCCCCCCTATAAACGGATAATGACTCCAGTTCCAGTATTTGTGTAAGCACATGAATTTATCTAGGGAATCAATCGTGATTCCCATTCCAGTGTTTGGCATTGTCAAAACCAACGCTAGAATGGAACTAAATTTTAAATAATTATTTCAAACAATAATACTTGTTTTTTATTCATTTCAATAACTAGTGCAAGGCCCATTAAGCTATTTGAAACGTACGAGAGAAGGGAAGAAGTGTAGACTGGATTGGATAGAGATGACAAGGGATTAAAACTTGAATGTCGGCCCACCAAGAAAGGGTTCCGGCGAGAGTAAAACATGGGGGTCCCTGTGTCTCTCTCCTCAGACAAGAGAATGTTGACCTGCAAAAGCTCACAAGGGTATTACCAAGACAAAGGGTTGGAATATTAGCTCAATGTGTGGGTCCACATGTACAATGATCCATACCATTTATCTGCCAGACCATGCTAGGGTTGAGCGGTAAATCAAAATTCTCCAACATTGGACTATTCTAAACCAATGATATGTGTGGAGGCTTTCTCGATGAATGTAGACCGAAAGTAAGATTGGCTCAAATGCTCTATGTGCTGTGTGTAGTAGAGAGAGAGAGAGAGACTCATATCTAGGTTTCAACAAAGAAATAGAGTGAGAAACCCATATTTGAGAGTGCAAGACTGAATGAAAGAGAGAGAGAGACCCATATCCGAGGGTGCAAAAACTGAATGGAAAAATAAAACACAAATTTCAAGAATATAATTGAAAAACATAATTTTCCCATTTGACAACTAATTGAAAAATATAAATTTCTTCCCTACAATATTTCAGTGTGACCATAAACATAATTCAACAAAATTTACAAGAAAAATGAATTCAAATAAAAAACGCAGTAAATAAAAAAATTAACGCCCTAGAACTAGAATTATTAATTTCCAAACCAAAACCTTACAGAAGCCCATGGGCTCAAACGTCTATCACTATATCTTCACCCTACCGCGTGCTCGTATTACCATCATGAGTAATTTTCTTTGAAAAACTTATTTTGTATGTAGAAATTTTTTATTATGAAGGAACCCACCATTATACACCTCATATTTTTAGGGAAGTAATATATGGGGAAAAATTTATTCGAAAATGTTTTCCATGAATAGCTGGGGCAAACCATTTTACAACATGTTTTGACAATGTGGGTCGCACAACTTCACTTAAGGCTATGCATCAATGGGCCCCACCATTTAACCTCATGTTTTGATGAGGTGGGTCCCACAATATCCACCTAGCCCATGCATAGGATGGGGCCACAATTTTACACCGTTTTTTGATATGTTGGGGCCCATTATTTTGATGGGCGGGGCCACCGTTTTACACCTCATGTTTTGATCGGGTTTGGCACACCAATTTACACCCATGCATAACATAGGTGGGGCCCATTTCCACATGTGTGGGGCCCGCCATTTTACACCTCATGTTTTCCACCCAAACTTTGTATGGGTAGGCCGACCATTTCACACCAGATGGGTGGGCCCCATCATTTGTTTTACACATAAAAAAGGTAGCTAAAGTTTAATACTCTACAAAAGAAAAATTTAATAGCTTCTAAAAGCAAATTAGAGAAGTGCAAAGTAAAGTTTGGCGTAACGTTATGGCAATTCAGTAAATTCCGGGAAATACCGCACTATTTCCAAAGATTCCGGTCTTCACAGATGCCCTCGTTCTATGCTCTTCACACCACAATCTCTTTCCCCCACGCCTTTCTGCCGTTTATTCGTTAAACTTAAAACACAACCAAACATACTTCTCAACCATCAAACCTCGATTCTCACACTGTCAATCTCTTTCAAAATACAGGAAAAAAAGGTACGCAGAAGAAACCCTAGAATCTTTCCTTTTCCTAGTTTGAGTTCTTAAATTCTATTTCCATCAGTTTTTCCTACTTTTTTGATGGGAAAAGAAAGACCTAGGGCAGTCGAAATAGGGGTTTTAGGGTATCAATCTCTTTGAAAAATACCGAAAAGGTACATAGAAACCCTAGAATCTTGCGTTCCTTTTCGTAGTTTGAGTTCTTAAACTCTATTTCCATCAGTTTCCTGTTTTTTGATGGGGATAGGAAAACCTAGGGCAGTCGAAAAAGGGGTTTTTGGGGATCAATGTCTTTGAAAAATACGGAGAAGGTTCATAGAAACCCTAGAATTTTTTTTTTTTCAATGGTTAGAAACCCTAGAATCTTGCCCTTTTTAGTGTAGTTTAAGTCCTTAAAACACTATTTCCATCAGTTTCCTACCTTTTTGAATGGGGAAAGGAAGACCTAGGGCAGTTGAGAAAGGGGTTTTAGGGCACTGCCCTGGTTCCTCTCCCTCCGCGTCATTAAACATACCCCAAGCCCCTGTTTATTACCCTACAGAAGAGGAATTCAATGACCCTCTAGAGTTCATAGATAAGATCAGATCGGAAGCGGAATCATACGGGATCTGTCGAATTGTTCCGCCGAAGAGTTGGAAACCCCCTTTTGCCCTAGACCTAGAAACCTTCACATTCCCAACAAGATCACAAGAAATTCACCGGTTACAGGCACGCGCGGCTGCCTGCGATCCGGAGACGTTTGAATTGGAATATAACCGTTTTTTAGAGAATCACTGTGGGAGGAAGCGGAAGAAGCGGGTCATTGTCTTTGAGGGGGAGGAGCTGAATTTGTGTAAGTTTTTTAATGCCGTGAAACGTTGCGGGGGTTACGATAAGGTTGTCAAGGAGAAGAAATGGGGGGATGTTTTTCGCTTTGTTTGTTCTGTGGGGAAGATTTCGGAATGCTCGAAGCACGTTTTGTGTCAACTGTATAGGGAACATTTGTATGATTACGAGGAGTATCATAATGGGTTGAATCGTGGAAAATGGGTGAAGAAACGCAAGAGGGTGATGCGTGGGGATGGGAAGAAAGTGGAGGAGATGGTTATTTCAGATCTTAAAAGGAGGAGGAATTCTGATGGAGAGAGCAGTAAGAAAGGGCATTTAGAGGAGGATGAGTTTGACCAGATATGTCAACAGTGTAAGAGTGGGTTGCACGGAGAAGTTATGCTTTTGTGTGATAGGTGTGATAAGGGTTGGCATTTATACTGTCTTTCACCTCCTTTGGAACATGTTCCACTTGGGAATTGGTATTGCTTGGAGTGCGTGAATTCTGCGGAGGAAAGCTTTGGTTTTGTTCAGGGGAAGTATTTCTCTTTGGCGACTTTCAGACGTTTGGCAGATCGAGCTAAGCGGAAATGGTTTGGGATGACTCCTGCCTCTCGATCACAAATCGAGAAACAGTTTTGGGAAATTGTAGAGGGGTTGGCCGGTGAAGTCGAAGTTATGTATGGTAGTGATTTGGATACTTCTTTGTACGGGAGTGGTTTCCCACGTAGCGATGATCCACTGCCATCATCAATTGATCCGGATGTATGGAAAAAGTACTCTGCTAGCCCATGGAATCTCAACAACTTGCCCAAGCTACAAGGATCGATGCTTCGGACAGTGCATGATAATATTGCTGGTGTCATGGTTCCTTGGCTATATGTGGGGATGCTCTTTTCATCCTTTTGTTGGCATTATGAGGATCACTGCTTTTATTCAATGAACTATCTACATTGGTATGCATCCTTCCTTATACGATTCTTTAGCATTGTCCCTTATTGACCATGCACATCTTTAGTAAGAAGTATACCAATGAATAATTTTGCACCTTACTAAGTTAGTAATTTCCAAGTTTTTAACATTAAGGGATTAGCATGTGCTACGATATGATGCATTGTTCTATTTGGGACATCTCATTCCATTTCGTTTTGTGCTGTATACGACTTTACGTATTTGTTGCACAAAAAGTGACTGTTTCTGTTCAAAGAAAAATTGGTTTCCAATTTTGATGTTATCATCCAAAGAAGTTAAACTTGTACGAATATGTTGAAATATTTGCTCCATATAGTTCAACATTTTCAGTTGCATTGGTGATCTCTTCTGCCACTCACACCTTTCAAGACCTTCAGAGGTTAGTGCATTTTCGAGGCATTGCCTTTGTGAATTCTCTTGACTGGGGAAAAGATTGATTTTTTGTGTGGCTCGAATTAGTGTATTTATTAAAGGAAAAAAACCTTTTCATAATTTCGTAGTTTTATTGAAGCCCTTTTGGCTAGTTGTTGGTGGAGACTATTCAACAACGGTGGGGAATTATAGGTTCAGGTTATCTACTCTAAATACTAAAAAGCAGGCATAAACCTTTGACTTTGAGAATGGGTGACCGATGAGTCACCTATGTGGAAGAAATGGAAGTTGGAGTTTCATTCCTTTTCACTCTACATATCTGAATGGGTGACCGATGAGTCACCTATGTGGAAGAAATGGAAGTTGGAGTTTCATTGCTTTTCACTCTACATATCTCTCTGTGCTAGCAATGAAGCAAATTATTTTTGGTTGGATAATTGGTGTGGTAAGCCCTTGGCCTGGTTTTTCCCCAATCTATTTTCTTGGTTCGTCAACACTAGGGCCGTGATAGTTGACTATGTTGATGGAGAGGAAATTCGGTTGGTTATCACCCCATTTTTGCCAGAAGGGAGAGCCCCCCTTAGTGCTTCTAATGATTTCTTGCATTTTTCTGCCCTTGTCTACAAGCATTACTTCTTGACTGTGGATTATGTTGGTGTGTTTGTTTGGATGCCATAGCAAAATGGTACCTTTATAAAGTCCTATGCATTAGCCAATTCTCCTTTCCCTAGTCCTAGTTTCCCCAATATTTGGAAGTCTTTTGCCTTCTCTAGACCCAATGTATTCATTTGGTATGTGATCCATGGTAAAATCCTTACCCGGGATCAGATGGTTAAGCGGCATATTGTCGATAATTGCGATTGTATTCTGCGGTTACCTCTGTTATCTCGATGACTTTTAATAATTTGTCCAATCCATGGATCTAAGTGGAATTGGAATGGTCGAGTCATGTGTAATCTTATCACTTATTATGGAATTTTTTCCAGTTTAACTCAGTTCATAACTTTTCCGCAACCCAAATAAGAAAATTGGGTTCACTTTTGCAAGCGCTTTAATTACTCTTTTTATAAATAAAATTGTTTTGATAACCCATATTGTTTTTTCTTTTGAGGCCTTTATACACCATTTCACTATTTCTTTTAAAATTCAGAAAACTTGAAAATATTTTTTTAACTCTTTTTATTGAGTTTTTTTTTAAAATGGGTTCAAAATGTAACGTCCTTTTCGTGGAGAACCAAAAGATAATTCCGTTTTGTCGACGATCGCCCCAAAGTCGTACTTTGATCTTCGAAGATACTCCTGTTTCGTTCCTTCCATACCTTGGAAAAAAAAGTTACCCTTGCATTATTGGAAGAATTAACACTTGGTAGTCGGTTGTCAGATTTTTTTTTTGATTGGCGTTGGTTGTCAGAACTCAGAAATTTAGAACCTGTCTGTCGAAAGTTGAAACTAGAGGAGTTGAAATTTAAGGATGCCATTATTTGATGGAAGTTAATAGTATATATTCTTTTATTGATCAAATTATCTCACCTAAGACCTACAGTATGACTTGTATTGATTTTCATTTGTTGTTATGGTTTACATAGTAATTTTTGGACTTGTGGAGCCCATTCAAAATTTTGTATTTCTTCAAGATTTATTTTTTTATATGCGGTCGTGACCATCATAATTGTTTCTTGTGTATTCAGGGGAGAGCCAAAGTGTTGGTATAGTGTCCCTGGTAGTGAAGCCCATGCTTTTGAGCAGGTAGTCTACACGTATTTTTATTTTTTCTAAAATGGATTTTTATCAACTTTGTATATTTATGAACATACAATATCCAGTTGCGGATTGGATTTTGTCTCTTTTGGATGTCATTGATTTTTTCTCTTTTCCCTGCCCATGTTATGCTACTGATCAAGCTGAAAAAATGCCATTCTTTTGTTTCCATGTCCATGCATTCTGCTTCAGGTATTGTGAACTGGTATTTGGAAAGAAAGTCTATATTGAATTTCATGGCATCCATCAATTTGTAATAAGTACTCCGTCTTTTCTTTTGATTTACTTGCATGGTATGAGCTGCTGTTTATATAATGCACATCACATCTATTCATATGGGGGATTATTTCTCAGCTTTCTAATGCTTTTATATGGTAAGAAAATGATATTCTCAGAAACGCGAGCCTTCTCTGTAAGTGGTACACATGCACATTGATTTGGAGGGCTGCCATGAGACCCGTCCCATTGACACCGTTCCCATCGTGATTGGATGATACTAGTCCCCTGACCAAGAGTGATGAAAAATAGACTTTTCGGGGCAACGTTTAAGTATTTTTTGTTTTCAGGTATTTGATCTATAGAGTGGGATCTCCTATTGACTTGGGATTAGTCACTGTCTGACCTGGTTGACGCCCACTAGGTCTAGGTTTCCAATCAGCAACATGTGTGCCAAATGTATGGTGGGGACAGACTAATAAGATATCACGAGTGCTGGAAATGATGCAGAGCTCTTTTAGTAAAATAGTATTATGGATGCGGAGGTTTCTTTTATTATTTGATGTGTAAATCCAAAGAACAGTCTTTTTAGGATTAGCGACGGTACATATTCCATATATTCCACTTTCCTGGGCTTGGCGGCAATTTCCAATTGTGCTATATATGTGAAGTATGAATTACACTGGGTTTATGCTTACTATTACAATGGAATTCTGAGTCCGTGTTTCATTTCATGTAGGTTATGCGGAATACTCTTCCAGATCTGTTTGAAGCGCAACCAGATTTACTGTTTCAACTTGTCACCATGCTTAATCCATCTGTTTTGCAAGAAAGTGGTGTTTCAGTCTACGGCGTATTGCAGGTTCGACTTAATATAGCAATAAGTTCATATTTGTATTGGTATATTCTTGTTAAGTAAGTTCTACCTGCCTAGGATATTTCATCCTAAATTATTTCAGAACTTGGCTGGATGTTTTAACAGCTATAGATTTTGTCTTAGACTCTTATTTTCTCAATTTATCTGATATGGACGTTATTTTTTCAAGTGCATTATATATTTGCATTACTTTCTAGCTTTCGGGAATGATTCATTCTTGCACCATAAATTGGTTACCTTTCCTCTTGATGTCAGTGAAAATGCTCTATTTAAATTGTCATTTTGTGCTCTTTGGTAGGAGCCTGGAAACTTTGTCATCACTTTTCCCAGGTCTTTCCATGGGGGTTTCAATTTTGGTAAGCCTTTTATGAGTATATTTGTGATTACTTCAAGAAGAACCTGAAACATTGCATGTTAAATTGATCTGTAACTAGCACTTAAATATGGAAAAACACTTAACCATCTATTTTGGATTTTTCAGGCTTTAATTGTGCCGAGGCTGTCAATTTTGCTCCTGCTGACTGGCTGCCTCATGGTGGATTTGGAGCAGAGCTTTATCGGTTGTATCACAAACCTGCTGTTTTATCTCATGAAGAGCTTCTGTGCGTGGTGGCCAAGGTTTTGAACTTATAAATCTCTTGTTTTTTCTGATCTTAACCATTTTTTCATGCCTATTAGTTCTTGGGACCCCACTTCCCACTAGCAGTTGGTGTATGATTCATGGTGTTGTTTCAAAAGGGACTAATTCTTTCCTCCTCGAGTCATTAAGCCCTAGGGTATATTGGTAATCACATGAGATTGTTTTTCTTGCTAATTAATGAGGTTTTAGTTTTACTCTTTGACAATGGTGTAAAAATTGCTTTAAGATGAACACAAGTATTGAGTGAAATATTGATAAGAATATTGATAAGTGGAGAAATATGAAGTTGGGAACAGTTCTATGCTTTTATTAACTACAGAAATAATGATTACTTTCTCTTTTATACGAATCATTGTCAAATGACAAAAATACCCTTGGACAATTTGTCTATTTTTAACCCTCCCCTTCAGGTTGACATGTCATGTTCAGCTTGTCAACCAGATAGCGATTAGCTGATTATGATATGCTATGAGGTCCTTTGTCAATACGTCTTCTCCTTGTTCTTTATTGGAAACATATATATCCTATGTTACATGGATTCTTCCAAGTGGGCGAAGAATATGTGTCAGACACATCTCGGATTCCACTACTTCAGGATACTCTGAGACACTTCTAGATCTCTTTTATTTCTTTTTTTCTAAATACTGCTAACACAACTTTACATTTACTGCATGTTTTGAGATTTACACATCTTAATAGTAAGTTTCTTAAATGAAAATAAAACATTATATCTACATAACCTACTAAAATTTTCATCATATTATTTTTTTATAACAATATTATTATGTAAAAAATAAAATTTGAGAATTGATTAAAAGATTTTGGCAAATTCACGAATCATTCTTTTTGAGGTTTGCCGAATCCGACACTTGATACCTCGTCGGATTCCATCACTCGTATCCGTACTGATGCAATATAGGGTATATCTCACCATCCTCTTGCCTTTTTCATGTACGAAATGGTAAGTGTATCTCATTATGGTTTGTCACTTTGTCCTTGCCTGAAAGATTGGGTTTTGAGATAGTTTGATAGCACACTGGTTATCGCAGTAAAGCATATGTATTCCTGATGTCAAGCGTGGCTAAAAGGTGTCTCAACCATGTACGTTCGTCTGTAGTGGATGCCATGGGCCTATACTCTATCTATGCAAGCTATGAAATTGACTTTGCTACAATCTTTTGCTTTTTATTGCTCCAAAAGATGAGGCATTCACTATGAAGAATGAAATTTCCTGAAATTGATCTGCATGTACCTAGGGTCACTTCCCATTCAAAAAAAAAAAGAAAGTATCTAGGGTCACTTGCATAGTATGCGTCTGAATAGCCAACATCCTAACTGTCTTATCCTATGTTGCATGGATTTGGATTCGCGTGTCGGGATCCGACATGGATTCGAGGTCTTTGATTCGACAAGCCCCCAAAAGTAGGATTCGGATTCGGTAATTTTTAAATGAAATAAAATTTTCAAAATTAAAAATTTAAATGTGGCTATATATGTGTGTGCATGTATATGCATATGTATATATATTAAAAATTGAGGAAGGGGTTGTGCACTGGGGTTTTTATTAAAGAGTACAAGCTGTGCTTTCGTATAAATTTTTTTAAAAGAGACAACAATGAATCAAATTCGCCTGAAAATAACAGGATTCGTGTGGAAAAGAGACAAAGATGAATCTGATTCGCCCGAAAAAGAACAGGATTCGTGCGAGACACAGCTACGACAAGAATCTGGGTGTGTCCCATGTGAATCCATGTCCGATTGGCATGTGGAGACGTGTCGACATTGATTCCGCATAGGGGGGCAAATAATCCATGCAACATAGGTCTTATCTTGTTATGACTCTCTCTTGGCAGTCTGTAGGTGCTTCTCTCTGGGATTGTGTAGATTCCGACTGTTGGATTAATATCTAGGGTTGTAGAGATTGATATTGAGAAGAAGAAGCAGTATACAAGAGGATAGAGAGAATTCGAGAGAGAGTCACTCCCTCCTCTTGTATACTGCTTATTATATATATATATATGAAGATACATGTAAAAGTACAATAATCACCCTATGTCTCTAACACTCTCCCTCAAGCTGGAATGTATATATCATACATTCCTAGCTTGATACATGCGTCCTTTAATTTTGCAGCTCCTAACGCTTTGGTGAACACATCAGCCAGATGATATGTGGATCTAGTAAACATGGTGCAAATCTCTCATCTTTGGATCCTCTAATGAATGAAGTGACAATCAACTTCAATATGCTTGGTTCGCTCGTGGAAAAATGGATTGTTTGCAATATAAATAGCTGACCGGCTATCACGATACAACCGTGATGGTCCCAAAGGAGTAAAACCAATCTCAAAGAACGCAACCAAATTAAGTCTCCCGTCGTATAGGACATAGCTCTGTACTCAGCTTCTGCACTAGAGTTAGACACAATATCATGCTTTTTACTTCTCTCGGACACCAAATTACCACCAACGAATGTACAATAACCAGTTGTAGATCTCCTATCTCTTGGAGAACCTGCACAATTAGCATCAGTGAATCCTTCTATAGTCTCATTTCCATTCTTCCTAAAGCATAATCCCTTTTTTGGTGTGCCTTTCAAGTATTGGATAATCTAAAGTACTGTAGCCCATTGAGATGTGAGGAGAACTCATAAACTGATTGACCACTCCTACATCATATGAGATATCAGGTCGGATAACAGTCAAATAAATCAACTTTCCCACTAGTCTCATGTATCGACCTGGATCGTCCAATAAATCTCCTTGATCAGGAAGAAGTCTGACATTCTGGTCCATATGAACAGATGCTGGTTTTATTCCCATGGAGCCTGTCTCTTCTAGAATATCTAAAGTATACTTTCTTTGTGATTGGGAAAGACCACGTTTAGAGTGAGCCACCTCAATTCCAAGAAAATACCTGAGAACACTCATGTCCTTTGTCACAAATTCTTCCCGAGGAAACATCTTCAGTCTATGTATTCCGTCTTGATCATTTCCAGTAATAACAATGCCATGTACATAAACTATTAGGAACACATATCCTGTACTGGAGTGATGGCTAAACACAGAATGATCAACTGAGCACTGTTTCATACCAAACCACATAATTGCACCACTGAAACGACCAAACCAAGCCTTAGGAGATTGCTTCAATCCATAGATTGCCTTCCTAAGGCGACACATTGAGGAACCCATCTCCTCCTGAGCAACTGATGTAGGACAATACCTAATTTAGGGAAAATTCTATACTTCTATTGGGATTAAGACTTTAGGACAGTTTAGGGTTACGCGGAAAACTAAAAGAACACTTAACAACTAACCTAGGGTTGAATTAACGCCTAATTAGTCTATGGACAACATCAATAATGAAACTTAAATAGCATAAATAATTGTAAATATTGTAATTAAGCATGAACTAAACCTTATACAAATCAATTGAAGTGATAAGATTCGTAAGATGCATTGATAATAGAAGGATTAGTCCGAAACTAGGCCTACGCATGCAACCAATTAAAAGAGCTAAAAGATAATGTAAGATCTATCAATTAGATGTAACAAAAGCATGAGAAATTAATAATAATCAATGAAGAAAAACAAAAATGAATGTCCATCAACAGGAATTGGGTCAAAACAGTCCAGATTTAGGCCGTAGGGGTATTTTGGTGATTTCTGCAAATCTGGAAATTAAAGGAAACTTCTGTCCAGATCTTACGTCTGATTTGATAGTATGTTTAGGCTATGGATCTTTAAAAAGGGTTTCCGGGCTTAAAAAGGATAAAACTTGCAATAGGGTTCAAAAATGTTTGAAAGTTGAGATTCTTGTGAGTTTTAGATGAGGTTTAATAACTAAAACAATCCCTCAAAATCTCAAAACAAGATCTTGAAGAACAAGGGAGATCTATGGATTTTGGGTTTTTCTAGTTTTAGGGTTCAAGAACAAAGAAAATAGAAAATCTGATTTACTAACCTTGTTTGTGCTGGTTTGATTGAAGAAATAGAAGAGAATAGGTGAGAGGAAATGTGTGAAGATGGTTCCAAACCACCAGAAGAGAAGAGAAGAAGTTCCAAGCTTAAATGGCTCACAAAAAAATGTCAATTTTATTCAATATTCAAAAAGTCCCTTACATTGCTTTCGTAAGATATATTTATAAGAAAAGAAACCCTAGAAGATAACTTAAAACCTAAGCAACTAATCTCAACCATTCATCTAATCCAAAGTAAACTAAATAAAGTTCTCAAAACTTACCAAAAATACTATTCCCGTAATAGACCTATACTACTTCCTAAAAACACTCATAACTTGCTCAAAACACATCCAAATTATGTGATCTCGGGCCCATTAGATAGGTAATTGAAAAACCTTTCTAATAATACAAAAACACGCCAAACAAATGAGATTTGATGCTTAAAAAGTAGGCTACAAATAAAATGACGAAAATAGAAAGTAAATAATAAAAAGACGCCCATGTCTGTGGCCCATGCTAGAGTCTCTACCATCAATCTCGTCTACTTCTGCTCTTGTAAACCTTGAATCCACTCTCATTGTCGATGTCCCCATCAGCAACATACCTAGGAGGTTGCTCATGTGAACTTCCTCAGTTAGGTCACCGTAAAGAAATGCATTCTTCATGTCCAGCTGATAAAGTGGCCAACCACAATTAACTGCAATGTAGATCAACACTCTGACAGAAGGTATTTTGGCTACTGGGGAAAATGTTTCCTGATAGTCCTACACCAAACGTCTGAGTATAACCTTATGCAACTAGCCTCGTGTTGAGGCGCTCAATTGTCCTATCAGATTGATACTTAATAGCAAACACCCATCTAAAACCAACTGACTGCGCACCAGAAGGTAGTGGAACAAGTTACCATGTAGGATTTAACTGTAGGGCATCCATCTCTGCATCCATTACAACTCTCCAGCAAGGATGAGCCATTGCCTTTGTAACTGATTTTGGAATAGAAATAGTAGAAACACTAGAAACAAATGAGCAAAATTTGGGTAAAAGATGATCATAAGGGACAAACTTTGAAATAGGATGAGTAGTTGTACACGAACGAGTACGAGTAGCAATAGGAGAATCAGAGACAAGAAGGGGATTACCTGAAGGATGTTCATTAGACAAAGCAGTAGGATTGGCTGGTTGAGGAGATGGAGGCCGAACCACCTGTCTTGGACGTCGGCTGTATACTTTTGGCGCATGCACGGGAGGAACAAACGGAGAATCTCCCATAGGTTCTGCCGGAGAGGAAGAATCTTGCATCGGCTCAGCCATAGGTGATTTAAGACTGAATAATCTCATCCGGAGCAGGGAGAGGTAAAATTAAACCTGGCGGCTCAGCGGTAGAAACCTGAGAGTCTAAAAAATAGGGAGTATCCTAAAAAAAGGATAAATTTGCCGAAACAAATGTTTTCCGCAAACTAGGACTATAGCATTTGTAACCTTTCTGAGTTTGTGAATAACCCAAAAAGATACATTTTTCCGAACGACGGTCTAATTTATCCAGTCCCGTGGCTAACTTGTGAACAAAGCAAGTACATCCAAACACACGAGGCAATAAAGGGAAATGATTACCCAGAGGATAAATGAGTGAGAATGGGCTGTCACCAGAAACTACAGAGGATGGCATTCGATTCCCTAAAAAACATGCTGTGAGGACGACATCACCCCAATATACCTTTGGAACTTGCATTTGGAACATGATAGTGCGAGTTATATCTAAAATGTATCTGATGTTGTGCTCGGCAACCCCATTCTGTTGGGAAGAATAAGCACAGGAAGACTGATGAATAATCCTTCGAGAATCTAAAAATTGGTTGAAACCACTACTACTGGAAAAATACTCCTTGGCATTATCAGTACGCAAATAAGCGATCGATCATTTAAACTGGTTCTCAATTTCAAAATAAAAACTACGAAAAACAGTAAACACATCAGAACGCTGCTTGAGAAGATATAACCATGTAGTGCGAGAAAAATCATCAACAAATATAACAAAATACCTATAACCATATAAAGAAGTAGTTCGTGCAGGACTCCATACATCTGAATGAATAAGCTTAAAAGGTCTAGACGGCCATCGACCACCACGCGAAGAAAAAGACACTCGATGGTGCTTTCCCAACTCTTGTCCCAACTTACAAGACTCACATAAAAACGACTCAATAGACTTATTAATAAAAGGAGATTTCTGTAATTTGTCTGCAGGAGGATGATCCAGACGACAATGTCACTGATAAGCGTCAATAGATGTACGAAGAGCAGCGCCAGTAGGTACTGAATCGAGGTTATATAAGCCACCCATCTCACAGCCCCAACCAGTCCTCGCCCCAGTCTTTAGACCCTGAAAAGTGCAATGAGGAAAGAATGAAACCGAGAACATCAAAGTTTATGTCAACTGACGTACAGATAATAGATTGGGAAGGAAGGAAACATAAACGAACAAATGATAATAATAGACCATTAGAGGTGGACACCACACCAACGCCAGAGACTGGTGATGTAGTTCCATCAGCTAATGTAACAGTACGAGGTGCAATAGGTGGTGCTGACTGGAAAGAAGAAAGAAGTTGGAAATTACTAGTCATATGATGGGACGCCTCTGAATCAATGAGCCATGATTCAGCGGATGGACGAGAAAGGAAACAAGACGAGCTACCTGGCTGGGCAAAAGTGGCAGCAGGTTGCTTGCCTCTATCACGCATGCGGATGAGATCGTATTCAGCACGACTGACTACCATCTGATTAGTAGCAGGCAAAGTAGCAGGAGGCAAAAATGTAGGAGGAGCAAGAGCAGAACTAGAGCCATCAGATGTAGCAATAAAAGCAGTAGGTTGTGAAGGATGAGGCTCTGGATGTAAGTCATAACATTAATCAATGCTGTGTCCCTCCATCCTACAATGAGTACAGAATCGAGAGCCACATCCACGACCACTCCAAGAGTCCCGATCACGGCCTCGTCCAGTAACATCCCGACCGCAGCCATGACCCCAACCACTCGACCACGGTCAGTGCCATAAGAGGTAGCAAGTGCAGAGCTATCAAGAGTATTATTTGGCGTCAGAAGAGCCCTCATACGTTGAACCCTAGAAAATGTCTCCTGAAGCGAGGGTAAGCTACCAGAACCTACAATCTGCTGACGGAGCTGCTGGAAATCTAGCCCTAAAGAATCCAGATTTCGAACAACGCGCATCCTCTCCTGGCGTCGTGCAAGCTCAAGGGGAACATTAAAGGGCATGGGCAAATCTAACTGCTGACAAAGGGCCTGATTAGAACTAAAATAGTTTTAAAGAGACATCTCACCACGCTGGAATCCTAACCAGTCAGAGAACAGGTCACACATTCGCGTGACATTATTAGCCCCATATTACAAGGTCGCAGCATACTCCCAAACTTCCTTAGAAGAGTCAAACTTCCTTAGGAGAGTCAAGAAACATCATATTCGCTGCCACTTGCGAATCCAACATCCTCCTGTTCCCATCTGTCAAGGGATCCTTAGTGGGCGGAGGAGGACGCTTCAGAAAGCGTACTTTGCCACGACCAAGAAGATAAGTAGGAACGGCTCTCCTCTAGGGAGGATAATTCTTCCCATCTAGTCGAATCGAAGTCAGTAGAAGAGGGGCTTCCGCATGAGAATAGCCAGTAGAAGGACTAATTGCAGAGGAAGAAGCCACATCAGTTTTCAGGGACGCCATCGGCGGCGAAGATGTGTCAATGGGTTCCATAAACAATCACTGAATGGGAGGGGGTGAGTAAAACAACATAGAAGGAAGAACTAAAGATCCAACAAGACAATATCAGGCCACCACAAGTATAGTCGAAGCACAAATCCAACGAGCCACAACCAATATCATAGGTGAAAAACCACCACGTAGTATCAAGACCACAAACCACCAATAAAACTGCGAATCGTATAAACCGACATTAACAATCAAAGTACTACGACCACCAACATGCAGATTATCAACAAGCAACGATCAAGGCGAACAACCACCACGAGCCAACCAACACCCAAAATATCCAGCACACCAAACACGAATAGTATCGAATCACCAATCACAATCCCAATTATCACCACCAATTAAAACCATTAATATCACCATGAATAAAAGGAACCCTATCCCGCCAAAATCAAGGCATAGAAATCCTTCAGGGGGGAAAGGACCACGGTACAGACAGAAAGAGGTGGAGGAGGAAGAGGAGGGGTTGCTGGGGGTTCGCGGGAAGCAGGGGAGGGGGATATGGTGGTATCGGGTTTGGTGTGGGGTGGTCGTAGCGAGGCAGAGGGGTGGGTGGGTTGGAGGGGGGTTACAGAAGGAAGGGGAGGGCTGGAGGGGGTTGGGTATTACGGAAAAGGGGGTGGGGGTGTCTCACGGAATGGGGAAAGGGCTGGGGATATGACGGAAGGGCTGTGGGGTTGGGTATTACGAAAAAAAGAGGGTGGGGGTATTACGGAATGGGGAAAAGGGTATTACGGAAAGGTGGGAGGGGCTGGGGGTATTATGGTAGCAGGGAGGGGGCTGGGGGTATTACGGAAAGGGGGGAGGGGCTGGGGGTATTACGGTAGCAGCGAGGGGGCTGGGGATGTTACGGAAAGGGCTGGGGGGTGGGGTAGGGTTTTACGAAAAATGGCTGGGGGGTATACGGCTAGTAGGAGGCTGGGGTTTGGTTTTTACATTAGGGTTTTGTTAGGGAATGGGGTTAGGGTTTTAAAGAAGGAAAAGTTAGAGTGGATCTACATGGCATGGCTCTGAGACCATGGTGGATTAATATCTAGGGTTGTAGAGATTGAGATTGAGAAGAAGAATAAGAAGTATACAAGAGGAGAGAGAGAATTCGAGAGAGAGTCACTCCCTCCACGATTTATTATATATATATGTGTGTGTGTGTGTGTGTGGAGATACATGTAAAATGACAATAATCACCCTATGTGTCTGACACCGACAAAAGTGATTCATTACATATGTTATGTCCGTCAGTAGTGAGAGTCAAATACTAGAGTGCGCCTACCATACTCCTATAGGTGTAAGGATCATTAACCATTTTGCCCTTCTCTTCCTCTATTTTTCTTGTTTCTTACTCTAGGTGTACAAGCTGAGTTGCAATTTATCATTTAGACTTGTTAAGGAAATCCATGTCATACTTATTTTCAGACAGGCATATCCCTTCCTTGGATCTGTCTCTCTACTCCAATTAAGTATTTCAGCTAACTTAGGTCGTCCTAGTCAAAGATATCCTTAAGGCTTAAGGTCATGCTTGAGGCACTGGATCTCATATCTATCACTCCCTTTTATTGTGATGTCATCTTCATCGACCAACATTAAAACGATGCCCGAGTGAGATTGCTTAATGAAGAGAGGTATCTGACTTCTCTTGTATTCGCTATACTTCAGTGCTTGATGAAGCTTGTTGAGCCACACCCTATGAGCCTATTTCCTTCTTGAGTCTTCAAACAAATTGATTTCCGTTTTTTATGAAAAAAAAAACTTTCCGTTTGCAGTCTCAAAACCTTCTTGGTGCTCCATTTGTACCTCTTGTTTTACTGACTCGTGAAGAAAAGCTTTTTTTGCGTTCATCTGGCTTAGAGTCCATTGAATGGTGTTGTCCAGAGCATTAACATGCCTCACTATTTTACTTTTGATTACTAGGACGAATGTCTCATCATATTCAAATCCCTGTCTCTGGTTGTATTCCTTGGCAATCAACCTTGCTTTGTACCTGTCTAAAGGTCCCATTGGCGTTGTGTTTCACCCTGAGTACCTGCTTTCACCTGACAATGTTCTCTTTCCTATTGGTCTATGAATAATGTCCCATGTGTCATTGCGATACAATGCCTCTATTTCTTCTATTCATGTATCACTGTTCTACCTCACTGAATGTTCTAGGCTCTTATGTTGCCAGTACAGTTTGAACAGTTTAGGCATACTGAATTTGAATGCGCTCCTCACAAATAATATTATATTTCTCATGTGGTGCTACTGAGTGAGTGGCAGCAGTAAGTAGGCTCGTCCACAAATGGCACATCACGAGATGTCTTCTCATTAATATCATGGCGGATAGTTGGTGGGTTGTAGAAGTGGGATTCAGAGAACATAATGTGTTGTGAGATTAATTTTTTTTGAGATATATTGAATAACACATGTCGGCTCTGTGATTACCACTAAATCCCACAAAAATATAAGTAGCGGGAGAATTTATTCCGGGTGGAGTATGGACCATGTACATAATAAATGCAGCCCACAATGTAAGAAAGTGATAATTGTGCCCAATGCAAGAGTACCTGTAACCTGATTAGGTGAGAAATTAATTTTATAGATTGAAAAAAAATGAGTAGGTGACAAATGGTCAAAAGTGGTGGATAATAGGATGTTGATTACACTCACTGTGTTGTGAAATGCCTCAGTCCAGAGATTACTTTGTGGCCCTAGAATGGAACAACATGGATAACATATTTTCTCTTTGCAATGGCTTAAATGGCTGTTGGATATGGAGAAAATGCTGAAGAATAGGTAGGGGAGGCGGTAGCTTTTCCGGCGAGTAAAGACTAATCCGAAGAAGAATCCGTCGAAAGATCAATGAAGAACATGGGACTTAGACTCCTTTCTTAGAGGGGTGATCTTGTTCTTTGGCGAGGATTTGGAGTCTGGTAAGCTGCTCGGAAAGCCTCAGAAGTGGTTGCTTCCGGTGAGGGAGATCGTCTTCGTCGTGGCCTAGTTGGGGTTGGGTTTGTTGATCTGTTTTCTCTTGGTGTCCTATGTCTTTCTTCTTCTGGTTCTTCATTCCCCAGCTCTTCTTCTTCTTCTCCTTCTTCTGTTTCGGTTTCAGATTCCTCTATTTCTGAATCTGTGTCTTCTACCTCATACACATATGGTTCTTCATATTCTTCTTCAGTATCTTCGTCAATTTCTGAGTCTTCGCTCATTTCGGTGTCGGATCCTGAGGAGCTACCCAGTGATATCCCCGGCACATCAGTATATGATGGTCTTTACTTCTGTGGCTAGTGGTGCTAATCTTGTGCCGTTGGGAGGTTCTGGATGTCAGAGCAGTGTGGCTAGTGGTGCTAATTTGGTTCCCCTGGGTGGTGATGGGTGCTCGGGAGGAAAGGAGCAGATAGCTATCCTAAACTCTGGGGGTGTTGCAAATGCAGCTTTTGGAGACAATCTAGGTTTGGTCGGAAGACCTGGTGGTGTATCAGCTGGACCGTTTAATGATTGCCGGAATGATAGGACTCATATACCTGAAGGCAAGATGGTATCCTGTCGGAAGCAAGAGGGCTACCAGAATCGATAATGTGGTTAGGAGAAGAAAGGAGGGGGGTTGTGGCGACTAGAGATGTTGCAGATGCGGGTTCAAAAATTTCCAGAAGAGAGCGGTGTGCTGGGAGTGTAACAAAGTATGGTCAAGTTTTGACTTCAACTTTCCTATTCAGGAGAGAGTGAGGATCCCTTCTAATGCTAGACCGGTTAACAGTCAGCTGGGACTGAGAACTGGGAAGATTGCCCCAGCAACATCGGATGGAGTGGTTTTTAACTTGGAGGTGGTGCCTTTGAAGTCCATTAGCAATACAGATCTTGGTATTTGGGGAAGAATCAAACCAGGATGGTCTATGGCTCAAAAGTATAACCTATGAAGCACGGGTACGGGTGCAGGGTGCGGGTAGGACACGACACGGGTACGTGGGTACGTGATTTGCCAAAAAAACCGGGTGCGGGTATGTTCGGGTACGCCGAATATAATAATATATTTTAATATTTTATTATATATTTATAAAAATTAAAAAAAAATTTGTAGAGCAATCAAATAACAATAACATCACCAAAATGGAAAATTCTAATATTACTCTTCATTTCATAAGTGATTAAGTTCCATATTTCATAACATGAGGCATCAATACATCATTCATTAGAAAAAAAAGTCTGTCACCAGTGTGTTGACCAGTGTGTTGACCAGTGCCTGACAAGATGAATAACTTTTAGAGACCAAATTATGAGATTTTTTTTACCGGACTTTTGGGATTTAATAATGTTTGGACAAAATAGATTTTATGAATTTTTAAAATTTGAAAAATACCCCACCGTTTGGAAGTTAAGAAAGTTAAAATTTTGACCCGACCCTTTTTCTTTGAATTTTGTACTAGAACTAGAGAGTTGACTTTTTTTCCTTTTAGATTTGGGTGTTGAAACTATTTTTAATAAATCCAAAAGGGGGGTATTCCGTTATTTACATGTAAAGACATTTACTTAAATGGTTTACATGTAAATACCGAGTACAGGAAAGTAGAGAGAAGTGCAGGAGAGGAAAGAGAAGCAGCAGGAAGAAGCAGGACGTGTCGGGTATGCGTGGTGCGCACCCGACACGCAAAACTAGTTTTTTTTTTATAAAAACAATGGGGTACGTACCCTGGACGTAGGGGTGGACATGGTTCCGGTTCGAACCGAGGAACCGAACCGAACCGGCACATATGGTTCGGTTCGGTTCGGGTTGGTTCCATAGTTATATGGTTCGGTTCCGGTTCTAATAACCTGGAACCGATGGAAATTCGGTTCGGTTCTGGGTTTGGGATCCCGGAACCGAGAACCGACCCACCTTAAAACCCTTAAAATCTCCTTTTTCTTTCTAATATTAACTTGAAAGTTTTTGGAAGTGTAAGAAGAAAGTGAAAGGCTTTCAAAAATAGCAAAATACTATGAGAGTCGTCGTCCCCTTTCGATCAAGAGTCAATATCATGTAATCCATGTCTTGATGACAAATGAGAAAAAAGTGAAAGATAGCATTCTAACAATCAAAAGCGCGTTTTAAAAATTTCATGTATAACGCCCCCACAAAGTCAAATTCATCAGCTCATTACAGACTTTTGTGCTCTGCTTTTCCCATCAATGATAGGCTGGAAACAGAAAGTTATTCTATCTCAAGAAAAAAAAACCAAACATTCAAAGACAAGGAGGGAAACTGTTGTGAATAAATTCCGTTGATTTGGTGAAGGTCGGGTAAACCCGGAACCGAACCGATTATATATGGTTCTGGTTCGGTTCGGTTCCAAACATATATGGTTCTGGTTCGGTTCCAATTTCAGGGAACCGATTATATATGGTTCGGTTCTGGGTATACCCCAAAACCGAACCGAACCAAACCATGTCCACCCCTACCCAGACGTACCCGCACCCGATACGTGTCGGGTGCGGGTGCGGGAGCCCCGGGAGAGTACCCGTGCTTCCTAGAGTTTAACTCACTGTGAGGTAGTGGTCTACAGAATATCTGATCTGGAGGTGTTGATCTCGCCTGTGATAGGAATCATTAGAACTCAGCTGATGGAATCATGGTTTTCCGCCATTAATCCTCCATTCCTAGAGCTTCTGTTATGGGATGAGAAATTTCCTGTAGAAGGGTCGGTTCAGTGGTGGAATATTGCAGCAGTTCCCCCTGAGGCATGGTGTGAAGATAATTTTACGAGAATTGGGGAAAAAATTGGAAGAGTGGTAGAGATTGATCCTTCTTGCTGTGCTGGTAAGGGCTATTCCAGTGCTAGGATTCTAATATCTACGGCAGGGAAGTTGGGAAAGGAGATTTCAGTTCAGACATCCTTAAATGGGGCTGTTAGATGGGTTCTAGTGCAGAAAGAAGTGGAGGAAGTGGTGTTTTTATCAGACTCGGGTCCTTCGTCACAAGAAGATTCCGAAAGTGAAATAGGGTCGGAGAGTGAGTCTTTGGTTGAGCCTTCTCCTGAAGTAGAAAATTCAGAGGAGGAGTGTTTTCCGGTGGCGGAGGTGGAGGAGGGAGGAGCAGGGTTTGGGGGTTTGGACCAGTCGGTGCAAGTTAGCGCTAGCTTCTGTACGGAGATGCAGGGTGCGCAGATTAGAGAAGAGTTAAATGGCGGTCTTTTCGAATTTCGAAATGAGAATTCACCAGTAGAATACAGGTGGCGGAGTTTGTGTGGAACACAGCACATGGCTGCGGCGGCGGTGGACCCCTCGCATTCGATTAATTGTTTCTATGATATTATCGCAGCGATTTCACGAAGAAAGGATAAGGCTTCCAGATCAGACGGTGTCATTGGGCCCCAGACCAACTAAGTGGGGGACCTGAAAGTGGGCCTTTAGCTTTGTCCCATTTTCTTGTCTCATGAAAACCAGATATATTTTGGGCCTGTTTATCTTAATGATGATAGTTTAGGAGTGAGTCCAAATTCTTTTAAGAGCCCTTTTTGCAACTTGTGGGACCCGGAGGGGTTGTCACCTGAGGAGAGTCTGGCTCTTTTAGATTCTTGGCAGGAGGATCCCCTGTATGAAGTGCTTCCATCTGGTTATTGTCCGTCGGTGCTCCGGGACAGGAGGATGATTCTCTGTGAGGTTGCTATGCGGTTTGATTATGATTTAGGGGAAGAGTCAGATGCTTGGTTGGAGGATTTTGGCTCAATGGACGGAGTTTATCCCATCACTCGGCCGTCTGAATTCAGGGCAGAGATGGTTCGATCCTGTGAAGTAGGAAGCTTGCAAGATGGAGGGTGTATGTTCCGTATTTCATTCCAGATAGGATCGAGAGGGGTCTCGATTGTTTCTTGCAAGGCTGCTGGTTTGGATTTGGTAGGTGGGGGTCCATTATTTAACTGCTCTTTTAGTAATCTGGCGAAAGTTTTTTGGAGGAATTGGTTTAGATAAAGGATGGGTTTGAAGTTTGGAGGGGGGAAAATGGAAGATTTGGCACTTTCGAATATCTGGAGGTGGAGAGACGTTTTTTATGCCCTCTAAAGAGTGTCAATCGTAGTGATCATAGAGTGCAGATCAGAGCTTTGGACTCTGAGGTTTCCGCATATGAAGTGCCTGGTAGCGAGATCTCCCAACACTCATCAGCTGTGGAGGAGAATGTTAGTTGGAAGCCTGATAAACTGGACTCTTCCTGTGAGGTGGAATGGTGGGAGGGCCCTTAGGAGGAAGTGATGGAATTTGTGGTGAACCATACTGTTGGGATTAGTAAAGAGCTGGGTCTTATTTATGTTGGCTCTGAAGATGAGCTCAGAAAAGAGATCAAAATAGCAGAGTTAAGGGATCTGGCAGTTCAAGAATTATCTATGAAACGCTCAGAGGAATCCTCAAAAATGAAAACTCGGGAACTTCAGAGATTAAAGTCAAACATCAACTACGATGGAGGTTTAGCATGTGGGGCTTCTTTGTCGAAGTCGGCTGGGAGGAAGTCTGGCACCAGAAAGGGGAGGAGCATCAGTAACGAGGTTTCATTATGAAAATCCTTTCTTGGAATGTAAATGGTTTGGGGTCCTTGGATAAGAGGATTCAGGTTAAGGAGATTGTAAGGAAGCAGAAACCAAATTTGATATGTTTAAAAGAGACCAAGATGGAGGTTATCAGTAGGAGTGATATAAGTAGTGTGGGGGCCAGAGCAGAATGGGATTGTAGTTGCTTGGGACGAGAATTTCTGGGTGAAGCAGGATGAGTGGCAATTTTTCCCTTTCTGTGGCATTGTCAAAAGTTGAAGACTATTCCTTGTGGTTGTTTTCGGGGGTGTATGGCCCGACCCGTAGGGCAGATAAAGGGCTGTTATGGGAGGAGTTAGGGAGGGTAAGATGTTTGTGTCCTTTTCCTTGGTGTGTAGGGCGAGATTTTAATGAAGTAAAAGAAACTAGGGAGAGATTGGGGTGTATTAGATCAAGTAATAACATGAGGGTTTTTGCTGAGTTCATAGCTTTAAATGAATTAATAGATCTTCCTTTATTGGGAGCTTCCTTTACTTGGTCTAGAGGGGAGAGTCGGAGTCACCTAGACCGTTTCATTGTTTCAGCTAGTTGGATGGAATCGGTTCCGGAAGTTTTTCAGAAAGCTCTACCTCATTCGGTATCAGATCATTGCCCTATTATGCTTCACCCTAGGTTAGAATCTTGGGGTCCTCCTCCTTTTAGATTTGAAATTGCTTGGCTCAGTATTCCTCACATGGAGGATAGATTGGGAGGGTGGTGGGCTTTCTGTTCAGTGGAGGGTCCTGCTGACGTAATTATAGGGCATAAATTGAGATTTGTAAAGAAAAAGCTAAAAGAGTGGGTAAAGGAAAGGAAGGTGCAATTCGGGGGCAGAAAACAATGGCTGGAAAGCAGAATGGTGGAATTGGTTGCAATTGAAGAAAGTGGTTTGGGGTCTGGGAAGAGTTGGGGAGAATTTAAACAAGAGCATAAGTCGTTGCTTCTTCACGAGAGATATCATGGCGCCAAAAATCTAGAGTAAAGTGGTTGGTAGAAGGGGACAAGAATACTGCATACTTTCATACCATGGCAAGTGCTAGAAGGAGGAGGAATAGAATCAAATCTCTTAGTGTGGATGGTGGCATGGTGTCTAACAAGGAGGAGATTTCAACGGCTATCATTAGTTTTTATTCTTCTCTATACTCATTAGAGGAGTCCTCTCAGCCAATCCCAGAGGAGGTGGAGTTTAATTGCTTAAATTTGGATCGAAGTGATAAGTTGGAAAGGCCTTTTGAAGAGGAGGAAATTGAAAAAGCTTTGTTCTCATTGCCAAAAGATAAAGCCCCTGGGCCTGATGGTTTTTGCTTAGCTTCTTTTTAGTCTTGTTGGGATGTTGTCAAGATCGACATTTTGAGATTCTTTAATGGCGTGTTTGGTTGCAAAAAAAGTAGGAATTTTTGAAGCATTTGGACAGGATTTGAAATCCAATACACCGTTTGGTTGCTTTTTCATCCAAAAGCACATTTGACTACTGGGATTGTCAGATCCTTGTCTGCTGACGTGGAATGAAAACGGGAGCCGAATTGTAAACCACAAAATCAGAGTTTTTTTTGTGGAATCTAAGTTGGAATGGGATTTTGAAATGACTCTTCAATAAATGAGTCTTTTCCTACCAAACTTCCACACTTTATCATGACAACCAAACAACTGTTTTTAATACACCCCTAAAATCCCATTTGACTTCCATTCCACAGAAAGCCAGTTTGACTCCCTATTCCACATCCACCCTTGGAGCCATCCAGCAACCAAACACAGCATAAAGAGTTCTTTGATGGTTTATCGCTTGATAGGGGCATAGGGGCGACTTTCATTGTTTTGATTCCTAAAGTGGAGGGAGCTTCAAGGGTGTCAGAATTACGTCCCATCAGTTTGGTGTGTTGCTTGTACAAAGTATTAGCCAAAGTGTTGGCGGATCGGCTCAAGTTAGTGCTTCCCTCTGTGATCTCTGATAATCAAGGAGCTTTCATTAGTAAGAGGCAAATTCTGGATTGTTCTCTTATTGCGAATGAAGTGATTAATTCTTCTTTGAGATCCGTTGAAAAGGGGGTTATTTGTAAACTTGATATGGAAAAGGCGTATGATAGAGTGGAGTGGGATTGTTTGGACTATCTTCTTGGGAGGATGGGCTTTGGTAGTAGGTGGAGAGGGTGGATTAGGAAGTGTATCTCATCGGCTTGGTTTTCTATTCTTATAAATGGTTCTCCAAAAGGTTTTTTAAAGTCTTCTAGGGGGTTGAGACAAGGGGATCATCTATCACCTTTTCTTTTTGTAATCATATAAGAGACTCTTTGTAGATTGATGCTTTGGTAGTAGGTGGAGAGGGTGGATTAGGAAGTGTATCTCATCGGCTTGGTTTTCTATTCTTATAAATGGTTCTCCAAAAGGTTTTTTAAAGTCTTCTAGGGGGTTGAGACAAGGGGATCATCTATCACCTTTTCTTTTTGTAATCATATAAGAGACTCTTTGTAGATTGATGCACAAAGGATCTTTAAGGGGCTTACTAGATGGTTTTTCTATTGGAAGTGAGAAGGTAGAAGTGTCGATTCTCCAGTTTGTAGACGATACCCTTGTATTTTTTGCGCCTGGATCAGTAAAGATCCTGAATCTCAAGGCAACTCTTAGATGTTACGAGTTGATTACTGGGCAGCAGACCAATCTCTTGAAGTCGAGAATGTATGCTATTAATTCATCTTCAGATGAGGCCGGCACCTTCACAAAAATTTTGGGCTGTAAAGTGGATAGTCTCCCTTCTTCGTACCTAGGGCTTCCTTTGGCGGTGGGTAGAGCAAACAAATCTCTTTGGGTCCCTATTGTGGAAAGAATTGAGAGAAGACTGGAAACTTGGAAAAGAAACCTTGTATCAAAAGGGGGGAGGTTGACTCTTGTAAAGGCGGTGTTGGCCAATATTCCGGTCTATTATTTATCTATGTTTAAATGTCCGGTTAGCGTGGCGTTGAGAATTGTACAGATTCAACGAAGATTCCTCTGGGGCGGGTCAGATACCAAAAAGGCATTTCCTTGGTGAAATGGGAGAAGGTATGTCTGCCGATTAAGTCAGGAGGTTTGGGTATTAGAAGAATTAAAAATTTTAACCGAGCTCTTTTAAGCAAATGGCTCTGGAGGTTTGGGGAGGAGCAATCGTCTCTGTGGGTTAAGGTGATTGGAAACAAGTATGGCTTTTTGGCAGGTAGTTGGGAATCTGATGATGCTTGGGTCAAGAAGGGGGTAACAGTGTGGTGTGATATCTTACGAATTTCTCATGATATCAAGAAGGGGATTCGCCTTAAGGTGTATTCTAGGGACCGTATTAGATTTTGGCTAGATGCATGCTGTTCGGTTGAGCCTTTGGGGATTCTTTTTTCAGATTTGTTTTTGGTTGCCTCTAATAAGGAAGCGCTAGTATGTGAATGCTTTGACCAAATAGATCATAAAGTGATATGGAGTCCGAAGTTCCGGAGGAACTTTTTTGATCGTGAAGTTGACTCTATATCTCGGTTGCTAGATATGATTGAAGAGTGTTATATAAAGAGGAGGGGATCTGATAGATGATTTGGATTTGGAATTCTTCCGGCTTCCCGTTAAATCTTTTTATTCTCATTTCGCTCCTCATTCTGTCGATTCTCTGGTAGACGAGGTTTGGAAATTGCAGTGCCCTCCTCTAGTTTGCTTCTTTGGTTGGGCGGTGTGTTGTGGCCGAATTCAAACTATCGATTTCTTGAGAAGAAGGGGTATGATTCTAATGGACCATTGTCCTCTGTGTTTGGAGGATGGGGACTCTATCAACCATCTGTTTATTCATTGCAGGGTAGTGAAAGAGATTTGGGGGCATATCTTATCGAGGTTTGGTATTTGCTGGGTCTTTCCAAAATCTATTCCTGAAGTGGCTGGGATTTCGTTCCGTGGAAGAAGAAATGAAAGGTTTTATGGAGGTTTTGCCTTCTGACGTTGTGGTGGATTATTTGGAAAGAAAGGAATAACAGGGTGTTTGTTGGAGAGACTAAATCTCCCTACTGGCTTTATATTAAAATTATAGGTTTAACTATTCTGTGGGCGAGGAGTCTTCCATTATTTAGATTTGTATAAGCTTTCGATCTTTGGGAGGGTTGGCAAATAATTTGCTCTGAAGCGGAAAGATCTCCAATTATTCAGAATTGGGTTCCCTCGCCTCCTGGATTCTTAAAAATAAAATTTTTTGGGTCATGTTTTGGAAATCCAGGCCCGGCGGGTATTGGAGTTCTGTGTAGAGAGGGTCTTGGTGAGGTGGTGTGGGTTTTTTCAGGTCCAATCGGTATTACTGATTCAACCGAAGCTGAAGTTAAAGGGGCATACAGTGGCATTATGCGCTTAGATAATGATAAGCTTAATTCTGTGATTGTGAAAGGAGACTCAGCCAATGTTGTTAGTTGGTTGTCAGGATTGGCGGCCCCTCCGTGGAGGTTCCTTAGTTTCTTTGAGGAGATTGAGGATTCTTGCTCCGGATCTTCGATAGTATTCAAGCATGTTAGAAGATCGGCCAATGGGGAGGCAGATTCTTTAGCTAGATCCGGTGTTTCTTTGGGGGTAGAGTGGTTTGATTTTTTGTCGCTGTGAGATTTCCCTTGTATTTTTTTGTTACTCTCGTTTGTCTTGTAAATATTTTTGGCCCTCTCGGTTCCCTTTTTAATTCAATCATTTACCACTTAAAAAAAAAAAACATGATTTTTGTTATGCTTGAATACCAAATCCAATTCCCCACTAATATCTAGTACCTGCAAAATGGATTTCGTTAGTCCCTAGACACGATCCAAAGCCCATGATATCACATTTTTTGAATCAATTTCCACCTACAACGCATCATTCAAAAAAAAAGAAAAAGAAAATAAAATTCCACCTACAACGCTCTTGATACTTGTTTCTTAAAAGTATGTAGGATAACAAGGAGTGGTCCAAATTCCTCTTTAATCCGCTTAAATTGATACCAAAGTCATTTCTTAGATACTTGAATATAAATGCAGCCCACAACATACCACTCAAAAAAAAAAAAAAAAAAAAATGCAGTCCACAACATGCACTTCACATTATTTCTCTAATGATCCCTCCCCCCCCCCCCCCCCCCATCCTTTTTTTTGAATGGTTCTCCAATGATTTCTCCATCATTGCTGAAAGGCTTTTGAAGGGCCCAATACAATGAAACTGGAAACACCCAGTAGATGCAAAAACACTTAAATGAATAGCCACGCTAATGTTGTGAACCACCTTGCTATGAATAATGAGATGATCTTTGTTCTTCACTTTCTTACTCAAAATACAGGCTAGCTAGGTAACTTCCTTCTTGCTTTCTTCTAAGCATTTCACATTTGTTTAATTTGTTTGCCACTACCATCCAACAAAAGTTTTATGTGTGGGGCTGCTGATGCTTTCCAGACACAATTAGCAGGAGAAGCAAGACACTCTATTGAAACAAGAGACAAGATTTAATTGGACAACAACCTTTAGAGGATGAAATCCAAATAATTTTATGGGGATTACACATGACATCTTACGAATAAAGAGGAAACTCATACTCATCTTGCTTAAGGTTTCTCCAAGAGGTCCAATGCCCTCACCCACTCCTGAGTATCATTAGTTCGTGCTCCCTGGGAATGCATGGCACAAATGAGACTTTTCCAGCGACAAATTCTCCCAATATCTATTACCCCCACCCCCAACAGACACACACAGTCACTCTCACTCTAAGCCTACCCTTTGAATAAAATTTGACTTGAGACCGATACAGAACCCACAATGCATCCAATCCTCTAGCCTTTGAAATATCCCTACAAACCCAACTTCCCAACGCACCTCTTTTTTCCAATTTTGCATTAAATGACACCCCTCTTTTTCACCAAGCCTACTAAGCCTTTTTATCCATACAATCTTACTTTCCAGTCTTATGTTGATGATGCCAAACGCTCTATTCTCTCTTGTTTACATACCTCCTTCCGCCCGCCGAGGTGCTTTCTTTATTTTCCTTCTTCCTTCCCTTCTCGGAGAAAATCTCTTTATAGATTTTCATGGCTGAATCAGGTCTCTTAAATAGTTACATGATGTGAACCGTTAGATTATCCAAGCCACTTTTGTAAGGATGATTCCTTTGACTGATGGAGAGAGCTTTGTTTATGCGACACCAACTTCTCCTTCGTTCTTTCAACTGTAGGTTTGCAGAGGGCCGGTTAGTGGCATTAATCTTCTTCCTTGTCAACATTACCCTCCACCTCTGAGTTCATTCCCATGTTCTGCCTCAAACCATCCTAAAATGTACATTGATTACAAATTTCATCAACGGTATCTTTGCAAAAGATCATGTCATTTATAAATTTTGCTTTGGAATACAAATTTTATGGATGTTTGTGTTTTATTGCATTGTAGTCGTGTAGCGCTACTATCACCCTTTGGTTTCTGTTTATTATTCTGGTGGGCATTTTAGTCATACAACCTTCGGTACTTCTGTAAATTTTTTTCTTGTCAATCAAATCATACTGGTCGGTCTTGACATCGTATGGGTGCAGTTTTTCTCCAAAGAAACCTTAGATCCTTCAAAGTAAAAAATGCAGGAAAACGATTTACCATCTTCTCATTTCTCCTTCTGTCGACATGCTTTGTAACAATTTTTTCATTTTTTTTCTTACGTTTCCATCTTGAAAGCTTCTTTTCGTGGCTTTGCACCATTTGGGTTCTCCAAAGATGTTGAGGCCTACCAATGAAGTACTATATAGAATCAAGGATGGTTCCCCTTCAACACCCCGGGAAGGATGCAAACCTATGTACTAAATCCATAGATGTTTACCGACATCACGCTTTTGCTAACACTAATCTGCTCTCTTAAAGTTGCTTCTTAGTACCTTAATAAGGCCTTCGAATGAACAGGCTAAAGATACACCATGGTTGAAGTATCTGTAGTTATCAAACTGCAATTGACCCGGAGTTATAAAATTTTCACTTTAAATCCTTCGGTTAAAACCCCGACCGACCTACTTTCTCCATAAGCTTATTCTGCCCTGAGCACCAAAGTGAATATATGGGGTAGAAAGGGATCACCCTGTCTCAACTCACTTTACAATTGCAGTATCTTTTAGCCAAGGTTTTAAATTTCTGTTTCAGTTTCAGTTTCAGTTTCAGTCGCCACTGAAATAGAAACGTTTCGGTTTTGATTGAAAGTTTCTGTGGAAATCATGTAAAATCACTGAAATGTATGAAAACACATACAAATGATATAATTTTAAGATGAAACTTAAGGAAATGCTAGAATAAACATAAATACATGCTTAGAAACCACTGCATAAGCCACACAACCATCCGTAATAGTTTAATAACATCAAACACCTAGTGATATGTGCTGTCGCGCATGTCTGATAATCCAATACATGCCACATGTCACATGTAATTCATATAAATATTTACACATACTACATACACTACAATTCACATACTTAAAATTATGTAACGCATACTGATATAGTAACCCATAAAATTATGGGGCATACCGAAAACAACTTGGGTAGAAACAGTGAGGAAGGACTTGAGGGTTAGGAACACAATAGAGAACATGACCTTGGATAGGATAGAATGGAAGAAAATGATCCATGTAGACGAACCCAACTAGTCTCAGGATTAGACTGGGTCAATTTGAGCTGGGTAGTTTCTTTCACCTTCTTCATGAAATTTTTTCTAAAGGATTCATTAGCTGACCCCAACTAGTTTGGGACAAAGGCTTAGTTGTGTTGAATATATAGTATGCTACTAATGCTCTTACAATTTTGGGTTTGGTATGTGTTTCAATTTAGATATCATATTGGTGGGGATGGAAAAAGAAACAGTTCGGTAGTCTCATGTCAGTTTTAGTGGAAATTTAAAACCACGCTTTTAGCCAGGATTTTAAATTTAGGTTTTTTTTTTGGTTTTGGTTTTGGTTGCCATGTAAATGGAAATGTTTTGGTTTCAGTTGGAAATTTCTGTCGAAATCTTGTAAAATCATGGAAACATATGGCAGCATATGCAAATGATAGAATTTAAAGACGAAACTCCCGGAAATGCTAGAATAAGCACAAATACGCAATTAGAAACCATCACATAAGAATCACAAACATCCATAATAGTTTAAAAACATTGAACAACTAGGACCATGCTTTGTTGCGCATACCTGATTATTTTTGTACGCATAAAATTTCACATGTGATTCATATAAATGTTTATATGTTATACATAATACTTGCATGATGCACCACATTTTTCATGCGATTCATATAAATCTAATTATGTAATACATACTAATATGGTATATCACGATTTTGGTTTATGCATTTCGGTTGTTTCGGATTGGTTTCGATGGGGATGTGAATAGTAACATTCAGTCGTTTGATTTTGGTTTCGGTGGAAATTTAAAACCATGCTTTTAGCAGTTGCATATAGGTCAAAGATGATGTTTGCAGCTCAGGTGATAGTACCATTATGCCATGAACTCTAATCTTGAAGTGACATATATCCTTTGAACTGGCAATGGGCTATTCAAATACCAAGTGCCTGCATTGAGTGATGAGAATCCCTCCATTTTATTAACTGTTTTTGTTTTTGGGTTAGCCATACACTTTGCATGTTTTTAGCGGTTCACATAACGTCATCAATTGTTTAAAGTCTTGGATAAGAATCTACAACTCCCTGGAACGCCTTCTTACAAACCCGTGTTCTAATTTGCATATATGACATGGCCATCTGTTTTACTCTTCATTTGCCTGGGGTGTTCTATGTTAAGTTATTTCGAAACTATTGTGTGCCTTTTGACTTTGCATTGAGTCATGGTGTTCGTTCTGCAGAGTTTGTTATACATCTATTTGATCTGTTTCTTTATAAACCTGGCAGGGGGCTTCCGATAAAAAAGCATTGCCATACTTGAAGGAAGAAATGCTTAGAATATTTAATAAAGAGAAAAGTTGTAGAGAGAAACTGTGGAAAAATGGCACTATCAAGTCATCTCCAATGTCCCCTCGGAAGCATCCTGAGTATGTTGGTACTGAAGAGGTACTACACACTTTCTTATGATCACCACTCTAGTACCGAAAGAATCATCCAGTGGTTTATTTGAATGGCATCATCTAATGGTAATTGCTGACTACTTGAACCCCGTAAATGTTTTATAGGATCCCACATGCATTATTTGTCAACAGCATTTGTATCTTTCCGCGGTTGCATGCGGCTGTCGGCCATCTGCTCTTGTTTGTCTGGAGGTATGAGAAGTAAACTATTTTTTGGTATATTTCATCTGTTGAGAGTTACTCTACTGTACAGTTACGTAATTTGTAATTTTTTCAAGGGAAACCTCTTGTACATCTGCTTGTGAAACAACTTTCAGGAAGCCAAAAACAAGAAAATGAGTACTCTGGCCGTCTCTATTAAAAGTAGCGATAGTTCTTTTGTTGCTTATTTGATTGGATGAGTTTTTATCACCGTTCTTTGTGGATTATGGTTATCTTGGGGGAGCCCATGGGAATGACCAATCAAGTTCGCTTTGATTCTGACATTATATGTGATAGTATATCCTCTGTAATATAATTTTTCATGAGAGGCTTCGTACTCAGGATGGCCCTAGATGTGGTGGGTGGATAGCATAGCTACAAAGTTCGAATATGGGAAAAAGTTGGCAAGGCAAAAAATTGTATAATTTGATAATCATGGACAGGACTCAGAAAAATATCAGATTTTTTATACACTTGATTAATTCAGAAATTTTTTAACAAATATATAAACAATTTTTTTTAAAGATGACATTAATATTTATTATTCGTAGTTATAAGTACATGAGAAAGGGACCAGGAGTCCCCCATAATTACAAGCGTGAAAACATCAGAACAATCTCCAATGTCAGGACAAGAAAACCTTAGCATGGTAAAAAAGATGCTATCTATCCTATTTCCTGAATATTCCATAACATAGCCAGCATACAACTCCTTTGCGATCTCCTCTGGAGATCTTGAACACTTCTCCCTCCTAGAACCAACCCAAACAATCCACTTCACCCCATTGTAACTCGAACTCCATTATTTTCTTCCGATTAGATGAGATTAAAAATACTATACCATAAGGCTCCCTTCAGCAGTGGCAAGATAATAAGAGACTCTACAATAGTTGAGAAACTGCGTCGTTTCATACACACATCTTGCTCCTCAGAACAGAGAAGAAAATACATCCTGAGCGGCGAATAACAAGGTTCCTCAAGCCCATTCCGATGTTGCTTTACTATCTTCCATTTAGCACTACTGTTGAAGAAAGAATTGCCAGGACCCTGCCTTTAACAAATCTCCAACTTTGTTAATACTTAAAAGATTCGTTAAAGTGAGAAGAAACCTTCTCACTCTAGTCCAGAGATACTCCTCCACCACAGAGAACTTTTGGCCAGAGACTTCAACTTCCAAAAAGATCCATACCTTCTTCAAAAACCTTCAAGGAATTTTCATTAAAAAACTATTAGAACCAGAAAAGAGAAAAGATGACACCAAAAGGCCAACCGAAACGATATTTACAACAGTGAGAGGAAGGGGAGCTTTCTAGATACTAGAGTCCGAAGACCCGTCCTTCTTCTGCCCCTGACTCTCGCTTTTTTCCTTTTCCTCCCCTTTGTCCTTTGGTTAGTGGTCACCGGTCCATGACTCAAAAACATCCCCTATCGCCAAGAAGTTGTCCACCTCCTCCCCTGCACTAGCATCCTCCTCAACTCGACAAGACACCCGTTCCTCCGTGAGAATTATATTCAGCCTTTCTTTCGCTCTTTGCACAGACGCCTACCTCTGCCTCCTTTCATCTCTTTCTTCTTCAAGGGCCTTTTGAAAGAAGGGGAGTTTGTATTTTGGAACACAGAATTTTTTGACATCTCTCGTTCCCGATAAGCTGAAAAATTCCTCTATATTTTTTCTAGCATATGCCTTGAACTGTTTCCAATCCTTCTTAAGAATCTCCATTTCTAGCTCTTTTGGTGTCAGAGGCCCTTCGTAAGGCCTTTTCTCTTTGACTTTTGGTGGTTTTTTGTTTACATCTGATGGCTCCTCCCATTCAACCTTCATTTTCCCTTTCCTATCTTTCCCTGAAGAGTTAGGGTTTTTGATTAGACCTTGAGTTGAGGACTGTACTTTTTTCTTCTTGCTCTTTCCTACTCTGAGATGACCCTGAACCTTCCTTTGAAATAGTGATAAACCGCCTTTAAAGGCCCGAAGCGTCAAGAGTTTGTGGTAATGATTATTTATTTTGGATTTACCGCCTCTTCTCGAGATGGAACATTCTCTTTTACGGCAACTCTTCGAGTTCCATACCGAAGGGACACGTTTTTCCCGTAAATGACGCCTGCCCGTCTTGGTCCCATTAACTTTACCACTTGGCTTATCAAGGCTCTCATTAGATTTTCTTGAGCCATGCAAAAGTCTTGTAAAGATATTTTTACCTTTCCATGAAGCGTGTTTAGCCGCCTTCAGTTGAGAGCCATCTATACTGGCCATTACTGTACTCTGGAAATCCTTGCAATTATATTTTCCTTATTTTCCTAATTTTTTTCTTTTTTTTATTTGACGAACGCAACCCTGATTCTTGGAATACGGTCCGGGACCCCCACTTAGTTCAAATTCAAAAACTTTTTGCAGCAGCTCTTTTTTCTCCCATGTTCCTTTCCTTAGAAATTTTTTTCCTTTGCTTAGCTAATTGGGTTTTTCTTTCGCCGTGACATGTTACTGATCTTGTCTTCGGCCTCTTGGGAAGCATTAGGAGATCCGTCTTAGTTGGATAGAAGTTCACTAGTTAGCGTCCCTTCTTCTACCTCCTCAGCGTGTATCAGGAAGCTGCTTGAACCTACTTTGAGACGAATAAAAGCAATCTTGTATTTCCATTCCATGGATAAAACCCTAGCCGAGGCACAACTCATGCAATGATCGTGGCTGCCGGTCAGCTAAACTTCAATTACTTGCCCGAAATACTTTCCCAAAGCCTCGACTGTTGATGAAGTCCATGCATGGAGCGGTATATCGTAGAATCTGAACCATCTAGCTTTCACTGAAGAGGTTATCGATGGATTGCAATGTTTCAGTGAAGAGAGGAAATCACCAGAAGCCTCTGATCCTTAGTGAAGGAGCCTTTCAACTAAGGATTCCGATTCAAAACTGAAAAGGATTAATAACGACCCAATCGAGAAAGGTTTTGGTAATTGAGGCATGTTCCAGAGACTTTTGGCTCTTGCACAAATCTCGTCCAGACTCCATTTACTGTTAGTCATTGCTCCCACCAACCATCTTTTAAGGGCCAACGATCGCTCTTCGATATGCTTGATTGGAATTGTAATCTCTGGCGGTCCTCTGCAGGGTCCAATCGAATGGGTTGTATCTTCAAAACCTCCTAGAGGGTTCCTTCCTTGCGCTTCTTCCTTACGCCACCTCCAACACCTTCGACAGAGACTGCGACCCCCAAAATTCCTATATCCACATCCTGGGCATTTCCAATCCAACAGATGGGAGGCAGAAAAGGTCCTCCTGCTTCTCATCCCCCTCAACCCTGTCTCTCTGTTAGAGTCTTCCCAACCATTTTGAGGAAAAAATTTCCATGCATTCCTTACATCCAAGGACTGATACCGGAAGGGATGGGGCAGCTAATGGAGCTTTTGGCCACTGAACCTAGTCCTAAGCGCTGGGCTTCTCTGAAGAAAAAACCCTTTTAACCATACATCTCTTGGTTCAGCTGATTTTTAATTCCCCCGTCTCTCCCAATACTTTTCTTCTCTTTCATCATTCTTTTTTGACCCTTCTCAATCACAGTTATAACCATCTTAATTGCTTTTTAAGTTTGGCTATCATTTTCAAAAATAAAAATAAAAATGCTTTGTTAGTATAATCTCCCATAGGAATGCATCACAATTTACTGCTACATAAATACAAGGGAAGTGATATGAAGATATGCTTGTTTGAGGATTGTCCCAAACAGCTATCCTAATGTTTCCGTGTGTACCAAAGTAGGGGTATATTTGTTATTTAAAAAAAAATGAGGGTATTCTTGTCATGAAAAAATGGTTATTAATGTGAGTGATCTTGTTTGTGTGCACAATATAGAAGGCTGTTAGGGACCTCTCCCAGTCATGGGTGTGTCTTCCTAGCAGGTGTCCAAATACAATCTAAATAATGTTAAAATGTAAGAGTAAAATAGTATTGAGAGATTTTCTTTAATTGTCTCTGTTGTTCCATGTCAAACATTCCCGTCAGAGAGAAATGCTTTAAGATGACATTTTGTTTTTGCAAGTCATTGTTAATTTTGATTTTATGGTTCCTAGAGTTGGTTAAACTCTTTTTCTTCTGAATAAAATCGGCTATTATTCACAAAAAAAAAAACAAAAAACAAAACCGAGTTGGTTAAACACTTAAAGTCTCGGCATTCAAAAAAAAAAAGGTTGGTAAAGTCTGGACTAGATAATTGTTTCCTTCATTCTATCATTTCAATTTTGGAAGTAAATCATTGAAGAGTATAACATCTGTCTAATCTTAGCATAGCTCGTTTTCGTTACTGATATATTCTAGTTTTCTTTTATATTTCTTTGGTGGTTGTGCTACTATTCGTTGTTTTTGAGAATCAATTTGTCTCTACTGCCTTTAATACTCCGAGTTTGACTAGAAGTTTGACATTATCATGACATTTATTTTTCTATTTTAAACCCAACAAAATGTGGTAACGTATTCTACTCATTCCATTTTTTTCTCTGTCAGCATTGGGAGCACCTCTGTGAATGCAACCCTCGCAAATATTGCCTTCGTTATCGTCACACTCTCGCTGAACTTAACGACTTGGTTCTTATGCTTACTCCTGTGTCTGTGGTTTCATGGTGTTTGGAGGAGAAGCCCCATAGTAGGGCTTGTCGACCCCAATTTTCATGTTCCAATGAATCAATTGCTCTAATGAAAAAGGTCTTCATCTTCCTCATGGCGTCTTCTTGCTACATTATGATAATATTGGCTTCTTGTTTTTAAATGTTTTGTTTGAGTTAATGTTATCTTGCCTCAAAGACTTGAGTTTATTTTGGATTTTTTGCTAAAATGCTTTACCACTCCAAGGCATGGTTATGTGTTTAGAAAAGGGAAATGGGATCCTCACTCCCTTGTTTCAATAATGGCAATCTATTCTTTACACTTTTTAAATTGGTTGCTCCTATAAAAGTTAATTGGAAACCATTAAAAAAAAGCTAATTGGAAAAGTGTTGGGTGCAGTGTCATTATTGAATTAAGGGTGTGACTGTGTGAGAATATCATTTCCCTTACAAAATTTTGATTGTTAATTTTTCTCTTCATTTAAATAATTCAGTCATTGTTTTGAACCTAAGACTAACAGTACCTTGCTCTTCACTTATTTGCTGTCTGAGAGTGTTCTGGGAATTTAGCTTTATCATGAATTGCACTGTAAAAATGCCTGCAACTTTGTGTTTGGATCTTCCCTTATTTGATGCCTCAGCCATGCCAAATGTAGACCAGGTTGCCTCTACTTTTACAAAATAATAAGTCTTCAGAATTAGGAAGTGAGATGTATACAAAATTTAAATGTTAGTAAATGAGAAATAACTTCAAAAAATTTAGCAGTTGCGGACCAGACGTTTTTAAAGGGGGTATCATACTAAAGGGGGTATCATACTTGAGATTGTAACTTCAATTTTAACTTATAGCCACACTGTTAGCTACAAATCTGATTCCCATAGGGAACATAAGAGGAAATGTTCAGCCATGTTGAATGGATTGCTAATTTCTCATGTAAAATCATTAAACCATTATAAAATGCAAATAGTTCATGCAAAAGTATCATTGATAATATGACCCTTTGGCTGATAGAGGAATTCTCTAAAGCATAATTGAGACTATCACCATCTAAATGTACTAATCATGGTTTGAATCTGATGTGGTTGGTTAATGAGATCTGTCGTATTTCTGATATTTACATAATTGAGACAATGACCATCTAATTGGACTAGTCGTGGTTTGAATCTGACGTTGATGGTTAAGGAGATCTGTCGTATTTCTGATATTTACTGGGAAGTGAGGTTTGCCTTATTCTGCTTATACATTGCTTATGTACGTGGCTAAAGTGTGTCTTGTGTTGTGTGTGTGTGTGTGAGAAGTTGGTCTTGTTGCCATGGGGTTTCAATATTTTTACCTTTCTTTTTCTTTTTCTTTGTATATCGTTTTCTTTTTCTGTTAAAAAGTAAAAGAGTAACTAACAACTTGCTCTTCTAACCCTGTATAGGAATTGGAAACCTTGGCTATTTTTTTGATAAAATCCACCCAATAATATTGGTTTTCACCATATCAGCTTTGATGACATGCAAGCCTAGATATTTTCTTTTGGGGAAGTGCTAGCAGTATGCATACGGACACAGCTGCTCCCTACTTTCCATGTGGGCCAGACAGCGTAGGTGGTTGGCCCACATGTAGGGCACACGGGCATTGGCCATCCAGTCGACGATGTCCTCTTGCGTTATCCTCAATTCATTTTCCTCTTTTTTTGAATGTTATCTTTGTTAAAAAACGCACGAAAAAGGCAACAGCTCAAGGACTGAGATGCTTAGTATTACTATACATGATAAGAGCAGCAGAAAAGACTACACGACTGGTTTCAAATGGAAGAATGGAGAGAAAACCACGGAATCATGTTTGACACCATCTTTAGCCTACAAATGGGTAATCATGCTTGCTGATCTACTAACATGCTGTAAGGATATGTCAAAACAATCCTTATAGTCAGTGATCTCTTCAAAGTTGTTTGTAAAGTGCCACAAGCATCAAGGATCCATTTGATAACATTTCTAAATTCACCCACAATGATCAAAGGATCCACGACATGTGCCTCCCATAATCTAAAACCTCAAGTGAGGACCAGGACCTTCGTCTTCCCAGAATCCTTGATTATGACAGCCCTTGGTAAGTGAGCTCATCATAATTCCAAAAGAGACCAACACTTTCTGGTTAGATTCCGAAGGCTGGAACCATTAAAATTCAGCTTAACGACACCTGCAGAGGCCTATCCTTCCCTTGGCCAATGGATATCTGACGACATTCTTAGACAAAAACATAAATTTAATGAGGGGATCAGTTTCAGAGTCTACTTGGGTGACAAAATAAAATTTTAGTTTGATAAGTCGTATGAAGATGCTCCTTTGAGGGAGATGTTTCCATACTTGTTTGCGCCTTTATGGTGACCTGGGATAAGGAAGTCTTCATTAAAAACTGTTTCCACCGGGTAGAAGAAAGGATGTCGTAGAAGATTAATTTTAGGCGCATTTTATTTGATAGGGGAGTGGAGTAAGTGGTCAGGCTGATGGAGATACTGAAATCATCCTACAACAAAAAGAATGGTAATGACAAACGGGTTTGGATCTGGAGCTTTGTATAATCATTCTACGATCAGATTGTTCCTAGCCCTGTGATCTTGCTTCTAGCCAGAGTGTGAAGCATCCCTGCTCCTCAAAGAGTTTGTATGTTCAGTTGGACTATCTTCCTTGATAGTGGGTCACTTGCATAATCTTCACATATCGACTCTGTGTGGAGTTAGGTGAGTCAGTGGATCATATGCTCCTCCGTTGCAGGCTTGTCAGATATGTGTGGAATCAGATCCTCAAGAGATTTGGTATGGTATGGGTTTTCCCAGCTCGGTTTGTAGATCTCTTGGAGTGTTGGTTCTTTGTTCCTTGGCAGAGAAAAGCGTAGACCCTCTAGAATGTGGTCATGCTAGCCACTATTTGGGTCCTAAGGAATGAAATAAATGCTCGGGTCTTTAAAGGATCACTTAAGAGTTTGCAATACATCTTCTCGAAGGTGATAGCCTGAAAGTGATAGTCTTAACCATCTTCTAGGTGAAAATCCTATTTTCTAGTTTGTTTCTGCCAATGGCCTTTAGTATGGATAGAGAGCGATCTGTGCTAGTAGTGGGCAACTTGATACTCTCTCACCCGGGTGGGATCCTCTAGGGCCACGTCAATTAAAGCCCCACTTTGATGGATCTAGCATGGATGCGTTCTCAGAGAATAGAATGACTTGAGCAAATGAGCCTTCTCGGGTCCAATCGGAGTTACTGACTCTAATGAAGCATAGGTGAGGGTGGCCTTTCAGAGAGTCAGGATTATAGGCTAGTGGACAGCTGCTGCACCCAACGTAGAAGAGCTTTCTCCGTCAGATTGCTAGGCTTGGTTGCAGACTTGCAATCGACCATCCTTACAGCATTAAAAGATACACTCTCCACTTGTCTTGGGGCACCAATATCGACTTCCATGCCCAGGGGGGGGAAGAGAAGATGGGGGAGGGAGTGGGGCATCTAAAGTTTGAAGTTGAGCTAGCTGGCCACGTGGACCCTGCCATTTGTTCCTGTTCCTGTTGCATCCTAGGTCTCAATCGTCTTGCCATGATGAATGACACATGAGAGTCCCACCTGAACTCCCTCCACTGGTTGTTGGTGCGCCCTCAAGAACCTTTCCTTAACCACCATTCGTAGGGATCCACAGATTGCCAGCTAAGTGGTGTGGGTCAAAGCCTGCCAGGGCAGACGCTTCATCTGAGGTAGATGCATCCTGGTGACATGTGACAAGGCCAACAAACTGCACTGGTTGCTTCCGAATACTCGAGCTGTTCACCTTGAGTCAACCAAATTTGAGTTTGAATAGGAGAGACGACTATAGGGTATCAAGCACTCGCCCCTCATGTATCCTAGGTGATGGGAGACAATCCAAGGTGCCATGAAGAATCAAGGAGTTATGAAGATGGGGCCCATCATTAATGTTAAAAGAGTTTTATTTAATTTTTAGAGTGTTATTTTGTCTTTTTAAGTCATAGCGGTTAGTGTAGTCTTTTCCCATCAATATCACTTGCTTGGGGTTCCGCTTCTCTAATATTATAATAGAGCTGCCCAGACCTTGCGTCTTCCTTTGCTGGCGTTTTGGGAGGCAATTCTGATTGGTCAATAAAAATACATTTCAATGGAATTCCTTTTATGTTTTTCCTTGGATTAGCCATTCTATCCTGAAAGGTGAAAAAGGTAAAAGTAAACCTGGTTTAGATTGTCCTCTAAATTTATGTCCTCTTCCTACCCATTTAGAAAAGGAATAAATAAATAAATCAAATTACAGGAAGCTTCGTGAAGTGCTTCTTTAGGAGTTAAACTTCCATTCGTCCATATTTCGAGAAAAAGTATCTCTTGTTTCTCATTCCCATTACCATAAGAATGAATATTATGGTTCACATTTCGAACAGGCATGGATACAACCTCTATAGTATAACTTCCATCTTGATCGTTATTTGGGGTTTTCATACGATATCTGCGATCCCTCTCCATTTGTAATCCAATACATAAATCATTTGGTTTTGTCAGGCTAGCTATATGCTGTGTAGTATCAACCATTTTCATAGAAGGTGGCAATATGATATCTTGAGCAGTTAAGTTCTTTGAGTTATGAGTGTTTAAAATAGGTCCCGCACTTGTATTATAAAAATTTCAAGTGGGAAGAGTCTTTAAGTCATTAGAGGGTAATTTAGTGTAAAAGTGTTAGGAAAAGTTAGGGATCGGTTAGGCAGTTGTATTGTAGAGGGAGATTCGCTTAACGTTATAAGATGGCTCAGGGGCTCTTTGATTCCTCCGTGGAGATTTCTTCATTTCTTTGATGAGATAAAAGATCTTTCAGAAGGGCTTTCGGTTTTATATCAGCATGTGAGAAGATCTGCTAACGCAATGACAGATAAGTTGGCAAAAGATGGAGTTTCTAAGCAAGTTTTAGAGCTTTTTGATTTTCTTCCGCCCTAATTGCATATGGCGGGGTTGTAATTGTCTTTCTTGGATTGTATGTGTGGCTTAGTACTGAAAGGGGGACCTTCTCAGTCTTCTTTTAATGAATTCTGTTACCATTCAAAAAAAGAAAAGAAAAAGTGTTAGGTTTTTGTTTAGGGTTTTAGAACTTTCTAGTTTTCTTTCTTTTCTTTTATGTATGTAGCCTCGTGACGCTCTTCTTTGATGCTATACAACGATGGAATGAATAAAGATTTGAAGTTTTCTCTCTTGTGTGGATGTAATGCATTTTTTGAAGTGTGATGCTCCATATCATGTCAGTTTCTATGCCCAAACTCTTATATTTCTTCCTTTCTTTTATCTTCCCTTTCTCTCCTTTCTCACCATCGCCTATCGGTTGAGACTTGGGATTATATGTTGATACCCTCTTATCCTTCTCACTTATAACATCCTTTTCTCCATCTCCCCTCTTTCTTCTCATATCTCTTTCTTTCCAGTCCCATTTTTCTTTTTCCTTCCTTTTTCCATTTTATTATTCACCCTTCCCGACTGGGTTTATAGACCACTTCCCTTTTCTACTCTTGTCACCTCCTTTTCTTGATCTTGATCTTGATCTTAGATCTTTCTTGTTTGTAATCCTGATTTTCTATTCTTTCTCTCGCTTTCTCTTGACTATCACGGATACACATTAATATGTCACCTGCCATGTGCCACATTGATCGTGAGTTGGTGGCCCACTAGTTCAAAGTAACTTGCACCAATGCTAGAGCCAGCTCGCCATGGACCCCACCAGTCATGCAAGTATACACATTACTAGAAGTATGTCACTGGAGACTGCCTGTTCCACCCTTTCAATTTTTCTTTTAGTTGCCTTTGCAAAACTTCATTGGCAACAAAATGCTGATGGGTGGGTGATGGCCTGAATCCATTATGTAACTGTAAGTCATGTGAAGATTTAAGATACAGCTGGAGTTGTGCCCGATCCAATCCTCCATCCCAACCCCTGGGAAAAATGGGCGGCCCAGTGCACGAGGCTCCCGCCATTGCGGGGTCTGGGTAGGGCTAGATGTACTCAGCCTTACCCCTGCTTTGCAGAGAAGCTGTTTCTGTGACTCGAACCCTTGACCACAAGGTCACAATGGAGCAACCTTACTGTTGCACCAAGGCTCGTCCTCTATCCCAACCCTTGGGAAGTGGTCTCAAAATCAAAACAGCTCACTTCCTTGCATCATCTTGCCTTGTCATCTCCGTCGTTGACTTTCTCTTTCTCCAATTTTCACTACACACCATCCAAGCAGATAATGTGTTTAAGCTGCAAATCCTAATATTTTAGTATGTTTTCACTCCTTGTCCAGTTTCATTTGCTCAGTTTCTATCGTTTTAGGTATTGGTTGCTGGTTCTTGGGTCCTGATGTGACCCCATTATTAATGTCTCACAGTATTATATGCCAATTATTTTGTATAAATTATACGTGCAAGGTATTTTATTTTACCTTATTCCCTGACAATGCTAGTGTCTTGCTAGACAATGAAGTTAGTTGACTTTTTTACTATAGAGGCAATTTTCTCTATTTTTTGAGTATTTAAAGTGAGCCAAGACATGCAGGTCAAGGGTGTCCTTAAATCTCATGCCCAACTTGCAGAAGATTGGCTTTCGAGTTCTCGTCACATTATGTCTATTCCATTTTCGGATGATGCTTACACTAGCATCCTGAGGCAAGCTGAACAATTTCTTTGGGCAGGCCATGAAATGGATTTGGTATACTTTTACTTTTTGACCTACCTGGAACTGATGCTAAACTCACAGGCGCCCTTGCAAGTTTGAGATGAAAGGGCGCTCTCATTGGGTGAAAGTCACCAAAGTGCGTTAATAGCAGGTAAAAATAAAACAGCAATATATGCACTTTGGTAACTTTCACCCAATGGGAGCGCCCTTTCATCTCAAACTTGCAAGGGCGCCTGTGAGTTTAGAATCCCTCTTGTAACTTTTATATCATTCTAAACATACTTTCATGCTAATGCTTGTAGGTGCGCCAGATGATAAATAATTTGAAGAAAGCTCAGAAATGGGCAGTGGATGTGAGGAATTGTTTATCCAAAGTTGATACATGGTTGTGTCATCCGGATAATAATATTGAGAAAGTAACCTTGGGTTATATTCAAGAATTGCTTAGCTTTGATCCTTTGCCCTGTAATGAGCCTGCACATTCTAAACTGAAGGTTCAGAAGTTGTGGTTTCCACTATTTGCTGCACTCCTTTTTTTGTTGTTGCTGCACTCTTGTTTGCAAATTTACTCTTTCAGTTAACTGTTTGATTCACGCTCCACAGGCCTCTGCAGAAGACGCAAGGTTGTTACTTGTTGAAATAAATTCGGCCCTTTCGGCCTGTTCACCTGTCACGGTAATGCAGTACAACTGCCTCACGGTTTCAATCTTCTGTCTCGGATGATGTAGAAGTGATCATGTTTTTGCATTACAACTGTTTAATTCCTCATCTGATGAATGATATTTTCTGTCTGTCTACTAATATTGGGTATACATTTGCAGATCTTGATCATAGTGACAAATATTGATTATGTTTGTCATAGTTTCACGGGGTGTGGTTTTCTTGAAAATTTCCTAATGTTTAGAAAAAGTGTAGGTTATTTTCTGTTATTTCTGTTATACTTTCATGGTAGTTTTGCATGATTAAATTTTTTAAACCCTCCTTATATTTATTCTACATTTTTTATTATTTTATCTCTTGCAATATTTTCCCAATAACACCTGTGAAAGAAACCTCAAACTTTAAAAATCTCCCGAGACCTTAGTTATTGATTATGTTTCGTTCTCCGTTTCATTTTTGATTAGGAACAGTTGGTTTTGGCTGTTTTGGGCCTTTTGGCGCTTCGTTCGGAAAAGACGCTACAATCGGATTTGTTTTAATACTTTTTTTTTTAATAAAAATCCAAAAACATCAAAAATTGCTAAAAAATGGTACCACAGGGTCATCCCATGCAACTGAATCCATCATAACATCAAGGTTGTAAAGATCTGAGATTTACGTAAAGGGAAATCACTAGCTGCTAGAACGCCTGTGTTGACTGGCGCCTTACTAGATGAAAATTTTTTAGAGACCAAATCGTGAGATTTTTTTTATCGGTCTTTAAGGATTTAATGACGTTTGGACATCATAGAATTTATGAATTTTTTTTTTTGAATGGTAGAATTTATGAATTTTTAAAATTGGAAAAATACAGCATCGTTTGGAAGTTAACATTTTGACCAAGCCCGAATTGACCGAAGAATGTTGAATTTGTACTGAAAATTGACTTTTTATCCTTTTAGAATTGGGTCTTGAAACTATTTTTAATAAATCTAAACGGGAGCATTCCCTTATTTACGTGTAAATCTTAAGTAAATTAACATTTACTTAAATGACTGCATGTAAAAAAGAAGAAAAAAAAAGTAAAATGGGGTGTTTCGAGCGAAACACCCCATTTCAGCCGAAACGCCGGCCGAAACGAAAAACGGGGCTGTTCGATTCCGGTTTTCCAGATGAAATGAAACGTATCTGCCGAAACAAAACGAATTTAATAACTTAGCCCTAGATATTCCCGGGATGAGCACCACTTATTTACTATGTGTTGACATATTGGATTGTTACATGTTACCTTGCTATTATCTTATAGTGAGGGAGTGACCCCGAGCTAGGGTATACACTCTTTTTTTGTGGATGCAACTCAGATTTTATTGTTGTTTGGTTTTGTATTTTGTAACTAGATACATTTTGGCAATGGTTCCTCATTCTTGCTATTGATGACTCTTTCTACTACATGTGACTCTAGATTGCTGATTTGGAAATATTATTCTCTAGAGCTGAGAATTTACCAATCTATCTGGAGGAAAGCAGAAAGTTAGCGAGAGAGATCGATTCAGCGAAGGTATGTGTTGCTGGCCCAATTGAACTTCAATCTCAGTATGGTTTCCTGGAATTCACTTTTATTATCTAGATATTCTTGTGCTATAGTTCCCTATTCTGGCTAGCTACACATTGAAAATTCATGCCTTTTTTTATTTTGAAAATGGTAGACAAATTGTAAAGTCATGCTTAGAAAATCATTTGCTTGTTTTTCTCATGTTCTCCCAACTTGCGCTGGTTTTCAAAGATGCGATTGTTATTTAGTTGACATCTGTTTCTAATGGTAATTGGGGATGTCCAAAATTTCCATTAATCCAACATTGTAGGATGTTAACTAACCAACTTCTCCAAAAGCTTAAGCTGTTGGAGACAAGGTTACCTGGAATGCGGTTCGTTCCGGTACGCGGTACGGGAACGGGTACGGGGTACGATGGTAGTCTGGTACGCGGTACGATGACGGCATATATATATATATATATATATATATATATATATATGAGAAAACGGTTTCTACACACATGTGTTTGGGTGATCCAAACACATGTGTAGATAAATTATCAACACACTAGCTTAAAATACAATGGAGGGCATATTGTTTGGGTGATCCAAACCATTCATTTTTTGTGGACACCCTATCTATGTGAGGGCCAATCAAATGAATGGTTTGGATCACCCAAACAATGTGGGCCTCCACTGTATTTTAAGCTAGTGTGTAGATAACTTATCTACACATGTGTGTAGAAACCGCTCTCTCTCTCTCTCTCTCTCTATATATATATATATATATATATATATATATAATTTCATATATTTTTACAAGAATGTCATTCCATAGAACACACTACACACATTTAATACACAAAATATAAAAACCTCGTGTATGTCTTACATATTTTTTCAAAAAGAAAGTTCCGGTTGGAATATATGAATATCCTTTCATAGTCCATACTACATCCATTTAATAAAAAAATAAAAAAACCTCATGTGTGCCTTACATATTTTTTTCAAAATAAAGCTCTAGTTCCAATTCAACCCAAAATATATAAAATTTGTAGGTCTCTCCATCTCTCTTCTAGTCTATATGCATCTATCTCTCTTTCACTCCCGCTGGTCGCCGCAGTTCGTCATTTTTGGCGATCCGGGTCGTTAGTGAACCACGTTTCGGATCGTGCGACCCCGGATCGCGGATCAGAGGGCGGATAGTGAACCTGGTAACTATGGTTGGAGAAAGGCGTTATTTATCTTTTATACTTTAACACTCCCCCGCACGTGTGGCCCACTTGGCAAACACGTGGCACATGTGGTCCCACTTTGGGCCGACCATCGCATGTGGATTTTTGCTATTCGGGCTGTTTGAACTCGAGACCTTTGGCTCTGATACCATGTTAACTTACCAACTTCTCCAAGAGCTTAAGGTGTTGGAGAAAGGCGTTATTTATCTTTTATACTTTAATACTCCCCTGCACGTGTGGCCCACTTGGAAAACACGTGGCACATGTGGTCCCACTTGAATCTGTGCCACGTGTATGGCCCACTCATGTGGTCACCAATTCCAGGTATTTAGAATTTTAGATCAAGGCTCAAAATCCCCAGCAGAGTCGCCAGTCTGTGGGACCCGATCCCGCGAGAGGGGAATGGCCCGCGAGCTGCCTCCCTCTCTGTTGGTCTATCGTACCCACGCGATAGGCATGTGCCGTTTTTTATTATTGATTTAATTCATCTTTTTCGTGAACTTGGGATCACTAAGGCGATCTGAATTCCACGCAAAAGAGAATGACATAGTCGCCACTTAGATGAGGGATCTAAAGACTCATAATTGACCAGAAATCTAGACTCGTTACCTGGTTACGAGAATGTAAGGTATGGGGAGTTACCACCTAAATGTGTATCTTAATTTTCTTAATCTGTTAAATCTAAGTGAAAGTTCTCCTAAAATTCTAGTTTCTTGGAAAGTCCTAATTATTTTAATTAATTTAGTTAAGAATTCATAAAAAACTAATATAAATAATCCCACCATTTGTGGTGGGCCGACTCGAGCTTGGTATGCCACTCAAGCATCTAAGTTGCCTACTATTCCAGCCTCATTGGAATAATAGTTGAACGTAGTTCGGTGTACCTAACCTAAGCTACTTATGCCTAACTCATCTATGACACCGATCTAGACTGGATTGACTGTTTCAACAGTTTAAGAGAGATTGGTTAGTTCAAGTTGAAGATTTTATTATCTTAGGACATCATCTAAGATGCTATATGGTCTTATCTAAGTGCAAAACATCCCTCAGACTAATGCAGGTGAACCTACATCCTAGGTAACTAGGCATGTCTTATGGGAAAATTGGGTTACTGGTGTAACTAGATCTATGACACGGTTGCTATTCATAGCAAACTGCCGTGATGAGACTGGACTCTTAACTCTAGGACTCTAAAACCTAAGACACAACGTGACGTAAGTGTTCCTAAGGGGCCCTAAAGGTTATTACGATGGGAAACCGTAATCCAATCGTCCCAAGGACAAGGATTATATCAATTCAGTTTGCTGAAGTTAATGATTTTCAATTCTTTAAAAGTTTTCGATTCCTAAGATCTAAGGAATACTAAAGGCTCTAGGGCTTGATTAGTTTCAGCCTTGGATTGCATCAATGGAAGGGAATAGTGCTCTCAACCCTTGTATAATTTAACACATAAGTTATAGTATATTATTGCCCGGCATGTTTCTCAAGATTTCCATGGACAGTGGACCTCGGAGCCAACACCATACTATAATTTACATGTTCAAATTATGCAGGATCGATCACAATTAGTATATGATTATGGATTGGATCTCGGCAGTTGAACTATCGCGATATAGCGAATTTATATGGGAGATCTATGAACCCTAAGGTTTCTGTTTCAAATAAGTTAGGGATTGAATTCATGATGAAAAGTTAAGATTTTATAGAGATTTTTACTGACTTTTGTGTTGATTTGCTATTAAGTTGTGGTTTATTAACATTAAGACCAGATTGATAGGATTACACAAAAAATCTAAGCAATCGAATTCCAAACCAGTTGAAACTTTTCCAGTAACAAGATATGGTTGATTATAATTTACTGGAAGAGTTTCATGAATTTTAACTAAGTTTAACTATTAATTTCTGAATTTTCAAAATTCAAGTCAGATTATGGATTAACAAGGCAACTCATAGCATATGGCTTTTAAATTAGCTTAAACTTTTACAGTATGAAGTTAATCATGATATTAGGCTACTGTAAAAATTTCAAAGATTTTTATTACGATTTGATGCCAATTAAAATTCACACAAAAATCGGATGAAATCAAAGAATTAATTAAAAGGCAAACCTAATGGGATCCTAAAATCAAAGAAAAATTCCAGTAGATATATAATAGATTATAAAATTTTCTATCAAAATTTCAAAACCTAAAAATTAAGACTTCTCCATAAAATCGATTTGTAAATAGAAAAGGTGAATTTGTTTCCTAGGAATTGAAACCCGTTTATTAAAATAAATTACAAAACCATATTAAAACTTTTGCAAAACCAATTGAAAATTTTTCTCTAACATTCCAGCAACCTAAGTTACTGGTTTGTAGAGAAAAACTTCTAAAATTCACTAATTTAATACGAAAAAGAATTACGACACGTAAAACGGAGAATCGATTAGAAAACATCAAAGAAAACATCTTTTTTCAAAAAAATTTTCAATGTAAAATTCGCTTAATATTTAAACTTTAATTCTGGAAAGTTTCATCAATTTTCAAAACCTTTTGGTATTTATTAAAAATAGGCCGAATTTAAAATAATTTAAATTCGAATTAAAAAAAATCAAAAAAATCTTAAAATTTTAGGGTGAACTGAAAATCCAAAAATCAGTTTGGAAACAAAATTTCCTTAAATTTGGGCTTGATTTGACCCATTTTCTATTTTATTCTTCCAGAAATAATCCTTTGCCTGGTTATCTTTCGAAAAGTAAAACTGAAATCAAGGCGGTCAAACCATGGTCCATGATCTTACTTAACAGTAGTTTTCAAATTTTTATTTACCTAAAAAAATTTTGGTTTTTTAAAAAGACCATGTTTTCAAATACTTGCCTTAGAAACCCAATTTAAATCCATATCGAAGGAAAAAGAAAGAAAATTAATATTTATATGGAGAAAAATTAATTTTTTGGTGAAATTTTAGATTTTGAAAACTTAAAATCTATACTATAACGTACTGGAATTTCAAAGGAAAACTCATTGATTTGATCTATCAAAAGTAAAACCCTCGCATGCTTTTTTTAATTCGCAAAGAAGAGAAATCCTTACCGTTGATCACGATCCTTCTCTCTAGGGTTTGTGATCCGAGATATACACTTTGTCCAACCCTTTTATACGCTCAAGAAGACCAAAATAGTGCTCTAATAATCATTGATTATATGATGCCTTGGAGAAGAAGAAGAAGTTCAAGAACCCCTTTTGTGAAGAACACTTGAGAGAGAGATGAACACCCTTGAAGTGAGATGGGGGTTTTTCTTTTCTTGGAGAGAGAGGAGAGAGGGGTGGATGAATTTTTTGGATCCTTCCTACGGTTGTTTGCTTTGATTTTTATACAAAAAAAAACTAATGCTAAGAGAGATATTAGTTTCCAATATGAGAGCTCACATCTTTGGCTTGTTTCCAATTTTTCCCTCTTGCTTTCTTTCTTGTTTCCAAATTGGATTTGATTCTAATCTTAATTTCTTGTCAAACAAGACATGCTATTCTCATTCCAATCTTAATTTCTTGTTAAATGGCCCACCCATGTGGGTCGACCACCATGGTGGGCGCCTCACGTGGCTGGCCCCACATGGGTTGGGCGCCCATCGCTTTGGATAAGGTGGTGACATCATATTTGAAAAAAATAAAAATAATAAAAAGAATAGAAAGAAAAGAAGGAAAAGAGGAATGATTGCTTAAAAGGGATTTTCCAAAGAAACAATGTGGAATGAGAATAACATTTCTTTTTTGACAAGAAATTAAGATTGGAATCAAATCTAATTTGGAAACAGGAAAGAAAGAAAGCAAGAGGGGAAAATTGGAAACAAGCCAAAGATGGGAGCTCTCACATTGGAAACTACTATTTCTCTCTTAACCTTAATTTTTTTTTTGTATAAAAATCGAAGTAAACAACCCTAGGAAGGATCCAAAAAATTCGTCCACCCCTCTCTCCTCTCTCTCCAAGAAAAGAAAAACCCTCCTCTCTCTTCAAGGGTGTTCTCTCTCTCAAGTGTTCTTCTCAAAAGGGGTTCTTGAACTTCTCTTCTTCTCCAAGGCATCATATAATCAAGGATTATTGGAGTACTCTTTGGGTCTTCTTGAGCGTATAAAAGGGTTGCACAAAGTGTATATCTCGGATCACCAATCCTAGAGACAAGGATCACGATCAACGGGTAAGGATTTCTCTTCTTTGCGAATTAGAAAAGCCATGCTAGGGTTTTACTTTTGATAGATCAAATCATTGAGTTTTGTTTTGAAATTCCAGTATGTTATAGTATAGATTTTAAGTTTTCAAAATCTAAAATTTCAGCAAAAAATCAATTTTCCTCCATATAAATATTAATTTTCGTTCTTTTTCGTTCGATGTGGATTTAAATTGGGTTTTCAAGGCAAGTATTTGAAAATATGGTCGTTTTCAAAAAGCAATTTTTTTTTAGGTTAATAAAAATTTGAAAACTACTGGCAAGTAAGATCTTGGACTATGGTTTGACCGCCTTGATTTCCGTTTTATTTTTCGAAAGATAACTCGGCAAAGGGTTATTTCTTGAAGAATAAAATAGAAAACGGGTCAAATTAAGCCCAATTTTTATGAAAATTTGTTTCCAAGCTGATTTTTGGATTTCCAGTTCACCCTAAAATTTTAAGATTTTTTTAATTCTAATTTAAATTATTTTAAATTCCGCCTATTTTTAATAAATACCAAAATGTTTTGAAAATTGATGAAACTTTTCAGAATTAAAGTTTAAATATTAAGTGAATTTTTCATGGAATTTTTTTCGAAAAAGATGTTTTCTTTACTGTTTTCTAATCGATTCTCCGTTTTACGTGCCGTAATTCTTTTTCGTATTAAATTAATGAATTTTAGAAATTTTTCTGTACAAACCACTAAGTTAGGTTACTGGAATGTTTGTGAAAAATTTTCAATTGGTTTTGCAAAGTTTTAATATGATTTTGTAATTTATTTTAATAAACGGGTTTCAATTCCTAGGAAACAAATTCACCTTTTCTATGTACAAATCGATTTTATAGAGGAGTCTTAATTTTTAGGTTTTGAAATTTTGATTGAAAATTTTATAATCTATTATATATCTACTGGAATTTTTCTTTGATTTTAAGATGCCATTAGGTTTGCCTTTTAATTAATTCTTTGATTTCATCCGATTTTGTGCGAATTTTAATTAGCATCAAATCGTAATAAAAATCTTTGAAATTTTTACAGTACCCTAATATCATGATTAACTTTATACTGTAGAAGTTTAAGCTAATTTGAAAGCCATATGCTATAAGTTGCTTTGTTAATCTATAATCTGACTTGAATTTTAAAAATTCAAAAATTGAGAGTAAAACTTAGTTAAAATTTATGAAACTCTTCCAATAAATTATAATCATCCATATATTGTTACTGGGGAAAGTTTCAACTGATTTGGATTTCGATTGCTTAGAGCTTGTGTGTAATCCTATCAATATGGTCTTAATGTTAATAAATCACAACTTAACAGTAAATCAACACAAAAGTCAGTAAAAATCTCTATATCTTAACTTTTCATCATGAATTCAATCCCTAACTTATTTGAAACAGAAACCTTAGGGTTCATAGATCTCCCATGTAAATTCGCGATATCGCGATAGTTCAACTGCCGAGATCGCATCCATAATTGTATACTAATTGTGATCGATCCTGTATAATTTGAACATATAAATTATAGTATGCTATTGGCTCCGAGGTCCACTATCCATGGAAATCTTGAGAAACATGCCAGGCAATAATATACTATAACTTATGCATTAAATTATACAAAAGTTGAGAGCACTATTCCCTTCCATGCGAGCAATCCAAGGCTGAAACTAATCAAGCCCTAGAGCCTTTGATATTCCTTAAATCTTAGGAATCGAAAACTTTTAAAGAACTGAAAATCATTAACTTCGGCAAAACTGAATTAATTTAATCCTTGTACTTGGGACCGTTGGATTACGGTTTCCCATCGTAAGAACCTTTAGGGCCCTTTAGGAACACTTACGTCACGTTGTGTCCTAGGTCCTAGAGTTAGGAGTCCAGCCTTATCACGGCCATTCGCTATGGATAGGAACCGTGCCATAGATCTAGTTGCACTAGTAACCCAATTTTCGCATAAGACAGGCCTAGTTACCTAGGATATAGGTTTACCTGCATTAGTCTGAGGGATGTTTTGCACTTAGATAAGACCATATATAATCTTAGATGATGTCCTAGGATAATAAAACCTTCAGCTTGAACTAAATAATCTCTCTTAAACTGTTGAAACAGTCAATCCAGTCTAGATCGGTGTCCTAGATGAGTTAGGCATAAGTAGCTTAGTTTAGGTGCACCGAACTAGATAGATTCTGATTCCAGTGAGGCTGGGATACGTAGGCAGCTTTGGATGCTTTGAATGTCATAGCGAGCCCGAGTTGGCCCAACACAATTGGTGGGGAACATTCACTTAGATTGAATTCAAATAAATCAAGAAAAATCAAGATACACATTAGGAAATACATTGAAATTAGATTTCAGGATGCATGTCATATAGTTCGCATATTAATGAAGAATTAAATGAGCCATTTAAAAGAAATTCAAGAGAGTTAACTTTTGAAATTGAAGACCGGATTATCGGGCAAGAATGATGCTTGTGGTGGTAAGTCCTCATACCTTCTATTCTCGTAATCAGGTAGCGAATTTAGATTTCTAGTCATTTAGGGGTCCTAAATCCCTCATCTAGGTGGCGACTCTGTCATTCTCTTTTATGTGGAGTTCGGATTGCTTTAGTAATCCTAAGTTCACGGAAAAGATGAATTAAATCAATAATAAACGGCACACGCCAACCGCGTGGGTACGAGAGACCAAGAGAAAGGGAGGCGCCTCATGGGCCATTCCCCTCTCGCGGGATCGGGTCCCATAGTTTGGTGACTCTGCTGGGGATTTTGATAACTGAAACCTTAATCTAAATACCTGGATTTAGTAACCTAGAACAACAGCTCTCTTGAATATGGAAATTGGAAAGCGTGATTTTTCCTTTGACAGGTGTTTAGATAAACATTTCTTGACCTGGATAGTATTCAACTGACTGGAAGAAAATTATGAATTTCAATAGTCCATCTTTCGGAGAAACTGACCCAACCATTATCACATCCAAAGCTCTCTCAAGCTTCGTGCACCCTTCTGGGGCATGGTCTTCTAATGGAAACTGCACTTCCTGATGTTTTTACTTCAGAATGCTTCGGTGCTGATCTTCTTTAAAACGATTCTCTTTGACTAGATTCTCCAGATCTTTCCTTCAGGATTAACTTGGCGCAGGTACAATCGCAGGGGGCTGACGACACCAGGCTTCTTTCACCGAGACAGTTGCATCATTTGGATACAAGGATGGTGGTTGACTCTTCTTAAAGAGAAAATTTGGGTAAATGACACTATTCAAAGGATTGAGGAACTCTGAAAGAGTGAACTTAGAATGAGAGAGATTGACTAACTACACTGACAGACACAGTGTTGCTTCTGACTTAGTTAACATTTTGTTTGGTAAGTCTATCATTTCAAAGAGTAGTTTCTCAATTGATAAACACCACTGGACTTCTTCCTTAAAACAGTAATGCCTCAAGGATTTGATTACCATTCCTAGGATTGCTTGGTTTCATTGCCCCCAATTTCTAGGATGACACTTGAACTCGCTTGAACTTCTTTTTGATCTTCAGGCTTGATACCGGCTGTAGCCTTCTTATAATGATTCTCTTACTGTGACCAAGTCACCTCTTCAGGGTTTTTAACTTGGCGGACCGTGTTAGCCTTAACTTTTGCCTGAACCGCCTTTTTAGATTTTCGATCCAGCAAGCTATCCCCTTAGCTTTTGCTTAAGCCACCCTTTCGGGTTTTCAACTTAGCAGGGGAATGATCTTAAATTTTGCCTAAACCGCCCTTTCAGGTTTTCAGTCTAGCAGATCTTCAAATTCTGTTCTTTTTTCTTGTTCATTTGTTTTGCGCCTAGATCTTTGATTCTGAACATCTGAAGGACTTTATAGGTAGGATAGGGCTTTTCAAAGAATGGCTTATGGTTCAACAAAGATTTCGACCGAACCTGTGAACAGGTTGCTTATGTATCCCCGGGTAAGAATCAGGTCGCGCGTTGTTCAGGGCGAATGCCCCTAGTTTGAAGGTAAATTGATTTTTTCTTTTTTTCTTGATTGACTTTTTTTTTCCTTTTTTCTCTCTTTTTGGAACGATTGAAGTTCTTTTTGTTTTTTTAATCGACCGAACTCGGTTTGACCGAGCTGCCGACGTACCCCAGTGTAGGGATCAGGTCTCGCGTAGTTTAGGGCGGATGCTCCTAGTTTGATGGGTTTTCAAGAAAATTTCATTCAGGCTCAAAGGGTTTGCAAACCGGTATTCTTTTGACACTGGGTTATGATTTTGGGATTTATTCGGCCAAAGGAGGCCTCCCGATGTTCTGATTGGGAATCAATCTAGTTACTAGAGTCCCTGTGGTAATTATTTTTTTTTCTTTTTTTTACGGAGTTTGACGGCATTTCCCAGTAAGAGATAATGATTCTTCTTCCTTCTGGATATTGATAAGTGCTTTGACTTTTAGAGCGCATACTGGTTTTTGGGCATCTTTCATCTTTGAATCGGCGACTCTTGATATTTTGATAATCGCTCTGAGATGATTGCTCTTGCACTTTTCATATTGAATTCGATGGGTTTATATTATTACTGGTGAAACCAGTGACCATGGCCATTGACTGGAGATATGGAAGTTGTTTCCAATCAATGCCCCTTGTATAGCATGTGACATTCACTTCCTTCATTCTTTCTTGAACCTTCTATCTAGGTCTTTCTCCTGGCATAAATGGGAGCGCTTACTGGACCATCTCTTTATCCTCGAAATGGGTTTACCAATTCTTCACACTCTTCAGAGGGCAATGTATTTCCAATAGGCATTTACAAGAAATGGGAATAACATGTCTTGTTCAAGGTGGCCCACTTGGCAAACACGTGGCACATGTGGTCCCACTTTGGGCCGACCATCGCATGTGGATTTTTGCTATCCGGGAGGTTTGAACTCGAGACCTTTGGCTCTGATACCATGTTAACTAACCAACTTCTCCAAAAGCTTAAGCTGTTGGAGAAAGGCATTATTTATCTTTTATACTTGAACATAGGAATAGTCATGTCAGTTTAGATTTTTGAGTGTTATTTTGGGTTCCGTCTTTTCATTTCCTTTTTTCCTTTATTTATTTAGCACAAAGTGGAAAAATGCATTAAATAAAAAGGGAGTGCAATCTTAACTGGAATTCTCTCGTCCACCACCTCTATAACTATTATAAGTAAAGCAGGAAATCCCCTACGTGTAGCTCTCTTCACACCTAGCTTGCCAAAGTATCTGTAATGATAGCTTTGCTATGCTTTTCAGATATTCTTCCATATATATATATATTTGAGCAAGATAACACCAATTTATTTCTAAAAGAGCAAACAACATAGAGGAAAGTGGGAGGAGCAGTCCTCTGACAGAACAAAGAAAATAGAAACAAAGAGATCATGTTCTCATGGCCCCTTACAACCCTATTCTCGCAGACATCAACCTTATAGCCCAGTTTAGTCTTTTAACCCAGGATTGACATCTTTAGAATGTCTTGAGCTATGGGCTATGTTGATTGGCTATAGGTATGAGTATTGAAATCTGTCACAATTACCAAGTTTTGGATTTGGAATACGTCCAATTTTTTTTTTTGATGGATTCACTGATATGTTTATCAATTCTAAAATTTTAAATCTTTTACACAATAATGTGGTTATAATATATGATATATTGGGAATTTCGACCGGTCACGTAATTAGTCTTTTGTTTCCATATAAAAAGCTTACTATTATTTTTTTGAAAATTGACAATTTCATTAATACTATGAAGATTACATTGGGGACCAGGGGTCCCTACTTGCATTACATGGAATCAATTGAGGGTGGCCTTGAGCATACTCCTAGGCCAGTAAAAACTGAAAGAAAAGATCTTCTGGGTCAACCGCTTCATGTAGGTCCACACTTCCATACGCTGTCACCATGCCGAATAACTATTTCACTTTCCTTTCAAATTCTTCACCTACTACCACAGCCGGGGAACCTTCACCATTTCCCCTTCCTTTCCTTTACACTGCTCAATGGTCTCAATTGATTCGAATTCAACAAAAAGTGCCATATTTGTGGGCCCATCAAGTCATGTGTGACCTGCCACGTCACATTGACTTTTCCATCACTTCCTAGTTGGCAAATTCGATTTTCAAAAATCTCGCTCAAAGGCCTGAAGCTATTGTGCGCCCCTAACCGTGCACGATAGCCAACCGATTGAATCCGATTTTCGGCGGCCTCCACCTTGCGCCAACCTGTCCCGGGTGATCCCCATTAAACCACCAATCCAAAAAATCCTAGTGTGACCCTAGTGACCACCATTATTCACCCTAACTTCTTCCTCTTCACCTCCACCAGAACCTAAAACCCTAACCCTACCCTTCCTTCCACCTAGCCCTAGAAACCACCATTGTTTACCCTAACATTCTTCCTCTTCACTTCCACCAAACCCTAAAACCTAACCCTACCCTACCTTCCACCTAACCCTAGTCGTACCTCCTCCCTCAACCACTACCTCTCCAGCCACCGCCTTCCACTACTCCAACTAACTACTAGCAACCCAAAACACTTATACTAACCTAGCACCTCGGCCCTTCTAGCCCCAACCTTGCACCTCGATTAAACCCATCTTTTACCCCCGAATCTCCAGACAGCAACCCCAACGCTATCTCCGGCTACCCGTCACCCCCGCCACTCAACACGGCCCCCAGTTCCGGCGACCTACGGCTTCCCAAAGCCCTTTGCCGGTCAATCGCCACACCATTTCCGACGTTCCACGTGCTTTCTGCGTTTCAAGAGGGGGATGAGGGTTTGGAATAACTGGCCATCTCAATACCGCCGTCGGCATCCTTCATCAAACTTTTTCTCCACCACCACCACCAACACCTCAACATCCAATCTCCTCCTTTTTTCCCCCTTGAATCCGGCCACCATTTTTCATACTCATGCCATGTCCACCACTTTCGACGACTCGCCAGCCTACTTTCTCCGTCCACTCTACCCTGTTCCTATCCTTTCCCCATGAAATCCGGCCCACTCGGACCCAGATCCAGCCATTCCACACCTCCAACCACCATTGCTGCAACCCCTACGAGATCTGCCCAAACCCGGGCATCATCCTGCCGCCAACACCTCCCTTGCCTATCAAGGGAGAGAGAGGGAGATCAGAAAGGAGAGATAGATCTAAGAGAACGAGGGACCAAAGAGATAGAAAGAGGGGGGATCAGAAAAAGCATAAAGAGGGATAACAGGGAGAGATCTGAAAAATGAAAGAAAAGGAGGTACGGGGAGAAAGGGAGAGATCAGGAAGAGAGAGAGAGAGAGATTTGTGATCTACAAAACTCAAAACATGTGTTAATTGCTATGATTTGTGGACACGGACACGAGCGTCGTGTGTCAACAAGGACACAGAGTGTCAGACACGGCAAACCTCCAAAATTTAGAAATGGGGACACGGATAAAATAGAAAGTTTGTATAATCATTATTTGTGGATAATGAAGTTCGTACTCAATCTTGCCACGAACATATCGAAGAATCCTTTTGGCTGTTAAAGAGTTCTTCTCTGGGGTCACAAGGTACTGGCAGTCCCAATTCACTGCAAAGTAATATTAGGTCAGGTGAAAGTGAGTTACCGTGAGGTCACAATGATGCTGCAATATGTTGTATGATCCATGACTCTCCTTTACTGCTCGTCTTTTTTTGAAATACTGCTAGAGCACTGAATTATTTACAGTTCATCATCCTAAATCTATTCGAAAGATTAGTTGCATACTTGCCTTATGTAAACACATTCCTTGGTTATCTAAATCTTTGCACCAAAAAAATATTTTAGCCACATATCCTTCATATCAAAGTCTTACCCTAAATGCAATTGCGATTTTTGAATTTCAGCGTTATCCCTGCCATTAATTATGAGCCATCGACATAGACCAAAACCAACACCATACCTACCCTCGTGTGTCAACAAAAAACGTAGTCATATTTGATACGGCTTGTAATCTCGTCTTTTGAGGGATTGATGAAGTGTTTAAAATCTTTTTTTTAATGAATGCTCAAAAGATTCATTAATGAAAAAGACGAAGATGGTCAAGAACAAGAACAGAGAGAAGATATGCAAGCTATACAGACAAGAAACAAAAATACAAAGGATATAAAATCAAGGCGGAAGGAAATAGAACTGCTCTAAGTCCTCTAAGTGAACCCCGATTCTAGCAAGCTTGTCCGCCTCACTGTTCGCTGATCTCCTAACATGACGGAACTTAACGCTACAGTTGCCCACAATATCTTTAATCTCATTAAATTGATCCGCAAAGAGCCAGGGAAAAACATGTGATCCAGCTTACCATCGAATCACATTGAGAGAGCCACCTCCGCCACGACCCGATTAAGATTTTCTCTCACTAGAAGCTTCAATCCTTGGTGCACTGCACAGACCTCCGCCTGAAGTGTTTAAAATCATGCATGGGTAGCTTGTTTGAGGCTGCAAATTGCCTTCTTCAAGCGACATACATAGGATTCTCGATCATCAACTTTGAACTACTCATGCGGCTCCAGGTAGACCTCTTCCTTTACTTGCATATGTAATGATGCATTTTTAACATACATTTGACTTAGCCGCCACCAAAACGTGTGGGATCCTAATATCAATTTAAATGTGCTAGTGTTGACAACTAGGCTAAATGTTTCATTGAAGTCCCGCTCATGTTTCTGATTGTATCCTTGGCCACTAAGCGAGCCTTATACATGTCAATGATTCCATCTGGTTAAAGGGAAATGTTTCAGTTTCTTTTGGAAATTTCAGCAAAAATCTTATAAAAGAAACTGAAATTTCCAAAATCTCAAACGAGTCAATAATCGATAAAGGCCCCACCCTATTAGTGGGAGGAGTTGAGTTCTGTCAGGGACCTACGTGCATATCCTTGGTGGCTTGGGGGTGACTTTAACGAAATCAGAATAGTGGGTGACAGATTGGGTTGCATCAGATCTAACCATAATATGAGGTCCTTTGCTGACTTCATTGCTAAGTATGAGCTTGTTGAACTTCCTCTTTCGGGGGCTTCCTTCACATGGTCTCGTGGTCAGAGTAGAAGTCGTATTGATCGCTTCCTTATTTGTCATGGATGGCTTGATTTAATTCCTGAGTTTTTCCAGAAAGCCTTGCCCCACTCTGTCTCTGATCATAGCCCACTTATCCTTGATCCTAGATTGGAGTCGTGGGGGCCTCCTCCTTTTGGATTTGAGTTATCGTGGCTTTGCATTCCTAATATGGTGGAAAGAATGGGTGATTGGTGGTTGTCTGTTTCTGCAAAAGGTCCAGCTAATGTTTTGATTGGCCTCAAATTGAGGTTTGTGAAGAAAAAGTTGAAAGAGTGGGTTGGGGAGGGGAATCGGCAATATGGTGGAAGGAAACTATGGATTGATAATCGCATGGTTGAGCTAACTGCCTTAGTGGAAAGTGGCCTTGGTGATGAAGTGGGGTGGGAAGAATTGGGAAGGTTAAAAGAAGAGCATAAAAGTGTGCTTCTTCAAGAGGAGATTTCATGGCGTAAAAAATCTAGAGTGAGGTGATTGTCGGAAGGGGATAAAAATACGGCATATTTTCACGCTATGGCTAGTGCTAGAAGGAGGAAAAACAAAATAGAGTCGTTTAAGGTCAATGGAAATATGGTGAATAGTAAAGAGGAGATCTCTAAAGCTATCTTTGATTTCTATATGCTCATCAGAGATCATGGTTCGACCCATTCTTGAGGAAGTTGAGCTTAGTAACCTATCATTAGAAGAGTGCTTGAGCCGGGAAAAACCTTTTGGGCGAGGAAGAGATAGAAAGAAGGATTATTTTCTATGGGTAAAGATAAGGCTCCTGGGCCCGATGGCTTTTGTTTAGCGTTCTTGCAATCGCGCTCGTCGTATGTGAAGCTTGACATTCTCTACAGTTTTTTAACGAATTCTATGATGGATTCTCTCTGGATAGGGGAACCGGTGCTACTTTTATTACCCTTATTCCTAAGGTGGAGGGGGCCTCAAAGGTTTCAGAATACCGTCCCATTAGCTTGGTGGGATGCCTGTATAAATTGTTGGAAAAAGTTTTGGCAGATAGACTGAAAAGTGTTCTTCCATTAATTATCTCGGATAGTCAAAGCGCTTTTGTTAGCAAGAGGCAAATATTGGACTGTTCTCTCATTGCGAATGAAGCAATTGACTTCTATCAGAAGTCTGGAAATGGTGGTGTCTTATGTAAATTGGATATGGAGAAAGCTTATGATAGAGTTGAGTGGGACTGTTTGGATTACCTCTTTGTGAGGATGGGTTTTATTTTCGAGACTTTGAGCAGGTTAATAAAAAAGGGTAATAATTTGGGGCACTTTGAAGGTTTCAAGATTGGCCGTGAATTTGTGGAAGTGTCATTACTCCAATTTGCAGATGATAACCTTCTCTTTTGTGGTCCTGAGGAACATCCGATTTTGAACTTAATAGCCACTCTCAGATGCTACCAAATGATTTGAGGTCAGAGAACCAACTTCCAGAAATCTAGGTTGTATGCCTTGAATTCTTCACAAGATGATCTATGTGGTTTTGCTCGAATCTTGGGTTGTAAGATGGAGGCCCTGCCATCTTCTTATCTTGGTCTTCCCTTTGGAGTTGGGAAACCCATTAAAGCATTATGGGAGCCTATTGTTGAAAGAATCGAGAGAAGATTAGAAACTTGGAAAATGAATTTAGTATCTATAGGAGGTCGGCTAACACTGGTTAAAGTGGTGTTAGGAAACATCCTTATTTACTTCCTATCTCTTTTCAAGTGTCCCGTGAGTGTGGTGTTGAGGATTGAGCAAATTCAGAGAAGGTTTCTATGGGGGGATGTAAGGATAAGAAAGGAATTCCATTAATTAAATGTGAATCAATTTGCCTTCCATTCGATAAGGGGGGTCCATTCGATAAGGGGGGTCTGGGCATTAGAAGAGTTAGAGACTTCAATCATCATCTTTTGGGAAAATGGTTAGGGAGGTTTGGGGTTGACGAATCTTCATTATGGGTGATAGTGATAGGGAGTAAATATGGTTTCTCGGCTGGTAAATTTGGGCTCAGAGGATTTATATAATAAAAAGTCCTTAACTATGCGGCGCGATATTCATAAGATGAGTTACCTTTTTGATGTTGCTATTAGATATAAAGTCTACTTCGGTGACCGTATTAGATTTTGGGTTGATGCGTGGTGCTTGAGTGAACCACTTATGTCTTTGTTCCCTGACTTATATGCGGTCGCTTCCTAGAAGGAGGCACTAGTTTGTGAATGCTTTGAGCGGGAGGGCAGCAGTGTGAATTGGGTGCCGAGTTTCAGAAGGAATTTTTTCGATAGGGAGTTGGATTCAGTTTCCTTAGCTATTAAAGTTGATTGGGGGACGTTACATCAAAAGATCTAGATTTGATAAGAGAGTATGGATTTGGAATTTGTCTGGCCTCTTTTCTGTTAAGTGATTAGTGTTTTTGTCACCTTCTTTGAGCTATTTCACTCTCGACTTTTGTCGCCAGCAAATTTCCTTTTGTAAGATGATATACTTTTGTGTTCTTCCTTTAGCTTGCCTATTTCTTCTATCTCCTCAACACTCGCCTAGCCCGACTCATCCTTTCTGGTAATTTCATTGATTCATGCTGTTATCCATACTTTCCTCTTGGATTTTTCCTTAATGTACTCCTTATTCCACTCTTTAAGCTTATGTTTAACAAATCTAAGTTTGGAACCAATAACTACATCAGCCTTTCCAAATACCGAATGCTCCTTCCACCACTGACCCAACTTATCTACCATTTTAGGAGTTTCCAACCAGGCTAATTCGAATCTCAAAGGTGGAGGGCCCCAAGATTCTAGTTTAGGATCTAGCAAAATTGGGCAATGATCTGATGCAGAGTGAAAGAGTGCACTTTTACATAAGTCCGGAAAGTTATCAATCCATGAAGGGGACATGAGAAACCTATCCAGCCTGCTCTTACTTTCGCCTCTGGACCATGTAAATTGGGCCCCCAACAAAGGAATATCGATCAACTCAAGTCTAGCAATGAAATCTGAAAAAGCTCTCATATTGCGACTGGATCTTGTGCATCCCTTTCTTTCCTCTGCTGATCTAATCTCGTTAAAATCCCCACCGAGACACCATGGATGAGGCCACTTTTCTTTTACCAGCTCCAATTCCTCCCACAACAGATTTTTTTCCGCCCTTAAGACCGGGCCATATATGCCTGAAAAAAATCCAGCATGAACCCTTTTTTATATCCTTTAGAACAACTGATATAGAAAATCTTCCACACCACGAATCTACCAACTCAAACAAAGTCGTGTCCCATGCAACAATGATTCCCTCTGATGCACCCACTGCGCCTTTTGGCAGGAAATCCCAGCAACTCGGAACACCCAAGACCTTTACAGCTGATCTGCTAACTTCAGACCACTTCGATTCTTGAATACTAAGAATATTAGGTTTGTGCTTTCTCATAAGTTCCTTCACTTGGGCCTGTTTATCCAGGGTGCCCAACCCATTGCAATTCCATGAGAGGATCTTCATAAAGAACGGATGTGACTTTTTCCTACACCCGAAGAGGAGCTCTTACCGCCGTCGCCCATAGGTTTACCTCGAGTCTCACATTTTGATGAGCCATTGTAATTGATATCAGATTTCAACCTGGCCAACTCTCTCAGAACTTTCTTGGACACTTCCCTTGCAGACGAATCTACTTAACAGCGTAAGGACATTTCTCTGTTTTCCGCTTGTCGAAACATTAGTTCCAGTCTACCAACAAGCCCCGAATATGATAGACCCAATTCTCTACTCATATCCATAACGTGAGTTATAAAGGATTCCAAAATATCTTCCACCGATCCAGTACTGACAGTAAAATCAACAGCTTCTGCCCCATGCATGACAATTTCCATGCCACTCTGAGACTCGGACCTTTGCCTTACATCTTCTTCCATGTTGTTATCATCCTCATTACACCATAATCACATCTGTTTTCAGAAGATCGAGTGCTCTGGATCTGATTAGACAAACGGATAGGATCTGTAACTGGGGCCTCAGTACAGGGGAAATTGGTAAGAAATTCATCCTCTGGAGACCAAGGTTCTGCAACCTGCAAAGCATAAGAGGATGGAAACAAACCAAGGCAGGCATTATGAGGGGTTAATTCAGAGGTACCTGATGTCTCGCCACAATTTTCAAGAAAACTTCCGAGTTCTCCTTCGAATTCAATCCGCTCCACCTGATATAATTCCCCCGCCCCTCCCCCGAGACACCTCCTCAGTCTGAATCTCCTCCTGCAGATCCGTAGCCAATTCGATGGATTTCCCTTGAGCAGAAACCCTACGCTTCTCTGTGTCATGCACCTCAACAATAATCTCCTGAAAGTCCGGCCTCATTGCCACCAATGAATCCAGTTGGAACAAATATTGATTCTGCTGTGTCTCACCTCCCAGCGGACGCCGCACTCCTTCCGACACATAAGACCTGAGCCGCCGAGTCTCTCTAACCGAAGCCAACGATGGATATCGAACCGAATCCTTCTCCACCTCTGGAGAAAAAGAGATTAGTGGAGATCTTGGCTTCCTCGCAAGGTCGAGACTGTCTTGATGGAGTGGGCCATTTCGCTGGCCCCAATTAGATTTATTGATAAAAGCCGATAGCTCATTCACCAAACTTATCAAAAAGCCATTTGATCCATGGGCCTCATTATCTGATTGGGCCGAGATCCATTGGGCCAGACCCCTTGGATTGAAACTGAGTCTAGGTCCATTTGAAACTGGTGACCGACATCTGTAGCCCCTAGACGGTGCGTCACTTACGGTAGCCTGTTAAAAATTTAACGCGGTATTGGTCCCTGAGATTACGTGTTGAAAAGACGGAGGATTCGATGATTGTCTTCTCACTGGGGTAATCTGCGCCGTCTCATTACTCACCGACTGCTGTGATTGCTCCACGTGTCCCAATCCAATCTGATAAGCAGGGGCGAGTGGCTCGAGGGTTTGAAATTCAAAACCATTACTATCCTGCGCACGAATGCTATCGTGCGCTGAATTAAATGCACCAAACTTGAACAGGCTATCCTGCGCCTCAGATGTCTTCCCAACATCTTCTTCCTCACTGGAGCTAGCATCTGTGTCATTCTCCGAACTCTCCTCAGACCCCACCCGATTGAGATAACTCCCTTCCGCCTCAGCATGTGGTAAATCTCCCCTCAACCTCCCCGCCTTTATCCATACTGTGCAATCTTCAACACACGCCGGTATCGCAAGGGAAACTGGACAATTACCAACAGTCTTAATCTTAACCTTTGCTGCTTTATAAACTCTGCCCGCTTTACAGGAAAAGTCTAGCGCTTCCATCTTCCCAATTTTCCCGGCGATTCTCTCAAAATTTTCCCCGCACCAATCGTGCGGAGGAACGCCACTGATTTGCCACCAGCCAGAAGAATTCTCAGGTGAGAATTTGGCAGACCATGGGACTAACTCTCGAAATGGAGAGTTCCTGGCTGTTTTTCACACAGTTTGAGTTCTATTCATGTTCAAGCCGAATGGGATTACCACCATCACCTCCAACATGTCGATTTTAAAAACATTCAACGTCGCCCGCGCGCCACTTCTGACTCTTAGCCATTCGTCCAGAGCCGAAACGTTCCCCGACCATCCTTCTCTGATTCTACCCCACAAACTTCTCTGAGAATTTGTAAGGGAGAATAAAGACACAATGTCACTCGATTTTGATTTTGCTTCTGTAAATTTATGTGAAAGAGATTCAGAACCATTTAAATCTTCTTCAGCGGAACCACCAGAAGTTGCCTGTGGTGCCGATGGATTCGTCCATGGGACATTCATATCCGTCCCCGACCAGGTTTTGCCACTCTTCAAACAGACATTTCTCCGTCGGAAGTTAACAAAAGAACATTTCCTGTACTTCCAGTCCCCCATACCTCCTTCTCTTCTCTGTTGCTTCGCTCGTTCAATCCTGTGAGTTCTCTTGTTCACCGCTCGTTCCCACGCCATCCATAAAGCATGACATGGAGTTATTTATTTATTATTTTATGAATTTTTCATTTTTTTTCTTCAAATCCAAAGTTCATCAAGAATGTTCTCAATCACCTCCTAGATCTTAAGGAATACGGTAGTCGATGAGAGCGGGTGATGTGGTTGTATCGTTGACTTGTTGACTCTAATAGGTAGTAATATCCTCTACGTTGAGGATGGGACTAATTTCCAAATCATGAGGGAGTTCAAGAACATATGCATATAAGTTATCCTCACGATTTTGTAAGGGCCTACACATGGAATTAAACTTCTTGTTGGTACCTTCGGAAAACCTTTCTTGCCGTGATCGCACAATGATGCAAGTCCACCCTCTTCAAATTCTACAAAGCTACGATGCAAGTCCACCCTTCTTGTGTAAGTTTCATTGCTAAGGTTGATTCATCTAGGTATCTATCTCATCATTTAGTTCATGCATATGTCAAGCAAATCCTTCCGTTTCTACAGTGCTTCAAGCTTCTAGTGGTAAAGGCATGGTGATCGATTGGTTGCCTTCGCTGGATCACCGTGGCCCACTTCAACGTTTAGACTTAAATATACTTGCCCTTGAATGTAGAACATTGGTCACTCTTTTTTTAGAAGGTGCATTTGCAATTTTCAAAAGTCTTACAATTGACGATTTGCCAATTTCCTTTTGTTCATTCTATTATCTTTTACAAATGCAAAAGATTTAGGATATAAGATCGGTAAATTGAACGTTATGCAGTGTAGAATGCTCCACCCCACCTTTTACTTAATACAATATAGGTGGTGAGCCACTTCCACTTTGACTTACAACTTATGGGTTGGAACTTCTCTACTCTTTTGACATAAGGACTAGGTGAGCACATGGAAATATGGTACGAGTCTCCCTGACAACATATGGATTAGTTCAGGACAGTATACTATCAATCAATTAACGCACAAAACTAACTCTTGGAATTAGCTCTGTTGAACAAGTAACAGAGCTAATTCCAGAATGGGCAAAAATGCCAACAAACAGAATATAAAATATTCCTAGACAAGCTATCCGTGACAACAAGCAGTTCGGGACAAGTGCCTGTTCAAGGAAAACCTATCCTCCTATCTTGCAATCAAAATATGCCCTTAGTGGCAGAAAGCCACAACCTCTAGATAAGCACAACAAAACTTAATGGCAGAAGTTTCACAATTTGGTGTGTCAATGAACTTGTTCGTTGGAGGCATCTGAAGCTTGGATGCAAGATTTTATATGCTGATCACCACGAAAATGGAAACAGGTTGGTTCAGTCAGAAATTTTGGTGGAAATCCTGTAAAGACAGTAGTTTATGGAATCATTTGCAAATAATGGAAAGTCGAAGTGAAGCTTCATGTAATGGTAGAATAATTACAAATACATACTTCGAAACCATCACATAAGCTTGAAAATAATCTATAATTCTTTGACAATAAGAAACACCTAGTGACATGTGCACATGTATGGAATAGTAAGGTTTATTATAAACTCAAAATGTATTCAATCTATAACAATACAATAATATCAATTATGCTATTTATATAATTTTATTTTTTATGATTTTAAAATTTATTTATTATTTTTAGTATGAAAAGTTTATTATTTTTCCTTTTTAAAAAAATAATATTACAATAAAATAAAATAAATAATTAAATTTCAAAATGAATAAGTTGATACTGCCGTGCAAGATTAAGTCACATATAAAAATTAGATCCTAACATTCATAGATGATAAAAATTTTCATTGAAAGTATGGTTTTTGCCAATTTTAAAGAATAAATCCTTAATATTGAAATTTAATGCATTAATCCATGTGCAAATGCTTCAAATTGACAATTAATTGATGCGATTCCATCTTAGTTGAAGAAACATGCAAAACAAACAAAGAAAAACAGAATAAGCACACCTAAGAAGAAGTCGAAAGAAAAGCTTATTTATATAGACTTCGATTGGTATTTTTCCATGTAGGCCAAAATGTGAATCGGAATCCACACTGATATACTACGTTTATAATTTGGTAGACATGACTCAAATGACACTGAAACATCATCGACATGATCAAAATTTTGTACTGATTGGATTCATTCCTGTTGCCACGGAAATGGAAACCTATCGGTCGAAACTGTCATGTTTTGGCGGACATTTGATACCATGCTTGGATGCATACAGTGGAATGTTTAAAAATCATACACTTTCAATTCGAAGTTCCGAGTATAAGGCAAACTTTTTTTTTCGTTTATATGATGGCTCTTACCTAGATCCGGGTAGATCCTTCACCTTCTTCTTGTAAATTTTCTAAAGGATTCATTGGCCGACCCCAACTAGTTTGGGACAAAGGCTTAGTTGGGTTGAGTTGAGTTGAGTATGTCTCCTTACCTACAAGGAGTCTCACAATAATGGCTTATTATCGACTTGAAAGAACCAAAGAAATCCTGGGATTGGTGCCCGAGTTGGTCACAACATGGTTTGAAATTTCCACCAAAACTGAGATGAAACGACTCAACCATTTCTGTTTCCATCCTCACCAAACATATACCGAAACCGAAACACGTACATAAGCCAAAATCTCAAATGTATTAGTGGTACAATGTATCATTATGTGTTATTCAATTATATTTATGTTAAATGCATATAAAATGTGGTGCGTCTATTATGTATAAATCTTATATGAATTGCATACAGAATGTAGTATGTACTAAATTATTAAATATGTGCACCACCATGTGTTCAATTTTATTTAACCATAACTCTTGTGATGGTTTCTAAGTGTGTATTTGTTCTTATTGTAGTATTTCTTGAGGTTTCATCTTAAAAAAAATTCTATCAGTTGCACATGTTTTCATATCTATCTATGATTTTAAAGAATTTCCAATAAATTTCCAACTGAAACCGAAACATTTCCATTTTTGTGCCAACCGAAACTGAAATTTAAAACATTGGTTCTCACAAAATAGCTACATTGCTCATGAGTGTCAGCTCTTCCATTAATTTGTTGACCATTGTCAAAGTGATTTAATCATAAGCATGTATACTGACCTTGAGAGAATGCGAGTTGAGTAGTGTATACGTGCATGCTTTTTTTTTAATTGGGTACAATTCACCCATAATTCACATCCAATATCATTTTGTAAAAGGCCTAGGAAAACTAAGTTTCCTACCTGGGTTCAATAAGAATGTGTGTTGGAAGTGTTTAATATTGGCTCACACGCGATTGAGAAAACATTTGGCAAACATTATATAGCGCATCCCCCAAATTGAAGTACAACCCATTCAGTCGTTTAATTGTCAGTGGTGCTGAAGCAAATACTGATCTTCTTCATTGTGGGAGCCCATATTTTTTTATTTGTATTTATGGTTGAAATTATTGCCAAATTTCTCTCCACTACTTCCTTTTTCTTTCTACTTCTCTTGCAAATCATCATATTTTATTTTAAATTCACTAACAGGATTGTTTTAACCATTGTTTTAAATTTCAGCCGAAATCCGATTCGGTTGGGAGAGAAATCTGAAAATTTCAGAGTTCAGCCGAAATGACCGAAATTTGAAAAAAGAAATCGGTTTCGGTAGCGTCCCAAACCGAAACCGAAATTCAAATCCATGGTTTTAACTGCACTCCGTGTTTCTCTTTGTTTTCCCCCCCCTTACAAGCCTTCTTGGTGGTAACCTGTTGACCTGATGACAGTATTTTCATGGTGCTCTAGGTTTGGATTAATAGCGTAAGAGAATACCTCTCGGTGAAAAAACCTGCTCAAATTGAGTTTGATGTACTTTACAAGCTACATATGGAGGTGAGGAGTCATGCTATATTTATATTTCTTTTACACTGTTACATTGTTCTCTGAAATTTATTTTCCTTTTGATCTAAAAGTTGAGTGATTTCTAGGGGCATTAAGCTGTTTTTTCAAGCTTAACACTCACCTTTTTTTTATAACAGATGGGGGAGCTTTGTGTTCAGCTCCCAGAAATGGAGTTGCTGTTGGATACATTAAGTCAGGTCAAATCTTGGCAAGTTCGATGCAGTGACATCTTAGAAGGTCCTGTCACTCTAAAGGTTGCAGTATTTTATCAACTTTCAATGATTTTATATTCCTTCGCACCATTCATAGAAGTACAACTTTTAGGGGCTGTTTGGATACGCGGATTTTAGAATCCAGGTTTTAGTTTGAAAGCGGTGTAAAATTCTGGATTGTACAATCCATTATCATGGATTTTAAGTAAGAAATCCAGGTTTTAGAAATCTCTCCCCAATCCTGAGATTTCTAAAATCTGGAAACACGGGACGATCTTCTACTCTCTTGCTCGACGGAAAGAACGGCGAGAAATCAGAAAACGACGGACGGTCTCCTTCTTCTCTTGTCTCCCATCCATGATTTTGAGGAAATCCAAGATTCTAAAATCAGCGTATCCAAACGACCCCCTAGTATTTTACTTTCGTTTGTGGAAGCGGGTATAGACCTGCTAACATTTCACCGGTGCAGGAACTTGATGTTCTTCTACAAGATGCAGATAGTTTCACTGTCAGCATTCCAGAGTTGAAGCTTCTAAGGCAATATCATTGTGATACTCTGTCCTGGATATGCAGTTTCCGTGATGTTATTTCACACATTCAGGAACGGGAAGATTACAGCAATGTTGTTAAGGAGCTAACTTGCATTTTGAAGGCGGGAAAATTGTTGAGAGTACATGGTTTGATTGCTTCACAGATCTCTTTACTTTCCCTTTTTGATTGATGGCATGGTTTTAAATTTCGGCTGGGACCGACACTGAAACCACCTGAATCTGAAATTTCGGCCAAAGTCCAATATTTCAGAAATTTCGGCTGAAATTTTGGGAAAATGTAATTTTGTAATTTTTTTTCCAAAATTTCGGTAATTTCGGCAATGTCCGAAACTGAAACCGAAATTTTAAACCTTGATTGATAGGAATGCGTAGATGGTTGCATCTTCTTTTTCTTTTATTATGGTCTTGACTCTTGAGATTTATTTATTTTTTCAAACAGTGGATGAGTTGCCCATTGTTGAGACAGAACTCAGGAAGTCATGTTGCAGGGAAAAAGCTTTGAAGGTATCCAAATGCAAAATTTTGTCTCTTTATGCCCTATGTTCTCTAGGACCATGACTTTTATCTATGTTGTAAATTTGATATTCCTTTGTTTCTGTGCTTTTTGCGGTATGTATTGTCATGCCAACTTTTTAAATTATGAAATGCTTGTAGCTGCGAAAGAGTACATTGGGTTCACAGTTCACCGTATAGGTTAATACTTACATGTGGTGGTTGTTCACTTACTGAATGAATTTTACCCTTCTTACTTTGTTTGGGTGCTGGTTTAATGACTTCACTAATAGGTGTTCTAAGTTTTTAAGTATCTGCAATATCTCTACAGGTACTTAACATTCAAATGCCCCTGGATTTCATAGAGGAGTTAATAACAGAGGCTGCTTTGTATGTTCTCTTCTTGACACATTGGAGCAATTTTCAACATAAGTAATGTCTATGCGTTGTCCTCTAATGCTCTTTGATCCATGAATGTTACTTATTTTGCAGATTACAAATTGGGAATGAGAAACTCTTTGTTGATGTTTCTCGAGTACTTGCAGCAGCTATATCTTGGGAAGAGAGAGCTAAAAAAGTTCTTAGGGACATGGGTCAGATGTCTGAGTTTGAGAATGTTATAAGGTTTGCTGTTGTTCAGCTTTTCCTTTATCGTCTAATTAATTGAACGATGCCCTCTGTTTATTATGGTCTTTGAGTTTTGATATTTCAGGGCATCAGAACACCTATTTGTGATTCTGCCTTCTCTCCCTGACGTCAAGGATGCATTGTCAATGGCTAAATCTTGGATTAGGGCGTCTCAACCATTTCTGATGTCTACTGTTTCTTCTGGGCATTCTTCGCGTCCTTCACTAAAACCTAATGTCCTGAAGGTTCTTATTGTCTACCTTTTCAGCTCATCTTTTCCAAAAATGATGCTTCATTATTTATATTTTATTTGAACCAAGGTTTTAAATTTCGGCCGAAATACTGAAATTTCGGTCAAAGTTTCAGATTTTGGTTGGGACCAAAACCGAAATCACAAGAACCCAAAATTTCAGAAATTATCCAAATTTCGGCCGGAATTTCGTATATTTCGGTCGACATTTCTGGAAAATGATTTTTTACAAGTTTATTATTTTTCTGAAATTTTGGAGGCATAATAATGTAATGTTTTTTTTTCTTTTTCCCGAATTTCTGCCTAAATTTCTGGATTTTGGCCGAAATTTCGAGCCGAAACCGAAACCGAAATTTAAAACCTTGATTTGAACTACATTTTGTAGGACTTAGTCATACAGTCAACGCTTCTGAAAGTCTATTTGAAAGCCCCAGAGATGCTAAAGAGTATTCTGAATAATGTTGAGGCATGGGAACGCGATGCTTGTTATTTGCTAGAAGTTGCAGATTCTTTGTTTAATATGACTGATATTGTAATCTCAGTAGATAATGGGTTTACCGTAAGACTTGAGGAGCTACTATCTAGTGTTAAATCTGTTACAGAAGCCGGTCTAGCCCTAGGTTTTGAATTTTATGAGATGCAAAAGCTCAAAAACGCTTCTTTGACACTGGAATGGAGTCTGAAGGCCCTCTCGACCTACTCTGCCCCTTCGTTCAAGGTAATAACTTCCACCTGCATAACCATGACATGGTGATGTTACTTGTTTTTCACTTGAGTTTGGTCCTTGGTTATCTTTCATTTTGCTAATGTGTATAGTGATTGCAGATGATGCTTTACTAATTTCAAGTTACTTTTTTATGCTTTTTGTTTATATTCCAGATTTCCCGTATGTTTGGTTGCCTGAACACCGGCATTCATTGGAATTTCAAATGCCAATGAATGCCGAATCCATATTTGGTTGCCAATATTACATTGAAGTTCCATTTGACTCCCAGATAGGTTCTAGACATCATTATTGCCTTTTTTTATACACCTGGCACCCATGTGGCACTAATGTCCCCTCTCCTCATTTTCCAACCAAATTCTACCAAAAATATAAGTTTTTGGTAGAAGAATGGTGAAAAGGTTTGACTTTTCTATCCTTCTCTCTCTTCCCTATCTCTCTCTTCCCTCTCTTTTTTTTGGTAATGACACCCCTAATTTTTTCCACTACTCTTCGAGAGAACTGCCGTGCAACCAAACACTACTTGCCACTATTCCACCATTCTTCTAGACAAATCAAATGCTTGTCTCCTCCCCTTTGGCTTCTTATTCTACTACTCTCCGAGCCACCCCCAAGCAACCAAACAGGCACTAATTATTCAACCACAGTGCCTATTACTTGATTGCATACAATTCATCAGATTCTGATTTATTATTAAACCTGCAACAAAGTATGGTGGAGAATATGTTTTACGTTATGATACAAAAACTGGTAGAGGCACCGATCTATGCTATAAAGAATACCTACTTAAGTATGTGCTGTTGTAGAGGTGGAACAGGCTTCTTACATGGGATTGGATCACTCAAGCTCAATAACATTTAGTGTTTGTTCAGTGATCTGGTCCTGGCCGGAGTATGAAGTTTTATTTTAGTGTTTTCAAAATCATTTGAGGCATACTCCTCAAGATGGTGTTCCAAAAAAGGAATGGGGCAAAATAAAAATTTGCTGATGACTCAAGGGGAGGTGTTCCGAGGTATAAAATGCTTTTCCCTTTCACTTGAGTCGTACTCCCCTGACGAAAGGCGTACACCTTTCGGGCAAAATACTGGAAGGCATGATTTTAGAATCCCGAACCTCCCTGTTTTCAATTTTGGTCCTTTTTTGTTTTTTCTTCTCCCTAATCCCCTATCATTACTTAAAGTTATATTAAATCTACCGATATCGGCACAATTTATGAGGGTTTTTGTGTTTTTAGAAACCTTTTTCCCCATACTTTGTGATCTCTCCAACCGTTCAACTGAATCAAAATCTGTTGCTACCGACAGTTTTTTTTTATCAAAACGAAGGTTGTGGTGGTGGAATAGTTTTGATTGTGCAGTCCTTTTTTATATAGGGTTCGCCCCTGAACACCCAAGTGAAGGGCGCGCTCCAGAGGGTACAATCCACTCCTGATGATCAATCATCACAAAATACAAAATACATATATGTTCCAATTGAAACACTTGGAACTCAATCAACAACTTAGGCAAACCTTTGACAAATCATGCACTCCGTTGCATCTTTGCCTGCACCATTCCCTCTTGAATCTGTTTTTTTTAATTCCTAAATTACCCAATGATAAAAAGTACCGGTATCATAAATTCTTCTAACAACCAACATGGGGAACTCGATATTTCTACATTAATATTTCAATAGATAGTGTTGAAATCAAATCAAATATCTCCTATGCATACCTGTACAAAATATGTAGCTCATCATGGCTTCGTCTACATCATTGTTGGAAATCTTTCTATCGAAATCTTAAAATATGTCCTTGCGTTTGCTTGTATTCTTTCAGTTCAATTTTTTAAGTTCTCTTAGCCTGCAAACCTCTGTTCAACTATGCTGCAACAATACCATTCAAAAAAATAATTCTGCCACAATGTTTTTAATGCCTTTTGCTTATCCGAGATACTAGCTAAACTGTCTTGTCTGGTCTAGTGGAATCATTGTTAGGCCATACCTTCACTATATTTTCTTACTTTTTAAATTTAATTAGACATTCCTAGTTGAAGCATTGGATCTTTTTATTTTTCCATTAGGTAGCAATTGTTTCATCCATTTGATGGACAAGTAATATAATATTAGGTTTTGCAGGAAACTTGTAGCTTGATAGAGGATGCCGAAAACCTTCCTATTGCTTGTGCCTGTAATAGTTTATTGAGTACATTAATTGATGGAGCTAGATGGCTCAGGAAAGCACTTATGGTATTTCTGGAGCCTCACAATCCTAGAAAGTGCAAGTTGAAAGACGTTGAAGAGGTCTTGCAAGAAGCGCAGGTAGTTAGTTTGTGTGGTTATTCTTACAGCTGATTCAAATTCTGCTTGTCCTCTTTATATCCCATGAAACTGAACTTCATACTCTCTTTACTTTTGTCTGATATTGGTTATCATTGATACTTTTGTGGATTACTTATTTTTTTGTACTTGAAAATTGCAGATGATTAAAGTCCAATTCCCTGTAACAGTTGGTCGACTTGAAAATGCTATTGAGAAACATAAGTGAGTTTTCTTATTATTAAGTGAAACTTTTTACCCCCTCGTTGCATTGCTTTTATTCTTTCCCAGTAAACATTATTTTTTATTACACTCAACTTCCATATATTTTTGAATTTCTTTTTCTCAAAAGAATGCTTACTGTTTTATATATGAGGAAAAGGATTGTACGCTGGAGTGTACCAAGCTTAGGGTACGCTCAAGTGCCCAATCACATGGGTCCCACCTTTTTTGTGGTGATCCAAAGCATTCATTTGCAAGGACCTATCATAGATAGGGTGTGTACCAAAAATCAGCTCCATTGAATCATCCTAACCCCCCTCCAAAAGTGGAGGGCAAAAATGGGCAGATTTGTGGTCTGTTCATTTTGCCCTCCACAAATGGATGGGTTAGGATGATCCTATGCAGCTGATTTTTGGTACACACCCCATCTATGTAAGGGCCTTTCAAATGAATGCTTTGGATCATCCTAACAAAGTGAGCCCACATGTGATTGGGCACTCGAGCGTACCATAAGCTTGGTACGCTCGAGCGTACAATCCTTTTCCTCTCTCTCTCTCTCTTTATATATATATATATATATATATATATCACATTTGTGAGGGGAGAGCACAACACTCTCTCATTCTGATTTCTCATCCAACATGGTATCAAAGACCTAAGGTTTTCAATGCCCTTGGGACCAACCTTGGAGGCTCTCACCACTACCCACTGCTACCACCATCTTCTATCCACCCTTATGTTGCCGCAACCCAAACCCTAACCCAAGCCTTCTCGCCCTCACCCTTGTGTTGCCACAACCCAAACCCTAATACTTCTTTCTTTGTGGCCATTCAAAAAAAAAAAAAAACTTATTTGTTATTGTTTGGTTGAATCATGAGAATTGTCATTTTTTTTCTTTTTTGAAATGATGAAATTTTATTTGAGAGAAACAAAAGGGAAACACGGCCGAGGAGGTCGAGAAAGCAAAGACTACAAGAAGATACATAGAAGGAAATAATTGAAGTCAAGGAGGTAGAGTGTCAATTATCTCTAACGAAGGCCGCTCGACACCAGCTCGAGCATGTCTGTCCGTCTCTCCAGTAGCCAACCTTCAAGTGTCGAGCTGGAGCAAGTCTGTCCGTCTCATCATTAGTCGACCTTCAAGTATGGTGGGACCTAACAAAATGACCTTCAACAGTATCCAATATCTCATCGATCATCACAGAGAAGCGCCAAGGGTGAGAGAGCTTCCTGTCTAACGATCTTATTACCTTAAGAGAATCACCCTCCACAATGATATTATCCAGGTCACCTTTGGCCATCAACCTAATGCCCTGAAGGACCCTTATTTCTGCCTCTGTAGAGTCTTTGAAATTCACATGAAGTCGTTTCTTTACAAGATATCGGCGATATTTCACCGAAATTCTGAAATTTCGCCGAAATGTCACCAAAATTTCGACCGAAATTTTAAATAGATCCACTGAAATTTTAAAGAATTCCACCGAAATGTTATAATTCCCACTGAAATTTATGAAATATTCACCGAAATAGCCAAAATTTCCACTGAAATCGCCGAAATTTACATCAAAATTTTAGACATTTCGGTTGAAATTAAAAAAAAGAAAGAAAACTAAATCATAATCATATTTTTACATGATCTCGGCCAAAATTTCTGCCTGAAACCGAGATGTTTCAGTTTCGGTGGTGATCGAAACCGAAATTTAAAACCTTGGTGATCTCCAGGTCCTTGCTAGCACAAATCTTCCTTCAACACCTTCTAATGTTCATTGCTGAATACAACTTGAAACACAGAAGGATCTTAGCCCAAGAGATTGCTAGTGTGAGAATCGTCGAGGAGTACGAGGCACTTCTATCAATGTTCTTGAAAGTACGAGTGTTCCATTCTTTCCATAGTACCCAAATTGTGGCCAAAAGAACAAGCTTCCAAAGAATTATCATTTTTGAGTGGTGATGTGAGAATATAAGATGTAACAGGATATCACTTTTTTAGAAATTAGAAAAAGAAAAAGAAAACAAACAATATATCACTTTTTTAGAATATGCAGTTCCTTTAATGTTTTGCATTCTTTTTGGGACCTATAGCCCGGAATGACAAATATCTTCAAGAGTTGAATAGGATTCAATATTTAATGATATTATTCTTTTCTGATACGTATGAAAAATGATATTGTCAAAATACTCTTGATATTTCTTACGTTTTGGGATAAATTTCCTTTTCTTTTCTCTGTTTAAATTCTCCTTTATGGTTTATATTTTATTTATTTATTTTTGCAACGTGATTTTCCTAATAGCATCCCAAGAATAACCTCAATATTTAAACATGCCCCAAGAAATTCCACACATGAGAACTTCTCAAGGATGTTATTTGTCACTATGGTGGTCGAAAGGTTGAGTTCCTAGTTCCTGGACTGAATCATTAACTATGATGGGTTGTGGGAGTACAAATTTCTAGTTAGGGCAAACTCCAAAGTGTGATGGCTAGTTTGGGTAGTCCAATGTCTGCTTTAAAGATTGTTGGTGTGAAAATGAGAGAATGAGAAGAGTTAGAGACGAGCTCCCCCTTTCTATCATATTTATATATTAGAATTGTGTACAATGAGTAACTGCTCTCACTTATTACATATGTCTAACACTCCCCTCCAAGCTGGAATGTAGATATTATACATTCCTAGCTTGTTACAAATGTCATTGAGTTTAGCTTTTGCTTAAGGGTTTGGTAAACACATCTACTAGTTGATCTATAGATCGAGTGAAGGCAATTTGTATCCCCTCGCGAATGAAATGACAGTCTACCTCAATATGCTTAGTCCTCATGAAATACAGGATTAGTAGCAATGTAAATGACACCTTTATTATCACAATAAAGCTGTGCTGGAAATGACGATGAAAGACCAATCTCCGATAGGAGAGATCGTAGCCAGAGAAGCTCTCCACTCGTGTGTGACATAGCTATCTGCTTCTGCACTAGACTTGGAAACTATATCCAGCTTTTTACTTCACCATGATACAAGGTTCCCTCGAACAAATGTATCTCCTATCTGCTTGAATAGGAGACCTTTCCCTGGTGCCCCCTTTAGATAATGAAGGATCTAAGCTACCGATGCCCAGTGAGAAGTGTGTGGTGCACTCATAAACTGACTAACCACTCCAACTGCATACGAAATGTCTGAGCGAGTAACAGTAAGGTAGATAAGCTTTCCAACTAGTTGGCGATATCTACCAGGATCACCCATCAAGTCTCCTTATTCTGCTATAAGTTCAATATTAAGGTCCATAGGCACAGTAGCTGGTTTCATCCCTGTGGAACCAGCCTTCTCTAACAAATCTAGTACATATTTTCTCTGTGAGAGGAAAACTAGTATTGGAGTATGCAACCTCAATCCCCGGGAAATATCGAAGGCGTCCAAGATCCTTTATAGCAAATTCTTTTTGTAGGAACACCTCCAACCTCTGTATGCCAGCAGTATCACTCCCTGTAATGATATCGTGTGCATAAACAATGAGTAGGACATGCTCTGCATCTGAATGGCAGCTGAACACAGAGTGATCTACAACGCACTGTTGAATACCAGATCCCATAATCGCATCACTAAAGCATCCAAACCATGCTCTTGGGGATTGTTTTAGTCCATACAAGGACTTAATGAAGTCTGCAAACTGAGGAGGACATCTCCCCCTAGCAACATACCCTAGAGGGTGCTCCATATACACCTCCTCAGTCAACTGTCCATGAAGGCATTCTTGACATCTAGCTGATATAGGGGCCAACCTCGATTGACAACGAGGGAGAAAAACTCTGACAGATGGAATTTTAGCCACTGGGGAGAATGTATCTGTGTAATCGAGTCCATATGTCTGTGTGTAGCCCTTAGCTTCAAGGCGCGCCTTAAGTCGCTCAATGGTTCCATCTGGCAAGTGTTTGATGGCAAATACCCAGTGACAACCAACAACTTGAGCCCTAGAAGGAAGCGAAACCAAATCCCAGGTATGATTAGTTTGAAGTACAGCCATTTCAGCATTCATAGCAGCATGCTAGCTAGGGTGAGCAAGTGCCCCTTGGACATTCCTGGGCAAAGAGATAGAAGACAAGGAGGAGACAAAATTGCGAAAGCAGGGGTTGAGATGCTCATAAGAAACAACAGAAGAAATAGGATGAGCAGTCTAACGAGGTCTCGTACGAGATGCAATAGGAGAATCAACTGAAGTAACAGGGGTAGAAATAATACGCAGGGATCTTTGTCTGAGAGGAAATCTGCTTGGGCACAACATCAGATGTCGTCTGTTTCGTTCGATGCTGATAGACCTTAGTAGTAGGTGGTGGAGGACACGGTGTATCTGTAGGAGGACAATGATGATCAACAGGATCTAGGACATGTATAGGAAGTGAAATCGGCTGCATGGAAATGACAGAAGTATCTCCTGTAAAAGGAAAGAACGGCTCTGACTCAAAGAATGTGACATCAGCTGATACAAACATACGTATCAACCATGGACTATAGCAATGATAGCCTTTCTAGGTACGAGAGTATCCCATGAATACACACTTTTCTACCTTGCGATCCCATTTATCAAGATCCAGAGAGTGATTATGGACAAAACAGTCACATCCGAACACTAGTAGACTCACAGGAAACGGCTCACTAGTCAGATGAAGGATGGAAAAAGGAGTAGATCCATTCAGAACGGAGGAAGGAAGGCGGTTAGCCAAGAAGCAGGCAGTGAGTACAACATCACTCCAATAAGGCTTAGTACTCGCATATGGAAGAATAGAGCGTGTGATGTCCAGAAGGTATTGTAGTTTGCGCTTAGCCACACCATTTTGTTGGGAGGTATGAGCGCAGGAAGATTGATGCACAATACCACGACTGGATAAGAATTCTTGGAACTCAGTAGAGAAGTATTCCCTAGCATTGTCAGTGCGCAAACATTTAATACTACACTTGTATTGATTAGCGATTTCAGCATAAAAGGTGCGGAAAACATGAAAAACTTGAGAGCGATCTTTAAGCAAATACAACCAAGTAACACGAGAATAGTCATCCATAAACACAATAAAATATCTGTAACCAGAATTTGACATAATCCCTGAAGGACCCCCCCCATACATCTGAATGAACTATATCAAAAGGACTCATAACACGACTAACAACCCTATAGGGAAAAGTAAGGTTTTAAATTTCGACTGAAATATGAAATTTCGGGTTTTGTTAGAGGACGAAACCGAAATCAGGTTTACTCGAAACAATATAAAATTTCAACCGAAATTTTGAAATTTCATTTTCCTCTCAATTTCGGCCGAAATTTAAGGAATTTTATCCAACAAAAAAGGAATTTTCCATTAGATAATACTTTTCCGAAATTTCAGCCGAAATTACCGAAATTTCGGTCTAAATTTTTTATGGAATAAAATATTATTTTATTTGATTTCATGGATTTCACCTGAAATTTCATAATTTCGGTTTCAATGAGGACCGAAATCACTCCCGAAACCAAAATTTAAATCCTTGGGGAAAAGACACACGACGGTGCTTCCACAAGACTTGCAATCAAAAGACTGAATAGTAGACGGAGTAACATACGACTGGCGAAGCTTCTGCATAGTGGGGTGGCCCAAGCGACAATGCCTAAAGTACGAATCAGTAGAACTGTGCAAAATATGACGAGGCGGGCTACTGTCTAACAGGTAGAGTCTATCATGCTCATGGCCCGAGCCAATCGTCCTCCCAGTTGAGAGATCCTGAAAGACATAATGTATTGTAATTTGACTAACAGAAATAAGATTAAAAGGAGATTTAGGAACACATAAAACCGAAGACAAAGTAAGCCCATAATGGGGTGAAAGATTATCAATACCCGAGATCGGGGTGGACGTCCCATCGGCTAGAGTTACCGAGTGGGAATCATATAAAAAGGACGCAAAGAACTAAGAGAAGAGGAGATGGTGAATCGACCGGGAGCTACCTGCAATTTCTAGACTCTTTGAGATTCTTGAAGGCTGTTATATTAAGAGAGATGGTTATGACGTCAGGGTTTTGATTTGGGATTCCTCGGGGGAGTTCTCGGCCAAGTCCTTCTATAACCATTTGTTAGCTTGTCCTGTCGTTTCTCATATTGCCAATTTGTGGTCTATCTATGCTCCACCTAAGGTTTGTTTTTTCGGGTGGGCCACGGTTTTGAAGCGAATCCAGACGGTTGATTTCCTTAGAGAGAGGAATTTGTTGATTGTAAATCACTGTGCTCTGTGTCGAAGATGGTGAATCGGTAAACCACCTTTTTATTCATTGTAAGGTGGCTAGGGTAGTTTGGGGTAGTGTGCTCAAGAGGTTCGGCATTTCTTGGGTTTTCCCGGGGGAGAATTCTCAGTTATTTGACTCTTGGTTTTTTGCTCCGTGGAGTAAAAAAGGCAAAACTTTGTGCCTTATTTCCTTATTGGCGGTATTATTGGTGTTGTGAAAGGAAAGGAATTTTCAAAGGGCTGTCTAGAAATTCTCTTGTCTTAATTTCTAAAGTCATGGCACTTTCTGTTTTTTGGGCAAAGTCACACCCGAGTTTTTCTTTCGTATCCGCATATACTCTTTGGCATCAATGGAGAGAAGTGTGCTATGGTGTGGTCAATCCTTCTCCCATTATTCAAGCGTGGGAACCGCCGCGTAGAGGGTTAACTTTGACGGTTCTAATCCGTGTAATCCAAGGCCGACCGGCATTGGAGGTATTCTTAGAGATGAAGGAGGAGCGATTAGATGGGCTTTCGCAGGCCCATTAGGGATTACGTATTCTAATGAGACGGAAGTTCGGGCAGTTTTCCAAGGGGTCAAATTATTGGAGGGGGAGTATTTTAATCGCATTGTGATCGAAGGAGTTTCATAGAATGTGATTCGGTGGTTATCGGGCTCTCATTTATTTCCTTGGCATTTTGCGGATTATTTCAATGAGATCAAAGATATTATTGGCTCCTCGAAGGTTTCTTTTCGCCATGTCAAACGATCGGGAAATGGAGAAGTTCACCGGCTTGCTAGGAGGGGTGTACATTTAGATTCTCTGGATCAAATATGATTTCGTTCCTCCTTGATACCTATTTGTGGTCATTCTTTTGTACTATATTTTAGCCATTTTGGTCCCTTTAATGAATCTTTTCACCATTAAAAAAAAAGAACTAAGAGAAGAGGAGTTACCAGTAAGATGGTTCGAAGCCCCAGAATCAAATGACCCAGGAGCTGGAGGTACTAAGTAGAGATGCCTGAGAACTACCTGGCTGGGCGACTGCTCAACCGAAGACACTGAAACTCATCATAATTAGCCCATGAAATGGTAAGAGAATCTGTAGCAGGGGCCAAGGTTTTAAATTTCGTTTTCGGAATGCATTTCGGTCCTCACCGAAACCGAAATTTCGAAATTTTGGGCGAAATCTATCAAAATCAATTTAGGTAATATTTTATCCCTTACAAAATTTCGTCAAAACGCTGAAATTTCGGGATAATATTAAATAATAAATAAAAAACAGATTTTTTTGGAGATATCCCTTAAATTTCGGCCTAAAATTTCGAGGAAAACGAAAATTTGAAATTTCTGTCGAAATTTTATAACGTTTTGATTTCACCCAATTTCGATTTCGGTCTCGACTCTCAACCGAAACCTAAATTTCGAATTTCGGTCGAAATTTAAAACCTTGGTAGGGGCAGGCGTCGAGTCAGCTGGGACAGAAGTATCAGGCAGATTGGCATCAGTAATGTGGCCCGAAGACGACTGAAGCTCGGGTGCAGTTGAAAGCAAATATCAATATGGTGTCCCTCTCGCTGACAATGAGTGCAAAAAGAGTGGCAACGACCGCCACTAAGGCAACCACCACCACGGCCTTCCACGACCAAAGGAGGCACCACCAAGGCTCGAACGACTACTGTTATTATATACTGCGAGAGCTGAGCCATCGACATAAACATCTACTTAGGAGTCACCAGGAGAGCACTGCTGAACACGGGAATAGACCTCCGTAAGTGAAGGAATAGATCCAGATCCTATAATCTGCTGACGAAGATGTGTGTACTCGGGACGCAAACTCTTAAGGTAATGAACGACACGCATCTGGTCCCTCTGGCGAGCTGTAAGATCAGACGTGAGAGGCATAAATACATCAACCTGGTGGCAGAGGGCTAAGAATTGACTGTAGTTGGCAGCAGTAGACATGTCTCCATGGCAAAATCGTATCCACTCAGAGTACGTGGAGCAGATACGGCTGATGTTGGCCACACTAGTATAAAGAAGGGTAGTCTGATCCCAGACCTGCTTTAATGTAGGAAGAAGCATCAAAGGACTAGCAATATGAGAGCCATACTATGCCAAAGTAGTGTACGGACTTTGGCGTCCTGCTGTTCCCACCTATCATAGGTAGGATCACTAGTAGGAGGAGGATCAGGATGAATGATGTGGGCGTTTCCGCGAGCAACGAGATATGTCTCGACTGCAACCTTCCAAGTCACATAGTTTGTCCATCTAATTTTACAGTGGTAATCTGTGGGAATGAACCATCTATGGAGACAAAAGAAGAAGCCGAAGGAGAGGGTGTCACACGGACCCCATGGGTTACGCCGGTAGATGGATTCTCAATATCAGGATCTATAACGACAAACAAGAAGAGATAAATGACAACCCTGACTATGTGCTCATAAAACAAAGATAAATGAAAAGAGGGACAAACTAAATGTGGAAGAACACGCTAAAAGCAGCTTTGATGAGAACAGACACATGAAGTAAAGCACAATAAGGCATCCATAGGGAACCAATACGAAGCCGCGAACGAGAGAAAAGGAAAAAGGGATGATAGAATGGCAATCTAGAGCATTAGGGCACTAGAAAAAGATAGAAATAGCTGCGAAGGAATAGAAAATAGGCGATTTAAATGGTGGCAGGGTTAGGGTTTTAAGAACAAGAAAGTAGAATAAGGTGGGGGCAGGGTTTTAGAACATGTGTTTGGGTAGGATAGACGATGCGGTATTGATTTGGGTAAAGGGAGAGGGAATGCTGCACTAATTTGGGGTTGGAAGGGGCGGCACTATTCACAGTATTCACTATTCACGGTACTATTCATGACACTATTCGTGGTACTGTTCATCATTACTGTTCGCAGCACTATTCGCGGTGCTGTTCACGGGAAAGGATTGATTGATGGAGTGGAATCGTCAATCTTCAATCCGGAGCTTCGCTCAGGTTTGTGGCAGAGACGGGGATGGGTTTGTCCGAGAGAGAGAGAGAGAGAGAGAGAGAGAGAGAGAGAGAGAGAGAGAGACGTGGTCCCTAGGGCATCGTAACCCTAGGGCTCTAATACCATGTTAGAGTGGAGATGAGAGAATGAGAAGAGCTAGGGACTAGCTCCCCTCTATCATATTTATATATTAGAATTATGTACAATGACTAAACTGCCGTTAGGCTTATTACATGTCTAACAAAGATTATAACCAATTCCACTGTTATTTTAACCATTTTATCTTCCATGAGGAGTTCCCTTTGACCATCAAGTCTTCAATCTATAACAGCTATGTGAAGTCGCAACTTGTAGCATAAGGAGTGAGTGCATGGACAGTTTATGGGTGATTTGTGCAAGATCCAGAGTATAATGGCTCTACTACTGCATAAGGAAAGCAAAAAATCACTAATAAGGAAGACCAATATTAAAAATAAAAAATAAAAATAAACTTAATATGTTTGCAATAAAAAGCCTATTAATTATAAATGTCAATCACGAAAAGTATAAGGACTCAATGGATCCCAAGTTACATGCGTATGAAATAAATAAAAAGCTGACACACCACAACGAGAAATAATCCTATCACAAAGGACATGTGCCATAGATTCTTCCAGAAAATGTACTCCAAGCTAATAAACAATAGAGATTGCCCATATTTCTCCCCATTAACTCATGGCCCATTTGGATCCGCTACATATAAAAACCTATGAGAAGTTTCATCTAAATCACTACCACAAGATCAAATGTATCTGGAGTTGTAGACATCAGAACAATTTGTGGAGAGGCATTCAAAAGCAGTTTTATGAATTTAAAACTAAATCTAATCTAGGTCAGAATATGTAATATTTTGAAACAGTATAAATAATAGCAATATAGGTTACAGCTGTTAAGGTGCCACTCTTGATATTTGATCCAACAGCCAACTTTTTAAGAGGCTTCTGTTGGATCAAATATTAAGGGTGGCACTTGTGTCTCACCCCCATTTTATCCATGTACGTGTACACACCATATATTTCACTGCTTCATATAATGTGCACTTCATGTACCATCTCATATAATGTGCACTTCATGTACACACCATATAATTTCACTGCTTCATATAATGTGCACTTCATGTACCATCTCATATAATGTGCACTTCATGTACACACCATATAATTTCACTGCTTCATATAATGTGCACTTCATGTACCATCTCACAAAGACCTTTTTGCTTGTTTTGCTACATCCATTTTTTTTTTTTTTTTTTTTTTTTATAATGTAGGTCTTGGCAAGTGCAAGTGCACGATTTCTTTAACTCTGGATCAGAAAATCAAACTTGGCCGTTATTGTTGCAGTTAAAGGTAAACCATGTTGAACATGTTCTTATGGTTGTACCATCGGTCGAGAATCCGGTAATGCAATTCGTTATATTATTGCAATTAATAGTTTCTTTACTTTTTGATGGAATTGTATATCATTAATAGTTTCTTTACTAGAAAATTATAATGTTTCTTATCCACTTTTTAACTCTTCAACCTTGGGATTTTGCTTCAGTGATAATCATGATTTTAAATTTCTACTGAAACCACTTCCTGGGAAGTCCTCGTGTTGCACCCCTGTAATTTTCACTTTCATAAAAAAAATTCTGCTGAAACCAACTCGAAACGACCAAAAATGTTTTGATTTCCATCTCCCGCTGAAACTCATACTGAAATCAAAGCACATGTTGAAACCCAAACTGCAAGTGCATTAGTGATATATTAGATTACTATGTCTTATATTTATATGAATTGGATGTGAAATGTGGTGTATGCATCATGTATAAATCTTTATATGAATTACATGTGAAATGTGGTGTGTACTGAATTATCAAACATGGGGGACAATGCATTTGATCTTATTCTAGGCTTTCCTGAAGTTTAATCTTAAAATTCTATAATCTGCATATGTTTCCATACATTTTCGTGATTTTACAGAATTTCCACTAAAACTTCCAACCGAAACTGAGACTTTTCTGTTTCTGTGGTGACCGAAATGGAAACCGAAACTAAGATTTAAAACCATATATGACAATTAAGGGATTCATGGCAGCGTTTCTTTTGTCAAAATGCCTGATCTTATAGTGGAACATAGAGCTTCCTATCCATTTTATAGCTCCCTCATTTGATGAAAGTTTATTTTGAGATGTTTGTGAATGGAGCATTTATATCAAAGGGTTTTATTAGATCCTTGTGATCCATAAAATATGAGCATCCTTATACTTGTGTGGCCAAAAGCATTCTGCTATGAGCCCAAAACTGGGGTTGCTATAAATTTCAGTGGGTGGTATTATTAGGCACAGGATCTCTCGTACGGATCGTAATTAGCTATTGAGATAAGACATTCTCTATCCTCACTGCAAGAATTATTTTATTTTCATTAAATGATGTGTGAGGCTGGTCTTTGGGTTGGGCAGACTTAGAGGTGGTAGGATGGGCAGTTGGTCAGATCTAGTGTGGATCGTACATGGACGATAGTTGGAGTCAGCGGAAAATTCGTCCACAGGGTTTCATAAATCTGCAAATTCTTATTAGCTAGTTAAAAGAATGAAATTGGCTGATACCATGACAATACTACGTAGATTGTTGTTGCATATTCAACTCCAGTTGCAGCTGCTACTGCTGTTTTCTTGATCTACCCTATGGGTCAAGGAAGCTTCTCTGATGGTATGCCTCTAGGAATATCTGGTACTTTCAATTTCATGATTCCGGAAATACCGAAACAACATAATTCCACGGTAGTTCGACCGGAATAGCCTAGAAATCTGATCCCTAAGTAATTCATTTTTTTTATTGAAAACTAGGACTTCAGGGTTCTTATGGACCTAACTCATTGAAATTCCATCCAGTAAAACGGAAGAATTATAAATCTCCAAAATAACAGATAGGAATATAAACAGAGCCATTGCGACACCCATCAAAGGAGTAGTTTCCCATCCAGGGGCTACTTTACCATATTCCGAATTCAATGGTTTCAATAAATTCCCCGTAATAGTTCGTCTTGGCCTAGCTCTAGAACTACCCTCAATGGTTTGTGTAGCCATAAATCCTATTGCATATCCGAATCAAATTGCAAATGAAATAGGATTTATTAATTTAATTTAAATAGAAAAAATTAGTATATGAATGAATCCAGATTATTGTGTGTACCAGATCTAAATGATTGGAATTTGGAATCTGGGTTCTTCTATTTAGTATTATTTATTTTCTTTGATTCTTTATTTCGATTTTCTTTCCCTCTCTTTTCTTTTTATTCCCTTCCATCATTCCTTAAGTCCCATAGGGTTGATCCTGTAGAATTTAACCCATTTTCTATCCCATTCCAAAAATCAAAAGTTCGAAACAATTGGGACTTTTTCAGAGATTGGATGCAGTTACTAATTCATGATCCGGCATATAAAGAATGGAAACTTCGTTATTGATTCTATGAGAATTTTTATGAAAACGTTTCATTTGCCTCTCTTCCATGGAAGTTTCAATTTCCCAGAATGTATCCTAGTTTTTGGCCTAATTCTTCTTCTATGATCGATTCAACCTCTGATAAAAAAGATATACCTTCGTCAAAACTTCATGCTGCCAGTGGGTCCTTCATTACCTCTGACTGTCTTCCCAGATCTTACACGTGAGAATATTCTAATTATCCAAATCATTCACTGAAATAGCCTCCTTTGATTAGTGCTTGGTTGGGTGCTTGGTCGGGGGAAATTTTCGAGCTTTCAGAAGAGCTACAGATTCATTTCAATCGCATTACATGGTGTCCCAAAAGGCTAACATTACTATGTTTCACTAGGAATTCCTCTTATTGTCTTAAATACATGTCACTGCACATTTTAAAAATCCCCTAGTCAATCATTGACTTGCTCGAGTGTGAGTTTTGACCCTACCGAATCAATCAAGTACCACTGACTCATCTGAGTTAATGATAAATTGACCTCATCAATTGAGTTAGAAATTACCATTTTTTGTTGTACTTGAATTTTGTAAAACATATAAAGAAAATATTATATGAACACTCCCAGGACGCTCCCATCCTTAGACTCTTCTTGACCCCCACTCTCCCCGCCCCTGCCCCCGCACCCGTTTCGTGCTTCTAAGGTCTAAAAAATGTCATTTATTATCTGTACTGTTTCTAGTACGATCACAATTTTAAAACTTGCTTGCTCAATCATCGTCTCGTCTTTAGACCAATCGGTTTTACTTAGGCGAAGTTATCCACCAATTCTGGGTTTGGCCCTCCTGAGTCAATCTAAAACTAATTTGAATTGCCCGAGTTAATGAAAACTTGATTTTTATTTTGGCCTACTTCTATCCCGATTCCAATTTTTTAAACATTGAGTAGGATGTTATTATGTGAATGTTATCCAAGGCCATGTGAATCTAGGCCATGTCAATCAGAAACTCCTTTGACTTGGTTAAGCACTGATTCAGAGCAGCACGCTGAATTATGGCATTGCTTTGAGGTAGAAACATGGTTTTAAATTTCGGGCGAAATACCGAAATCAGATTTCGGTTGGGACCGAAACCGAAATCACCCAAACCAGAAATTTCGGCTAGAGTACCAAATTTCGGCTGAAATTTCAGAAATTTCGGTACAATAGTGAAATTTGCTTTGATTTTTTTACCAATTTCGGTATTTCGGCCGAAATTTCAGTTTCAGTTATGTCCGAAACCGAAACTGAAGCCAAAATTTAAATCCTTGCGTAGAAAGGAGGTAGAAAGAGTTAGGGGCAGACCGAAAACAACTTGGGTAGAAACAGTGAGGAAAGACTTGCTGGCTAGGAACATAACAAAGAACATGACCTTGGATAGGAGAGAATGGAAGAAAATGATCCATATAGACGAACCCAACTAGTGTCAGGATTAGACTTAGTCAATTTGAGCCGGGTAGATCCTTTCACCTTCTTCATGGAAATTTTCTAAAGGATTCATTAGCCGACCCCAACTAGTTTGGGACAAAGGCTTGGTTGAGTTGAGTTGAGGTAGAAAGTTACTTGTAGCTTGATATCTGGTTAATCCTTCTCTATACTTCTGTTATTTATTTCCTTGATTTTGTATTATTTCAGGAAGTTGGGGAATCGGTTGCCCTTGATAGTCCAGAACTGGATAAGGTTGCATCTGAAATTGAAAAGGTTCACAAGTGGTTCATGCATTGCAAGGACATTGTGGGCCTTTCGGCTGGTGATCTGGACTCGTTGTCTGATGGCCTTGTAAAGGTGAGTAAATTTCCAATACCTTTTCCTGCGCTGTTAAGTGACAATGACTTGCATTTTTCTTAGATGCTTGAGAGGTCATTGCCTTCTTTGACAGATTAAAGGAACACTGGATAGAGCTTTGTGTATATATCGTAAATCAGAGGACTGCAGAACTTTCTGTGTATACTGCTCGAGTGATTTGGAAGATGAAGTATTGGCTTGTTTAGCATGTGAAGACCGGTAAGGAACTTTTTCTTCTTCTTTTTTAGTTTAAATGTCTGCAACTCACCTATCGGTCAGAGATTGTTTTTAGTGTAAACTCTAGTGAATTAATAATTTATGTACCTAAAATTATCACCATTCTCTGGATGTGGAAGCTTTCTTAAAGTTTTGTTTGTCAGTGTAAGGATCTAATTTCTTATTTCTGATTTTGATTGTCTAATAGCAATTGACACGGTGCCGGTTTTACTGTGAAATTTCTTCTTTATGACATGCTATTTTGTAGAATCGAATGTAGATTCTAGATTATGAAGTATTCAGAGGGAATTATTCTGTGGTTAGAGGGTCTTAGAATTTGAGTCCAGATCTTAGATTTTTAGTCCAGATGATTTTGGTTTATATGCAATCCACATGAGTTGAAAAAGAGAAGAAAAAACTTTGCTCTTGAGAATGTAGTCTCATGTTCAGACTCCTAGTTTTCCATTTAGCTATGTTTTGATTTTTTTTTTCTTATGGGATTGATTTTAATATACTAGTGTGGCCTTCATATAGGGCCAATAGCCAAAAAAACGATGGACCCCCCATGTATGGTAATCAATGATCTACTAGTGGGGCTAAGATGGAGGGTCCAATGATCAATAAACAATGGGGCCCATATATATATATATATTTATTTATATCATAATAAGCTATATACTAATAGCCAAAAAAGAAGGACAACACAAGCCTAGATGCTGCGAAACATTTATTTCCAGATAGAAAGAAATGCTGCATCCGGGGTTTTAAGTTGGGAAACTTTTGGGGGCCTTTCCACTCTGGGACGCCTTTCGGTGCACAACCACACAAAGGAAAGTCGTGAAAACTTGGAAAAGGTTTTCCTATCTTCCACTTTCGGCCCAACCAAACATGCCCTAGGAATTACTAGAAATTACCAACCAGATTTACAGTCCAGATATCTTAATAAGATTCCCAGCCCAGTACCCTTGTGCTGGAAGTAAATGATTAAAAATCTCAGCGAATTGTTTGTGAGGCTGAGATCAAACTCAAAGAGTTTATGGGATTAGAAGAGGGAAGAAAACAGTCCAAGATGACTAGGAAGAAGAAAACTGGGAATCGATTGGATGATAAAGATTTAAGTCAACCAGAAATCAAGAACTGATATAATAATAGATTAAAATGCCTTTTTGATAGATAGTAGAAAAATGACAGATTAGAGCCTTGAGACACTTGTGCGTTAATGTGTGGAGAGTTTGGGGAGTGCGGACCAAAAATGACCATAGAAAATGGAATAAGATTATCTATGGAAGGAATCCCCAAGAGAAGAAGAAGCCAAAGTTTACAGCGCCTCTCACGATGAAATTAAATTTTAGTGCTTTCTCTTCAGGTAATGAGCTGGATGGTGCAGGTGGTGCCTTTATGGGTGACAGAGATGAAATTCTGAAAGCTTTCTTGGGTTATATTGGCTTCATGGATTCTAGTGACGCCGAGGTGTACTCTTCTTACCAGTGTTCATGCATTTCTACTGGCACTGGGTTGGAGATTATGAGTTGAAGGAGACTCAGCTAACATCATATAATTGGGCCCTGGAACGTAGCTCATTTTGTAGATAAAATTTCGGGAGTCCACAGGGGCTTCATGTTTTTTTTAATGTATTGAAAGAGGCCAAGATTGTTGGCGAATGGGGTGTTCATACTATTATTCTCACCTCAGGGCAATCTATTCTCCCTTTGTAACTCTGCTTCCTTTCTTCCAATAAACTTCTGTTATATTTCGAAGTAAAAAACATAAAATAATGGTGAATCAAATAATCTGAATAGTGGTTATAGATGCAACCTTTATGGTGAATACTTATTGAGTTGGCTAATGTTGCAATATTTTGTACTTTGCCAATGTTTCTGCCTTCTATTTAGTTATTTCTTGTGAATTTTGTCATGAGCAGTAGATTTGGCTCATCTGAACAGGTACCATCCCTCATGCATGGAGCCATCACTTGCTAATGGAGGCATGTCAAAAGAATATACATGTGCTTTCTGCCTTTTTATGCAGAGTGGAGTTATTTCTAAAAATGGAGGATTTTCTTTGGTATGTGCTTTATTTTAAAATATCATTTATTTTAAAATGGTATCATTTCTTTACCTATTTACTTCACTACTTATTACAGATGTCTAGAGGAAAGCGCCCAAAACTAAAGATGCTTATGGAACTTTTGCATGATTCCGAGGATTTCTATTCACGGTAATAAACAACAGATCTCGTATATTTTTTTGGGTGTACAACCTATACAATACCGTTCTTTGTTGCTTTTCCATTATTATGAGTTTATGACATGAATTGTAGGCATTTTAAAAGTAATATTTTTTATTTGGATAATTTTGGTATGTAGTGGGTTTCTTGATCAGCTAGGCTCTCTTTGTCATGGAAATCACCAAACTTGGTCGTAGTGATTCTTCTGAAGTATCAATAATGGGCCCTACAAGGCTCTCTTTGTCATGGAAATCACCAAACTTGGTCGTAGTGATTTATGATGTCGTTTTGCTAATTTTTCTTTAATTTTATCACTACAGTTTAAGTAGGGCTTTGATGGACATGGTAGATGGAAATTGTTAGTGTTTTTAGGTCAGAGCTTGGATATTTTCTAACACAGTGATCTAGAAGCTGTACTTTTATAAAGTTGATGGCATGGATCAATGAGATATAGAGAAGGGTATTTTATCACATACAATCAAATGATTAAACACGTTAAGTCACAAAAAGATGGAATTTTCTAGGGGTGCAACTCGGGTCTGGTTGAGGCCAACCTGACCCAACCCAAGGAACCCTTTTTTCCAACCCGACCCGACCCGACCCGATTTCTAACCTGACGAACTTCAACCTGACCCAACCCGACCCGAGGGAGCCTTTTTTCCAACCCGAGTTCAACCCGAATTCAACCCGACCCAACCCGAGTTTTTATGCTTAAACAAAATTGATTAAAAATGTCAGGTTTCACTCGGGTCGGGTACCCAAACCCTCAGCCCGACCCGATTTCTAACCCGGCTTGGGAAAACTCAACCCGACCTGAGTTGCACCCCTAGAATTTTCTACCTAACAATAAGTAAAATATGGTTCCAACATTTGGTCCGTGATCCAAAACATTGAGAGCGTATGCCTCTTGTTATTTATGTAACAATGTTTATTATTCAGTCATGATACATTCATAGGATTTATTATTCCAACATTTGGTCCAGAGTTGGGTATTATTCAGTCATGATACATTCATAGGATTTATTGTTCAATTCTCTAGTAACTTTTCTACTTCAGTGGATACCCCTTTGTTTACTTGTATCGATATTTCTAAAATGTCATATTTTTTTTTTCTCATTTCTTCTCAATCACAAGTGTTTCAATAATTGATATTGTTTTTTTAGCAGGATTATAGAAAGAGATATAATTCAGGAACTGGTGGAGCGAGCTCTTGCTTGCAGGTCACACTTAACGAACATAGTGAATTGTGCCCTTGGCTACATGGATAAAGATCTCACCTCTGTCTCTAAAGCTCTTTCGATTGCTATGAAGGTATTGATTTCTTTCGTTGTGCTACTGTTAATTTGTTTTCCTTATAGTTTCTGTGGTTGGTTGTTTATATCTTTAGGCAGCATTGGCTTTCAATTAGTATTGATATTCGTTTTAGTTTTGGGATTATGCACCTTCATAAAAATCGCTCTTGGTGAATTTTGAATGGAAGTGGTTGTCTTGTATGTAGGGAGTGGCACTGGCTGGGTTCTATGAGGATAGCTGCAACCTCGAGTTGGCATTGACCAGAAATTCATGGAAAATCAGAGTAAAGAAATTGTTGGAGAGTTCAACAAAGCCCCTTATCCAACAGATTCAGCATATATTGAAAGAGGTATACTAGCAGTGATGTCCTTTGGTATTTAGGAGTTTCGAACACACTTAATAATGGATGGAAGTTTTGCTCAGGAACTCATTTCTGAAATTTGCTTTGCTAATCTAACATCAACTGAACTTTTCAATCCATGGAAAAATCAGCTAGAAATCGGGCATTGTCAGTGGCGTTTCCACCTTTCCTCTTCTTCTTCTTCTTGTTTTTTCCAAATCTTCAAGGAATGCTTTGTACTGTTTCAAAACACATTTAAAAATAGATGCCCAATGCATCAGTTGGCTTCCATTGGAGGATTCTCTCTTCTGGATTTCTGGCTAAATACTTGATACATTGGTAAAATCATTAGTATACGGCTGATCCACTGTTGTGCAAGTCTTCGAGTTGTCTATAATTTTCATGTAGGCCTTTCTGATCTGTTTGGGAGGTCATAAATTACATTTCTGCTCTGATTTGTGGACACGGACACGTGCGTCGCGTGCTGTCACGGGCACGAAGTGTCGGACACGTTAAACCCCCAAAATTTAGAAACGGGGACACGGCTAAAATAGAAAGTATATATATGATACAACATCAAATATTAGTTAAAAAAGAGCTAAAAAAGAGTTTATAATAAAAGAAGAGTTAATAATAAAAGAGGTAAATACAATATGTAATAATAAAACAGAATGCCACACTCGACACGGCACAAAAATGTGTCCACACACCCACATTAAATCTAAAACTTATAGCAGCACATTTAAAAGTGTCGAAAGAAGTGTGGACACGTGTGGACACGCGTGTTGTGTCGGACACGGCAGGACACGTGTGTCGGCAATAAATTTGAACTGTCGGCTAAATCATAGCATTTCTGGGGGAAAGGGTTGGTAAAGTTAAATACTATTACTGTTGATATGGAATCGATATTCCTTAGCAGTTAGGGCATTTGTTGTTTATATAGTGTCAATATCCCTTAGCAGTGAAGGCATTGTTTATAGTTGCTCCCCTCTCCCCCCCCTCCTCCCTCTTCTCAACACACACACACACACACACACATCCTTTCCCTGTTTTATGTTAACTTGGAATGCACTTGAATCTCTATACATTTAATGAAATACTGTAAAACTAAAGCAAAATGATGATAATGTGGCAGGGAGTGGCAATTAACATACCATCTGAAGATCACTTTATGCAAAAGCTTACAGAAGTCAAGTGCATCAGTCTTCAATGGGTGCATCATGCCAAGACAGTATGGAATATTACTGCGGCGTTGTTTTATATTACTTCAAGTTAAGACTTTTTACTGCAAATTATTCTGAATTTATGTCTTTTTCCTTTATGAAGGTTGCCTTAGATTCTGGGGCATGTGAATTGGATGAAGTATTCAAGCTAATTACAGAGGGAGAAAACTTACCCATCCACTTTGAGAAGGAGCTGAAGGTAACTCCCACAATTATATGCATATGTGACTTATTTATCCTAGCATTCCCCATTTATCGACCTTTTTTGCTTGGCATATGCAGTTATTAAGAGCTCGGAGCGTCCTTTATTGTATTTGTCGGAGGCCTTACGACCAAAGAGCAATGATTGCTTGCGATCAGTGTGATGAGTGGTATCACTTTGATTGTATTAATCTCCGTGAACCACCGCCCGGGACCTACCTTTGTCCTGCCTGCAAACCACCAACTGGAGAATCCATGTCTGTTTCACTGTCGATGCACTATGAAGAGAGGTAGGGTAGACAAAAGCATCGTTTCTCCTGTTGACCATGGTTTTAAATTTCGGGTGAAATACCGAAATTTTGGATTTCGGTTGGGACCAATACCGAAACCACCTAAATCCGAAATTTCTGCCAGGATCCAAAATTTCGCCCGAAATTTCTTAAATTTCAGTACTTCGGCTGATATTTCAGTTTCAGCTATTTCCGAAACCGAAACCGAAACCGAAATTTTAAACCTTGCTGTTGATACTGTGGTTTCACGTTCATCATCATGGTATCTTGTTATGCATCTTGGCAATGCTCCATCCCTCATTATTGGCTGCAAAAAAATTTAATATCTTTCAGATGCAGAGGGTTAGCTAAGTTCGGTTGAGGTCCTTGAATGCATTATAAATGGTTGTGTCACATATAGAAACGAATTTCAGATAATGTTAGTCAGAACTTAAAGTTAGTTACTTTATAATATGCTACAGTGCTTATCTGTGACTATCCTCTTAGGCAAGAAAAGATTAAATCATTAAAATATAGAGAAATTAGCCTAAAATCGCGTTAATGACCAAACTAGAAGGCAATTGAAAGCCAAATTGATTTTACATTCTTCTTTCTTTTGAGAATTTATTGGTTAAATTACTGGTGCCACAATCTTGACTTGAATTCTGTGACAAAATTCCTGCATGAAATTTATGTTTCAGTAAAATGAATTATGTCATAGTGTTTCATGATTGATAATGGTTTTAAAATTGTGCTTAACTTTTCATTTGAAAGGAGATAGAATGGAGTCAGTACTAATATTCTAGGACTACATGTTCTTAGTCTTGTGTTTAGTTTATTACTACATTGAAATACTATAAAAGGGTATCAAGAGGCTAACATTTGATGTGTGACCCTAGAATATGGCAGATTTAACTGTTTTTTTTCTTCCTTCAAATATCTTATAAATGTTGAGGATGTTGTGGGGAGACAGTGCAAAGAGATTGAAGTAAAAAATGTAAAGAAAAACAAAACAAAAGACGAAACAGAAAGAAAATTTGCATGCGACTTTGATTGCCCCATACAGCAGGGACAACACATGACATCAGCTTTTGTTTTTTGTTGATTTTGGGCGTATATGACATTAGCCACTCTCCCTACACTATTCTCCCATTTTGTTTGTTAAGCGTCTAAACAGATTATATTCAAGGGTTTAAATTTCGGTTTTGGTTTCTGTCATCATGGAAACCTAAATGTTACGGTTTCAGTTGGAAATTTTGGTTAAAATTATGTTAAATCACGACAACATCTGTAAACATATGTAGATGATAGAATTTTAAGTTGAAACTTAAGAAAATGTTAGAATAATCACAAACATACACTTAAAATCATCACATAAGCAAGACAACATCCATAGCACTTGGGGCATGTTTGGAACCATGTGAAATTACTCCATGGAATATTAGTGGGCCCAAGTGTGAAAGAGGAGTGGAGAGAGCATGGAGAGAACATGAGGAATCCCTGAAAAGTAGTGAAAAATACCCTACTTTAAATTTGGTTTTTGTTTTCCTGTTTTTCAGGGGGTTTTTCATGCTTCCCTTACTCCCCATCCTATCAAGTCTCTCCCTTTCAAATCTCTCATAAAACAGTACATACAACATTTCATATGTAATTTATATGAATATTCATACTAACAAGAAAAAAATATATATTTAAACATAATGCATACACTTCATTTCAGATGCAATTCATATAATTATAATTTTTTTCATACTGACAAGGTGTACAAATATATACGGTTTTGCTTTCACTATACTTCTCGGTATCAGTATACATTTCGGTGGGGATGGAAATGGAAGCATTCGGGTTGTTTTGTGTCGGCTTTGGTATAAATTTAAAAATGTTGTTCGACTTTCTAGAGCGTTTAGCTGCATTGGGCATGTCTATAACCAGGCTTTAAAATGGTGGTTTTGATGACTCTTTCGGTTTTGCTTCACTATACTTCTTGGTATCAGTATACATTTCGGTGGGGATGGAAATGGAAGCATTTGGGTTGTTTTGTGTCGACTTTGGTATAAATTTAAAACCATGTCTGTAGCCAGGCTTTAAAATTGTGCATTTGATTACTCTTTCTACTTGATTCATTTTTCAGAGCATAGCATAGAAGCATAGAACAACCGTAATAGACATTGTTTTGTTATATAAAGTTACTCATGGTAGTGTAGATTTTAAACTGTGTATATTTCCACTACTTCAGAAGAATACATAAGCTACTTGTATGTGTTCTTAACATTATTTGTCTCTTCTAATCATACACTCATCATCTAAGTATGCACTCATGCTAGGATTTTGATCACTTGATTTTCTGATTATTACAGATCATGCACCGATGGGGACCCACAGACACCACCTCCTCGCCATTCAAAGTCAAAGAGAAGAAGAGTAATAAAAGCTAGGTCTAGTTTGCAGCGTAAAATGCTGATTACTACTGATCTAATCAACATCTTGAGGTGTTCTAGTGAAACTGATCATTTGTGGAGAAAAAGCCGCAGACCTTTCAGAAGAAGAGCTAGAAAACATAGCAAGCTCGAAAACCTCTTTCCATTAATCTGTTAACAGCATTAAATGAAAGTTTTTATCATTCATTCAATTAATTGATTTATCTTTTTCCAATCCTTTGCCAGCCCAGTAAGCAACCACTAATTACACCTTATCTTGGTTGTACAGTTAATTGCATAAATTGATCTTTTCTGGAGCAAAACCCGTGGATTAACCCGAACTTTCTGATGTTAACCTTTTTCCTCTTTTATGTGGTTTGTTAGCTGAAGAATATGAAATTCCAGGTGTTTCGTGGGTAATTTTCTTACAGCTGATCTTCCTTGAGATCACAGTTGGCTTGCCTACAATCCTTTGGACTATTTACTAACTTGAATTCTGAGCTGTTTAGTGGTAAGATAATGGTTGTTGAAGGATCTGAATTACCCTGCTTGGAAAAATCGCTCTAAAGGTCAGTAAGGTTACGTTCTTCAATGCTTCTTATTCTACATTTTCCAGAGCAAGTGAAATGGGCAGAACAAAATCGGGCAGAGCTACCATTTCGTTCCAAAATATTAATTGGTTTAAGCTTCTGTGAATCAGGTAAACACCATGCCCTGGTTATTTTCAATCTTTCCATTCTCTGCAATGAATAAGGCTTATAAGCGCTGCGTGAAGCTTTCTTTCAAAGGTTAAAGAGGGTAAACTAAAGTTCCAGAAAATGAGAATGGGGAGCTTCAATAATTGGATAGGTATTTTGCTTGGTCTTTCGTTGGTTGGTAGTCACGAAATTTCCATTTTTTTCTCATCTGTGTTCACTCTAGATTATGGAAGCTGCTATTTTTATGTGATGCCCCTGATTGATTTTATGACTATTGAAACGTATGCTAAGATGAGAACCAAAATGCTCATGCTTGCCAGAGCCAAAACGGTTAGGATGATAAGGGTGTACTGTAACGACCCAGATTTTTGGACTTTTTTTTTTTTTTTTGACGGTCAAAAGTCTGAATCGTTATCTCAAGATTAGAGACAAAATATAACTACAAACTGAGCAATCTTATTCTAATAAAAGTTTATTACATTGATTAATAGAACATATTTCAGAAATACAATAAACTAAGGAAGCCTTTTTGCTAAGGCTACCTGGCTACACCAAGGACTCGTATTCGACTATTCACTCTTCCGAGTCATCCACTGTTGGAAATCCTGAAATGTTTGAGCAACATTAGATACAACGATCTAGCAGGGTCATTTAGTGACCCAACTAAGTATGGAAGACAATAAAAGAGCAAGCAATAATATAATCTACTGAATAAAACTTCAATTTAACAAAAGTAGAAACAAAACTTAAAAGGTTATTTGGAATATGAGAAATATGAGTAACAAGGAGAATAACTAGAGAGTGCAATATGCATGAAATATGGAATGGCTACCCAAGGTACTCCGGCTCCTACTAGCTTGTTACCTTTGCCTGCACGGTCGGTTCCGTGAGGGCTTGTTATGGCATATCCTACCGCCTCGGGACTTATAGTCTTAGATGTTTCCGCATCGACAAGGGTTAGCGCTTATCACCCTTGACGTCTAATATCCGGAGATGGCTCGTTGGCCTCCCATCCCCCACCCATTAATAATGTTCATATAATTGTATAACACCATATCAGATCTAATCATATATCATATTATCATTCAATAAACGATATTATTGCATCTACTTCCCTTATTGAAAACCATACAGAGTTTAGGTCAACTGTCACCTGCCTTATCAAAGTTGAAGAGTGTGGATCTGAAATGACTTGAACTGCAATCACCCTGAAAATAAAGAGTCACAAACATATTCTAATTTTTATTTACGAATACTTTATTTATTTATTTGTTAGATCCCTTTTAATCACCTAATATGCCCAATTTGTGTTCATCAAATAATGTTCATTTTAGTCCAGGTAATGTCCTTTGTGTTCCAAGATCGTGTCCTTTCTGTCCAACTTATGTTGTGTCCAAAATAGTGTCCAGAGTGTCCCACAGACAATGTCATTTTTGTCTGGTTTTAGGCTCAGAAATTACTCATTTAGTTAACAATATATTTGTTCAAAATTTTAAACATATCGTACACGTACATATAGGCATTATCTCTGTCCATTTTTAGACCGAATAATGCTCATATTATGTCTGTCCTAAATAGAGTCTTGCATAGTTAAATCGTAATTTCTGCCTTATTTTATTAGAAAAATAAATAAAATTAGAATCTTACCAGATGAGGGAAGTAATTCTCCCTAGCCTCCTCTCTTCTCCTTTCTCCTTCACCCTTCTCTCTCTCTCTCTCTCTCTCTCTCTCTCTCTCTCTCCCTTCTCTATTATGTATTTTTCTTCATTCGCTGACTATTTATAGGCAAAGTTTAAGTGAGCAGTGTATCTCGTTATTAAATTCGGACAGATATAGTTATTAAATTCTAATAGATACCGTTAATATATTTTATTCATAAATAAATGAATAGTATATGTATAAAATTTTGAATAGTGAAGGCTTTTAAACAGTGTAAATGACTAATATTATTTTATTATAAATTTTATTATATTTTTATTCAAACGAATTCTCTCGATTATTATTTTAATATTCAAAACCGAACGGTTTTCGTCGGTAATTTATTATGATCCAACAGCTTCGTCGGTGATTTATTAAATTAGTTGAGAGTGGTTGGGAGGTGGGCCCCGCTGGCGATGGGACCCGCTGGTAGTGTGACCCGCTTGTGGTGGGGCTCGCTGTTTGTGGGGGGCGCTTTTAAATAGTACTCGGTGAGTCCTACTATAATGAATAATTGTTACTATTACGTTGCATAGTACTTTGAATAGTGTTTTGTAAATAGTATTTTTGAATAGTGTTAAATAGAGTCTGCTGACATTATGCAATACATATAATATATTTACTCATTTTCGTCGACATCTGGGGCGGTGGCTTAGTGGTCAGAAGCCGTTTAATCTACACTTAGCGTCTGAGGTTCGAATCGCGTAAGCCCCATTATGCCAGATGTCATTATGCCCTGATTAACTCGGGAGAAAATAAGTAATTGTCGATGATTACCCACCTATGAGGCCACTATGCTTTTACTTTTACCTTTCTACTGCTAAATTTTTATCCGGGTATTATGATCTACCCCCCTTAAAAAAACAGAAATAGGTAAAATAGTACCTTCATATAATTCTGGAAATTTTTTCTGAACATCAGATTTCCGTTCCCAGGTAGCTTCTTCGACACCATGATGACGCCAAAGTATTTTGACCAACGGAATTCTTTTGTTCCTTAAAACCTTCCTTTTTTCGTTCAATAATACGCACTGGCCCTTCTAAGGACCAATCCTCCTGCAGTTCCACCTCGTCTTCCTCCAGTACATGGGACGGGTCGGGATGATATAAGTGAAGCATTGAAACATGAAAGACATTATGTATTCTTTGAAGGTTTGGGGGTAACTCCAGGTCATAAGCTCGAGTTCCAACCCGCTTAGTGATGAGATTAGGCCCGATGTAACGAGGACTCAACTTTCCCTTTTTACCATACCGCATCACTGTTTTGAAGGGCGAGATCTTCACAAACACCATATCATTAATTGCAAACTCAAGCTCCCTACGCCGCTGATCTGCGTAACTCTTCGGCCTATTCTGAGCAGCTTTCAATCTTTCTCTGATTAAAGCTACCTTCTTTGTAGTCTCTTCCACCAACTTTGGACCCAGCAACTGTTTTTCACCAACTGCTCCCCAACACAAAGGGGATCTACAAGCACGACCATACAAGGCTTCAAAGGGAGCCATCTGAATACTCTGCTGGTAGCTATTATTATATATTGCTCCCAGTCTCCTCCAAAATCAAGAATGCAAGCCCTCAAGAGATCTTCCACAATTTGGTTCACCCTCTGTTTGACCGTCGGTTTGAGGATGATACGCAGTACTGAAATTCAGAGTCGACCCCAAAGCTATATACAGACTTCGCCAAAATCCAGAAGTGAACCTAGTATCTCTATATGAGATAATAGATGTGGGCACCCCATGCAATCTAATGATCTGTTTAACATACACCTCGACCAACTTTTCCAATTTCCACTTTTTCTTCATGGGAATAAAGTGAGCCGACTTGGTTAAATGATCCACTATCACCCAGATACTATCAAAACTACTATTCGTTTTGGGTAAACCCATGATGAAATCCATAGATAAACTGCCCCATTTCCACACAGGAATCTCTAAAGGCTCAAGAGTGCCTCCAGGTTTTTGATGTTCAGTTTTCACCTTCTGGCACGTTAAGCATTTGGAGACATAGTCAGCTACTTCCCTCTTCATCCCATTCCACCAGAAGTTTCTCTTCAGATCTTGGTACATCTTGGTGCTACCCGGGTGAATGGTGTAGCGAGACTTGTGAGCCTCCTCCAAGATGCTCTTCCTGAGGTCCTCCGTAGCTGGTACACAAATCCTGCCTTTGAAATATAAGCAGTCATTGGTACTAATAGAGAAATCTTGTCTGGAATCTACATCAGCCCGTAACCTTAAAATTTCAGCATCATCAGCCTGAGCCGATTTAATCGACTCTAGGAATCCAGACTGAACTCGAAGGTTGGCTATGAAGGAATTTTTACCAACCTCGCAAGTTCCCAAAGTCAAATCCTTGAATTGCTCCAGAAGCTTCCATTCTTCTAGCATCATACAAGCTATCTTCTTACATTCATGTCTGCTACAACATTAGCCTTCCCAGGGTGGTCGCTCAAAGTGAAGTTGTAGTCCTTAAGGAATTCAAGCCATCTCCTCTGTCGCATGTTTAACGCCTTCTGGTCAAAAAGATATTTAAGGCTTTTGTGATCTGTGAAGACCTCAAACTTCACTCCATACAAGTAGTGGCGCCAGATTCTGAGTGCGAAGACTACGGCTGCCAACTCCAGATCGTGAGTAGGGTAGTTCACCTCATGCTTCTTCAACTGTCGTGATCCATAACCGATCACTTTTCCAGACTGTATAAGCACACACCCCAACCCTTTGATGGAAGCATCGTTGTAGACCACGAATTCCATCCCTTCAAAAGGTAGTACCAATACTGGTGCAGACGTGAGTTTTTTCTTCAATTCCAGAAAACTGCGCTCGCACTCCTCAGTCCAGATGAATTTAACGTTCTTTCTTGTTAGCTTCGTCAATGGACCAGCCAAAGTAGAAAATCCCTCCACAAACTTTTGATAATAACCGACTAATCCCAAGAAACTCCATGAATATAGCCGGAGCATTTGATAATCCAAACGGTATCACCACAAACTCGAAATCACCATATCGATTCCGGAATGCTGTCTTAGGAATATCCTCGTCTTTAACACGTAGGTTATGATACCCGGACTCGAGATCAATCTTTGAGAAGTGGCAAGCTCCTTGCAGTTGATCGAAAAGATCGTCAATCCTAGGCAAAGGATAACAATTCTTGATGGTAACTTTGTTCAGTTGCCGGTAGTCAATGCATAGACCAAGACTGCCATCATTTTTCTTAACAAATAGTACTGGAGCTCTCCAAGGTGAAGAGCTAGGCCAGATAAATCCTTTCTCTAGCAGTTCTGTCAACTGGTCTTTCAATTCCTTCAATTCGGCAGGGGCCATCCGATAAGGTGCTTTAGAAATAGGTCTGGTCCCTAGCTCGAGGTCAATAGTGAAATCAACCTCTCTCTGCGGTGGTAAATCGGAGAGGTCTTCAGGGAAAACGTCGAGAAATTCAGCCACCACAGGAATTTCTGTCGTCGAGAGTTGATGACTATCGTCCTTCTTCTTCGCATAAGCAAGGTAGCACTCTCAACCCTTGCTTATCATCTTCTGTGCATTGATTGCAGCAATGGGTTTGAAGTTCCCAGGGCGCTTCAGACCCTAAAAAATGAACTCTTCTTCTCCAGGAATGGAAAATCTAACTTATTTGTGGAAACAATCAACACTGACATGGTATGAGGCCAGTCAGTCCATGCCAATGATGACTTTGAAGTCGTTCATATCTAACAACATGAGGTCTCCTAACAGTTCTCTGTGTCTAATCTTAATAACACACCCCTTACATATTAGATTGGTAATTACTACATCTCCTAGAGGTGTAGTTACTCTCAAGGAATTTAATAAAGGCACGGGTTCAGATTTAATTCCTTAACAAAAGTAGGAGATATGAAAGATAAAGTAGAGCCAGAATCAATCAAAATATGAGCAGGTATATTACTTATAAGGAGTTGACCTTCGATAACTGCATCTGAAGCCTCCGCATCTTGCTGGTTGAGGGCAAAGACTTGGTTTACGGATGTCGGTGGTGCATTTCTCCCTTGATTCTGAACACGGTTCTGATTTTCTCTCCATTGGTTTTGTTGCTGCACAAGTGGAGGTCGAGGTCGAGGCTGAGCCTGTTGCTGTGGAGGTGAAGGGCGAGGTTGATTGTATTGTTTTGCCTTAGGACAATCTTTCCTCCTATGGTTAGGATCTCCACACTGATAACATACGTTCATAGTTTTCCAACACTGCCCTGAGTGAGTCTTCCCATAGTGAGGACACAACGCATTAGGCTGCCTACCTTCAGTCCTAGGCTTTTTCAGTGGGGGACCCTGATTTCTGTTTGCCAATTGTTGCAACCTTGCTGTCTGCACAATCTTCTCAGTCCGTTCTGCGACTTCGGCCTTTTCACAGGTCTCAACTACAGTGCGTGATCCTAAGTTAATGATATTTGCCATGATGGTGGGGCGAAGACCACAATGAATTTCCTGACATTGTCCCTTTCTGTGGCGGCATACCCCTGCGCATAACATGGCAACTCTCTGAATTTGGACCCATACTGAGAGACAGTCATGCTCACTTGCTTCAAATTAGCGAACTGGTTTGCCAATCGATCCTTAACATGAGCTGGAAAATACTGCTCGTCGAAACGTATCTTAAATTGCATCCAAGTCTCTTCTCTGACAGTAGGATAGGCCTGCTCCTTTGTCTGCCACCATACGCCGGCCTCTCCTTGAAGTAAAAAGGAGGCAAGGCAAACTTTTTGTGCATCAGTGCACTCCATAACAGCGAAGATTCGCTCGACATCCACTTGCCAACGTTCTGCCTCCATCGGATCGCCCGTCCTGTAAAACTCAGGGGGATGATAATCCCTAAATTGTTTGTGGATCTGAGAAGCTTCATCTCTAAGTCTCGGTTCTTTTCGAGGCCCTAAGTTTGCTGCAATAGTTTGCAAAGCCTCTTGGCTAGCTGCCTGTGTTTACTGCTGGTTCCTTAATATCTCTGATAATATCTGGAATCCTCCTTGATTGTTAAGAACTTGTTCAGGTTCAGGCACACCACCATTGCTTGAATTTCTCTCACTGCCGGCGTTTCCTCGACCATTGTTATTCTTATTCCTCCTCTGATACATCTGTCAAGAGAACAAATAGGTGAAGTTCTGTATTTATTATCTTATAACTTAGAAAACATTTATCGTTCTTTACAAGTGACAAATTTTCTATTTTATTTATTCCATTTATGTTTTGCGAAACTTTATTGATGATGTACTATTTAATATCCATTTAACTACTCTTTTCCTATGACTTACCCATACTCACAAGCACTAGGTTTTACGTAAACGTAAGCTCTGATACCAACTGTAACGACCATGACTTTTGGACTCTATTTTTTTTTTTGACAGCCAAAAGTCTGAATCGTTATCTCAAGATTAGAGACAAAATATAACTACAAACTGAGCAATCTTATTCTAATAAAAGTTTATTACATTGATTAATAGAACATATTTCAAAAATACAATAAACTAAGGAAGCCTTTTGCTAAGGCTAGCTGGCTACACTAAGGACTCGCATTCGACTATTCACTCTTCCGTGTCATCCACTGTTGGCAATCCTGAAATGTTTGAGCAACATTAGATACAACGATCTAGCATGGTCATTCACTGACCTAACTAAGTATGGAAGACAATAAAAGAGCAAGCAGTAATATAATCTACTGAATAAAATTTCAATTTAACATAAGCAGGAACAAAACTTAAGAGGTTATTTGGAATATGAGAAATATGCGTAACAAGGAGAATAACTAGATAGTGCAATATGCATGAAATATGGAATGGCTACCCAAGGTACTCCGGCTCCCCATAGCTTGTTACCTTTGCCTGCACGGTCGGTTCCGTGAGGGCTTGTTACTGCAGATCCTACCGCCTCGGGACTTATAGTCTCAGAGGATTTCGTATCGATAAGGGTTATCACTTATCACCCTTGATGTCTAATATCTGGGGATAGCTCGTTCGCCTCTCATCTCTCACCCATCAACAATGTTCATATAATTGTATAATACCTTATCAAATCTAATCATATATCATATTATCATTCAATAAACGATATTATTACATCTACTTCCCTTATTGAAAATCATATAGAGTTTAGGTCAACTGTCACCTGCCTTATCAAAATTGAGGAGTGTGGATCTGAAATGACTTAAACTGTAATCACCCTGAAAATAAAGAGTCACATACATATTCTAATTTTTATTTACGAATACTTTATTTATTTATTTATTTATTGTTAGATTCATTTTAATAGCCTAATATGCCCAATTTGTGTTCATCAAATAATGTTCATTTTAGCCCATATAATGTCCTTTGTGTTCCAAGACCGTGTCCTTTCTGTCAAACTTATGTTCTAAGATAATGTCCTTTGTGTCCAAAATAGTGTCCATAGTATCCCACAGACAATATCCTTTCTGTCTGGTTTTAGGCTCAGAAATTACTCATTTAGTTAACAATATATTTGTTCAAAATTTTAAATATATAGTACACATACATACAGGCATTATTTCTGTCCATTTTTTAACCTAATAATGCTCGTATTATGTTTGTCCTAAATAGAGTCATGCATAGTAAAATCATAATTTCTGCCTTATTTTATTAGAAAAATAAATAAAATTAAAATCTTACTAGATGGGAGAAGTAATTCTCCCTAGCCTCCTATCTTCTCCTTTCTCCTTCACCATTCTCTCTCTCTCTTTTTCATTCTTTCTTTCTTTCCGTACTTTCTCTATTATGTATTTTCCTTCTTCTTTCGCTGACTATTTTTAGGCAAAGTTTAAAGTGAACAGTGCATATCATTATTAAATTATAGTTATTAAATTCTGATAGATACTGTTAATAGATTTTATTCATAAATAAATGAATAGTATATTTATAAATTTTTGAATAGTGAAGGCTTTTAAACAGTGTAAATGACTAATATTATTTTATTATAAATTTTATTATTTTGTTATTCAAATGAATTCTCTCGATTATTATTTTAATATTAAAAACCGAACAGTTTTCGTTGGTGATTTATTATGATCCAACAGCTTCGTCGGTGATTTATTAAATTAGTTGAGAAGTGGGCTCCGCTGGCGAAGGGACCCGCTGGTAGTGGGACCCGCTTGTGGTGGGACCCGATTGGGGTGGGACCCGCTTGCGGTGGGACCCACTGGTTGAGGGGCCCGCTTTTAAATAGTACTCGGTGAGTCCTATAATTAGTAATTGTTAATATTACGTTGCATAGTACTTTGAATAGTGTTTTGTAAATAGTATTTTTGAATAGTGTTAAATAATGTCTGTTAACATTATGCAATACATATAATATATTTACTCATTTTCGTCGACATCTGGGGCGGTGGTTTAGTAGTAGGAAGCCGTTTAATTTACGCTTAGCATCCAAGGTTCGAATCGCGTAAGCCCCATTATGCCAGATGTCATTATGCCTTGATTAACTCGGGGAAAAATAAGTAATGGTCGATGGTTACCCACCTATGAGGCCACTATCCTTTTACTTTTACCTTTCTACTGCTAAATTTTTATCCGGGTATTACAGCAACTCGGGCCGGGTTGGGTCATGTTGAGGCCAACCATAGCCCAACCCGAGCCTCGAGTCGAGGATGGTCAACCCTAACCCAATCTGCTTCTAAATCTCTCATCCTTGACGTGAGCCAATTATAAGAACGATTTTGTAGAATGAGGGTTTTTTTTTTTTTTTTTGAAATGGTGAGATTTATTAAAGAGAAAGGACTCCCATAAGTAATCGAATACAAAAATTAAAAGATCAAGAGAACATATACAAAATTCTTAACGGGGGAAGAAAATCAAAATATTCAAGACCCGCTCTAGTAACTCCGCTCTAGGATTCAGACCATCAATTATCTCCGTCGATGTCGGTTTTTCATTATTGATCATTGTGCCCTTTGTGTCGAAGCGGGCGTGTCGGTGTCCCATATTTTAATTCATTGCAGGTATGCTATAGAGATTTGGAGAAGGATCTTGGATCTTTTTGGAATCTCCTGGGTTTTCCCTGTTCAAATACATGAGGTTCTGGACTGCTGGTCTTTCGCTCCTTGGCCATCCAAGAGTTAAACTTTGTGGATCCCTCTCTGATGGCTTCTATTTTGGTATTGTGGAAAGAAACGAATGTCAGAACGTTCATGGATGCGGTCAAAAGTGCTTCTGTATCTTTCTCTGAGATGATCACTTTGGTTATCTCATGGGCTAAAGTGTTCAGTGTTTTTTCCTTTTTATTCTACCTCAGACATTAGAAGAAGTTGGAAAGAGATTTGCAATATTAGGGAAAGGAGAAGAGATTGTTGCTCCCAGTTGTCCCCTCCTGCCCTTGGAAGGTTAAAGCTAAATTTTGATGGTTCTAGCTTGGGAAACCCGGGGCCTGCAGGTAATGGAGGTATGCTTTGAGATGATAGCAATTCCACAAAGTGGGCGTTGTCAGGTTCGATAGGAATTGCAGACTCTAATGAAGCGGAAGTGTGGGCAATTCTCAAGAGTATCAGGTTAATGTCGGAAAGAGATGGATAATCTAATCGTGGAGGAAGATTCCCTAAATGTCATTAGATGGTTGGATGGCCGATCTCCACACCCTTGGAGATTCTCAGAGCTTCTGGATGAAATTTCAGATCGGATCGAGGGTCATGAAGTTTGTTATCATCATGTCAGAAGGTCGGCAAATAGTAGAATGAGTTCATATTTTAGCAAGAAAAACCAATTAATAATCTGATCTTCCACTGCCCCAGGTGAGTCTTTTTTTTTTAGCATTTTCATGATCACGCTTTTTTTTCCTGGCATTGAAACAAATAAAACACTAAACCCATAATTGCTTAGGTCTGATTCCTCATTAGATTTTTATTATTTTAACTGTGTGGATGCCACCCAAATTGTTCCTTATTTGGACCGAAGATTAGTTTAATTTAATCTTATTCACAAATAGGAAGTGTTCTTTCAAAGCCATTAGCAATATCTATAAAGGAAATCTACATCTATACATCTCTAAGACATTTAATATCAATAAAGAGATTTACATTTGTAAGGTATTTAATATTTATAACAAAGTTTACATTTATAAGGTTTTCAATTACCTAGTGGGCCACCCTAGTTTCCCAGTATGTAAAAGTAGGAAAATGCTTGCAAGTTACTTTTTTGCTCATCCCTAAAAGACACTTACTGGCCCCCACTTCTATGACATTTACCTGATCGGATCCATTGATTCAAATTGTAACCATACGGCCAGCTAGATGGCTTTTAGATTTCCTTAATCAGATGATCCTTCCTTCGAGCCTTGATTAAGCAAAAACCTTACCTGTTGATTTTTCCTAATCTTTTGCCTCAAGTATTGTCTTTTGCCTCAGGATCTACTACAAGATCTATGGTCTCGATCTCACATACATGCCCCCCTTACTCTCAATGTGGGACCTAAAAATTGCCTTTTATAATTGATAAAAATGACTTTCTGCATGCTCGTACTCATATGCCCCCTATGCACCACCCTTGATATTTGATCCAACAGCAGCACAGTTTTTAAGATGCTGCTGTTGGATCAAATATCAAGGGTGGCACTTCCATCGCACCGTTTACACGAGCATGCCTGAGCGGGCACCATATAATTTCTCCCCTTTTGCACTATATGGGTGGCTCAGGGAAGAAATTAAAAAGGGGTGAATATGTGTAGTCAACTAATTTTATTGTTTGTTGCATAACGTGTTTAATATCAAGTGAGGGATTTAAATTAACCTCTTTGTGACCTATGGGCTTATTAGTTTGTGACCTAACAGCCAAAGTTTTTTCTACTTATGAGAGAGAGAGAGAGAGAGAGAGAGAGAGAGAGAGTGGAAATCTCACATTATAGGAATAGACAACCTAGTAAAGTTGCACGAAAGACAATGTGGGGATTTTCTATTTTCGTATGTAGGAGTGCGTAAGAGTGGCCCCATGTGTGGTGAATCGAGAGGACATGTTGTGGTAAGAGCATCTCAAAGAGATTGGGCATGTCCCGTGTGTGGGTCGAGCCATGTTTGAAATCGAGTCATGCTCTTTTATTACCAATTGGGAGACCCCACATGAACATGTTTTTGTGAAGAGCATGGCTAAGAATAAAGTCACTTTTATGATCAAATAGTAAAAGGCATTTTTTTTGGGCCCTACAGGGGCATCTGTTGTTACGTATATGAAATCATGATAGTTGATCTTGTAAAACATTATGGGGTGATTCAAATGGTCTTAGGCCCATGGTTTTAAATTTAAACCGAAATCCGAAATTTCGGATTTTGGTGGGGACCGAAACCGAAATTTGCCGAAATTCCAAATTTCTCCAATTACCAAATTTCGGCAGGAATTTCGGTCTGAAATTTCAGAAATTTCATTTTAATGGCATTTTTTTTAATAAAAAAAAATTGCTACAAAATTTCGGAGTCTGAAATTTCGAAATTTCAAACCCAAATTTTGAAGCTTAATGCCAAATTTCGGATTCTGGTGGAGTTCGAAATAGGTACCGAAACCGAAATTTTAAACCTTGCTTAGGCCCCGTCCTAAATGGACATCTCATGTGCAAGGTAAAAGACTATAAAATCCAAAGGTTTAGTTTTTTCTTGGAAGAACCTTAAATGAGGATTGATTGATCAAGGGCCCACCAATCAAGATTTTCACAATGACATTTGGCAGAATTTATTGTTTCCGTGTTGATGGATGAACTTATCTAAATGTGGCAGACATGGGGTCCAATAAATATCTTTAGGAAGGAGTATAAAAGTGACTTTCTCTTTAGCATTTTCCTTTTGAAAAATATAAGTTTCTTTTCTTTTCTTTTTTGTTTGTTTCAATATTCATATTGTGAGCACAATGTAATATTCTATATTCTCTCTAATTTAGTAAATTTGACTTTTATTTTTATTTTTTTCTATCTTTGTTAGTAATGACTGAGCTTTATGAAAAGGAAAGAAAAGAGAGATGGTGAAGATGGATGAAGTGCTCTTTCTCTTCCTATCAACATTCAACACTAGCTGTTTGATTGCAACTATTACCGACCTTATGCCCTTGGAAAGATCCCATTTCTTCTCTTTCCTCAAAATTACTTATATGCCCCTATATTTTTTTTTCTGCACTAAAAATCTATATTTAAAAAAAAAAAAATTTATTTTCTTTCTCCCTCAATTACTAACCCATGGCGGCCCACCAGATGAATGGTTTAGATGAAACCAAAGTCTTTTTTTTCTTCAAATGAGTTGAATTATAAGACATCATCCTCAATTGAAAAAATCTAACATACTCCTCACACAAGTCCTTGAATTATATTATTATTACATGAAGAAAGAATAAGGGAGGAAATTGACCCATTTGCTCAAAGGGGTCCCAATACCATCTTTTCCACATGATACACTTCAATGGGCCCAATTGTATGGTGCCAATCACTGCATTTCTCAATGACGCCATTATTTTGGCGCAATTCTTTGGATGATTGGAGATCCAGCCATTATTTTGGCGCTTTTTTTTTTTGGATTATGGGAGATCCAAAGTAAGGCCTATCAAATGGACGGTTTAGATCAATCCAAGGTTGACCCACTATGTCGTAGCGGGCGTGCCTCATTGTACTGCAGCGAGGTCGAATCACGATTGGATCATTCCTCATCCTGTTTCATAAATATGTGTTTTTTAGATTAAATCTATTGGAACAAGCATCATTTAAACTAATTTCAGATGATCGTGACCATTCGTGCAGTTTTAATGGACTCAGCGATCAGATGATCCTAACCATTGGTCTTGTGGACCGAGTTCAAATCACACCACAAATGTCATGTGCATGGTGGAGATTGCAGGGGACTACCAACTTTAGTAATCTACAGTATTCAATTTTTTTTTTTTTTTTCTAATTTCCTAAATTATATCCATTTTTTAAATAAAAAAGAAAAAATAGTGAAAATCATTAGTTTGATAAGGAAATGTTTTAATGAATAGGGGTATTATTGTAATTGCAATAAAACCCTCCATTTTGGGGAGAGCAGTTGTAATGGTATTGAAAGGATGACTGCAACTGCTCTTAAAAATGGGATTTAAGGGATGAGAGCGACTCGGTAAGAAGAGTCCACCAAGAAATCAATGAAAAGGGGTTCTCAGATTTTTTCTGATATTCTTAAAATGTCCCTGTAATTTTGACAATTTGCCTAAACAGAACGCTCTACTTTAAATTGCAAATAAACCCTCAAATAATATTCTTCAAAAAAAAATAAAAATAAAGGGAACTGATAAAGGCACAACCGTGTTTTGATATTTACCGTAACGCCTCGTCTTTTATTATTTAAAGAGCTGTCAGAGGTTATTACAGTTCCCAAAAACTCTCCCAAACCAATTAAAAAAAGAAAAGACAATATGAGTTCGTGCAATTATTAAAATATGGTTGTGCTGATATCAATAATATCAATTATTAAAAAAAAAAGTAGTGATATTAATAATATCACTACTCTCTTTAGTTTACATGCTTCCAATTAGCTGCTAGAGCCTATCATAATTTATAGGGCTTCACCGAGAAAAGCGATTTCACGGCTCACTTTTGCAGGAGAGAACAGCCACCTCAGATGAATTAAATGAAAGAGAGAAAATCGGCTAAAAAGTGAGCCTGTGTGGCTGTTCTCTCCTGCGAAAAAGGGTGCAACTTAGGTTGGGCCGGGTTGAGCCTTTGCTAAAAATTGAATTGGTATCAACCCTAACCCAATCCAATTTTAGGGGAAAAGCTCAACCCGAATTCCTAAAAATCAACCCGAATTGAACATCTACCACAGAAGTGAGCTGTGAAATGGCTTTCCGCGAAGTTGCCTAGCAAATTCCTAATTTATTATTATTATTAGTCAATTAGAAAAGTATTTAATGAAGTGCAAGGCTAGAGGGTGCAAATATCATTTCGCGAAAATAAGAAGAAGAAAAAAAAACCTCCTTATCATGCATGGTTCTATTGGTATTGTGGAGTTTATTTTAAATAGAAAAAATACTAAAAGACCTTATCTATAATACATTATACGTGAAGTCCCCTTCAAGGGGCTATTCAAAATCAATTTCTTAAATTTCGGGTGAAGGGTATACACAGACATTCCTGGCCCATGCTATGGATGGGTGTAGTATGGTAGGCCCCATCGTATGCATGAGTTTGGGTAGGAATGGTGGGCCCCACCTTATGAATGGATTTGGTTGGACATGGTACGGTAAGCCCAACCTAGGGTCAACAACTTAGGTCAGACTAGTGTTGGTTTTCAAGAACCCTACCCTACTTGAGAAATTATCTCAAGTTGGACCGGGTTAATTATAGAGCTTTCAATTTCTGTGAGAGGAAGAGAAGCATTTGGGACATTAAAAAGTTGGGAGTTGTAGAGAAGAAATGTATAATGAGCGCCTCCGCAATCCATGGTGCTAGCTGTCGATAAATCTTTGACTGAATACATAGGAAAATGCACATGGGAACATACCTTAATTGAGATGAATCATTCACGTGGTAGGTTCCTCTTTAAATTGGCTATGGCCCAAAAATAAACCACTTTAACCATGTTTTAAGTTTATTGATCATTAAATTGGATTGTTGGATATTTATATTTTGTACCGGCTTTTTTTATGAATATGATGTAAGGGCTTACAACAATACGGCCCTTGATATTTGATCCAACATCAGCTCATTTTTTTAGCTTTTTGGTGAGCTGTTGTTGGATCAAATGTCAAGGGTGGTACTTCCACTGTACAAAGGCCTTATTGCTTTAAGCCCTTACACCATATAATTTCTCATTAATTGGATACTTTGGAATATTCAACCATAAAGAATTTTGGGTAGATTTGTACTACATGAAGCTTAGATCTTGCATCAAGGATGCGCGCGATCATCTCTCTTTATATGCGCGCGCGTGTTTAAGCCCAACAGTTTAACAATCATCCATGTTTTAATTGATCCCAAACCCAAATTGATTGAAACTTATAAACTAATGGTTTGCCTGTTAGCATTGTGGATTGAGTTCAAGTCATTATGAGATTATTCCACAAACAACTCAAATGAGAAAGGTTCACAGCTAGCACATCAAGGATCGACAAAGGACTATGGTTGGAAAATTCGAAGGGAGAGCAACCTTGCGAAGATCGAAAGTCCCATGCACTCGAGGTTGTCAAGTTGAAGACCATTAGACCTGGGATATATTTTTTACTATTTAGAATGTAACTCAATCCTCTTTAAGCCGAGTCGGTATTCAAGGCTCATGACAGACCCTAACACACACCAACATGCCCTAAAATCAACTTTGAAAACAACACAAGGGACACCAAATTTCAAAACGTAAGTGTGTTTTTCATCTATGTTCGGGCACCCGAAAGTGTGCTCAGGCGCCCTGTTTGGACACCCGAAGATCTCAGTCGGGCATCCTCACACAGAGCACAAAATTTATCCGAGGTTCCAAAATTTTCAGGGATGCCAAAAGCTTTGCTTGTGTTGGGACCCGGGTACAACTCTCCCTCAAAAGCTAGCTGTTAAGGGGAGGGACCCCATTTCCTTATAAGCCTATCCACATCGTTACACTTTTCGATGTAGGACTATTTTTGCTTTCACGTGGAACCCCCCGACAATCTCCCCCTCCACGTGGAAGCAACATGGATAATCTCGCCCATCCACGTGGGTGCAACATGGGAACTACGAGATCTACCCCGAGGGATTTTTCCGTCTTCGCAGGCATTACCGGGGTTACCGAGATCTTCCCTAAGGGATATTTCGACCCTCAGAGACTAAACCGGGGTTACCACAGCCCGGATTTGATACCACTTGTTGGGAACGGGGTAGAACTCACCCTCAAAAGCTAGCTAATAAGGAGAGGGAACCCATTCCCTTATAAGCCCATCCACATCGTTACACTTTTCCGATGTGGGACTATATTTGCTTTCACGTGGAACCCCCTAACAGCTTGGACGCCCGAAAATTTCCTTGGGATGCCAGAAGCCAGTTTTTAAATTTTTTTAATTTGTAACAGCTAGTTCTTCGGGCTTCCGAGTGACTTCTGAACTAGCAGTTGGAAGACCAAAATAACTAGTTTTGTGCTTTTTCTATATAAATGCCTTTCCTACCCCATTTAATCTTCTTCCAACCATTGATTATCATTTACTAAGCCTACCAATAACTTGTGAATCATTAATTTGGCATTAAAGACCTCACAAAACTTCTTGAGCATTGACTTTGCAACTTTGATTTTGAGAGGATTTGAGCTAGGATACTTGTAATCTTTTGAGTTTGTGAGAAAGTTTTATTGTAAACCCAAGGGTGCACATGGGTTCAATCATTCACTTTACCTTCTTGTTTTGAAGCTAGCAAACACAAATTTATTAGCATTGTCAGACTAATGTGTTGCTTTGAGATGTTGTGCTCTACATAGGAATTTGATATGATATATCGCCATTACACAACTCTTTACAACACATGACTTGTGGATTAAGGATCAAATGAACCAAGAGCTTACACCTACAGTGAAGACATCCTCATTTGAAGATGTTCAAGTAAAGAAACTCATTATGAAGAAGATCCCACAAGTTTCCTAAGCAAGTGTCAAGAAGAAGCTTGGTGTTGAACAAGTCATTCGTGACATCTCATGCACCTCACAACATGCAGTGAAGATTGGAGGATGTCACAAGAGCCAAGACAAAGTCAAGATGTTCACCCAAGCCGAAGAAGTCCAAGAAAGCGCAAAGGAGCAAAGACATTCCAAGAAGACTCAAGGTTCTTATTTTTAGAATGTATTTGGAGTCCTCTTGATTTTATATAAAATGCACATTCAAAAGGTTTTCAAAATGATTTTTATACTTAACATTTTACATATTTGAAAACCATCAACACACCCAAAAATATATTTGAAAACCTTGGACTAAAGCCCAAAGACCATAGCCCAGAAGCCCATTTTAAAGTTAAAATGAAATTTTACTCAGGGTCGGTCGACCGGGCTAGGTCGGGCGACCGCAGGATGGAACCTGAAAATCCAGGTCATCTCGAATTCTATTGGGCCGGTCGACTGGGGCAAGCCGGGCGACCGCAGATACATTTCTGTTTCAAACAGAAACAATCCAGTATGGTGTGGGCGGCCGACCTCCATGGGTCCGGTCGCGCGATAGTGTTTTGAGTAAAAAATTAATTCAAACAGTAAGTCCTCGCCGGGCGACCGCCATTGGGCCGGTCGACCGCGCCGGTATGAATTTTGAATTTCAAAAGAAGAGCCCGATAAGGGCGGGCGACCGCCGTGACTGGGAAATGATCCGTTGGGGCTTTCGCAGATTGACTTTTTCAACCCTGTAAATTACAGTTTTACCCCCAAACGGTCATATTTTCTTGTGGGCTATATATACAATATCAAAAGCCTTTATACACAACCTTTTGTAAGATCAAATCTCATCTTCTTGAACCTAAACTTTTATATGAAAGGTTAAACCTATTTGAACTTGTAATTTTACATTCTATCAAGAGGATCTCCATAGGGTTTACATTTGTATATATTCCTTGGAGAGTTTGTGAGCTTTAAATGTTGTAATTAGCCTGTCAAGAGGCATTGAGAGTTTTTTTTTTTTTTTTTTAATTTCTTCATTCTATGTTTGAGGGTCTCCGATTTGGCCCGGAAAGAAAGGTAAATCAATTGTACGAGGAAGGTGTTCTCGGAAAGGCTTCCTGCAGAAAAGGGTGTGATTCATTTGAAGGAGTTGGTGTAAGGCTTTGAGATTCACCCTTTGAAGAATCCCAAGGGGAAAAACTTGGAAGAGTGGAGTAAGTCAAGTTGTGACTGAACCACTATAAATCTTGTGCTTTGTGGATGATTTCTTCTTCTCCTTCTCATTTTCACATTGTGGTGATTGGTAATCTCTAACCTAACTTATGTCTATGTTTTAATTGAATAAGGGTTAGTGAATGCATATTTAAAGTAACATTCAAACCTTAGCTCTTAATATCCTTATTGATTGATCAAGGGTTAAACTTGTTAAGGCTTAATGTATAAATTGATTTTAGTAACTCAATTAATTAAGCCCAAAATTTCTAAGTAGCCAATTCACCCCCCTCTTGGGTTGTCACCTTGTATTTCAGTTATCATTGTATTATTTGCCTACTAAGAGGCACAAGAGAGCTTTTCTTTCTTCTTCAAACACTTGTAAAGAAGGATTGTCACCCTTGGAGAGTTTCAAGACTCGACGTTGTAAAGAGGCCTGGGATCTGGCCGTAGTGTAGAGTCTGAATAGTGGAAGAGCCCAAAGAGATAAAGTTGGAAGAGTGGAGTAGGTCTTTGGAATAGACCGAACCACTATAAACTTGGTGTTCATTTCTCCTTGCTTCTCTTGATGATTGGTAATATCTTACTTTGTTTGTCTTAAATTTCTAATTAATAAGGGTAAAGTTTTTAAAACTAAATTACATTTGCAAACTTTTAATTACCCAATTTACCCCCTCTTGGGTTGCCTGGGGATTTCAGTGTATGCGTTTCTTTGTTTGTGGAAAACACTTCAAAAATGAGATTTCATTTTCTGAATAAAGACAAAAGTGAAATTGCTCGACGATCTGGTTATTTCCAGTGATTTTTGCATTTCGTGGGGATTCAAGCTCACATCCATGTCTTCTTGCGCATTAGTCATTTGAAAATTTCAATGGTTACTCTTCGCCACACTACTCTTTGTCGAGCTATAACCATGATTTTTGTAATTAATCTTAGCAATTCACAATTATGGGCCCATTGTACTCTTTATATACAATCCAGCATGAAATATTTAGCCATATGGAGTGCCCATTGCACTGTGTATACAATCCGACTCCTAATCCAACTCACTGCTGCTTCTCTGAAACATGTAGGCATTAATAACTGGCGAAATCTTTAAAAACCTTTAAAATTTTAAAACAGAAAATAAAATTCTCAAAGAAATTCCAAATATGACACGGACCCTTGGTCACTAGATTGCTCACAAATAATATTACCCATATATTCATGTATACCTAAAAATATTTCGCGGATTATTAATGCCTGCATTGTATATAGGGAAATCCCCATTGTGGGAATTGCTAGCTTCCATGGCAGAAGGCATTTCACGGCTGGTCTGTCAGATGTCAGACCAGCCACCTCGTGAATGGAGACAAAAGCTAAGCAAATCCCCATTGTATATTTGCACATATACAAATACCATATAAAACTAACTCTCTCTCTCTCTCTCTCTCTCTCTCTCTCTCTCTCTCTCTCTCTCTCTCTCTCTCTCTCTCTCTCTGTGTACACATACAAGCATGTATCATTTTCACCTTTTCACCTTTGTGCCTTGTCATTGGGTCGAGCTGGGTCAGGTCAGCTAAAAGTAATGGCGGAAAAGTAATTTCCTTGTTGCTTTCCTCCACAAAGGTGGGGTATAAAGGTGGAAAAAATTAAAAGATAAGGGAAGAATTTATATGATGGGTGGCTGTGAAAACACGTGAAGTCTAAAAAAGTAGGTACAACCCAATCCATATGATGATACAAACCGTTCATCTGTTGGGCACAACGTAAATATGTTGTGCCCTAAAAATCATTTCCATAGGATGATCCTAACCCTCCGATCTGTAGAAGATTCCGTAAATGATTTTTGGGGCATTCCATATTCAGATCAGTTCAGATCATAGGGTTAGGATCATCCTATGGAAATATTTTTTGGGGCACAACCTATTTACGTTGTGCCCAAACAGATGAACGGTTTGGATCATCATATGGATTGGACCGTACCTACTCTTTTAGACTTCACGGCCACCCATCATATAAATTCTCAAGATAAGGGTTGTTAAGCTCGTTTCTAAAAGGCACTTACTAGGCTCAACTTTCTCAACATAATGGGATACTCTGCTTCACTTAGGGACTGTTCACTTGTTTTCTAGGTTCTGGAAAAGAAAAGAAATTAGTGCTTTTTTTTTCTCTGGAAACCATATTTTCAGGTGTTCACTTGGTTTCCTAAGAAACCAGAAAAAATGACATGGAAATAATAAAAAATGACATGGAAATAGCGATTTCTCTCAAATGAGAGAAACCTAATTTCTGCCTGTCTAAATCGAGCGGAAATGGGTTTCTAACGAAAGAAAACATATCACGGCCTTGAGAATTCAGGACAGAATCTGAATATTTTGGAGTAAATAATTGGAGAAATGGGCCGGGCCGGGTCGGGATTACCAAACACAATTCTATGTTTCTGTTCCCCACTGAAGACAGCCTTGGCGTCAAATGTCAAAATAAGTAGTATATATGGAATTATTAAATATATTTTTTCAAAAAATAAAAATAATAATTCCATGAATGCAACTTATGGAATATATCCTTGCTCCTGATGTTTGCACTATTATGTTTTAATAGTTGCATAAACTCACCTTTGTGTTTTCTTTTCTAAATGGCTTATGACAACTTTTTGAGCTTTGACAACTGCTTAAATAATAAAAGATAAGATGAGTCAGTGCAAGACAAGAAGAGTAAGTGCAATCATAAAATATGGTGTTGCCAATATCCTTAGCCTATATTTTATGCCACAATAAGTTGCATTTGCTAGCGTCCATCGCAGAAGGCATTTCACAGATGGTCTGTTGCATCTGACAGCAGACACACATGCTCACTTTTCAGTATGTTTTGTCTTCATTAACAAGGTGGCTGCTGTTAGATGCAACATACCATCCGCGAAATTCCTTGTGCGATGGACGCTAGCAATTTCCTTTATGGAATTATTAAATATATTTTTTAAAAATTCAATTTTTTGACTAAATCATAATTCTTGTTGAGTATATTTTGGCTACTGATATTGGCACTACCATGTTATAATAAATTGTCTTATGAGAGCTTTTTGGGGACTCTAATAACCTTTGACAGCTGCTTAAGCATTAAAGACAAGCCGAGTAAGTTCACTTATCAAAACATGGTAGTGCCAACATCATCAACTTTTATATATGAGGAAGGAGTTTATATATAAAAAAAAAAGCCATTTTGGAAAAAGAGAAAAAACAGCCAAAATTCCTCTGTAAGGGCATTTTAGTCAATCCAAAAAATGGGGACTCCTTTTAAGAATCATCATCCCGCTAACTTCCCGCCCCCTCAACTCTCTCTCTCTCTCTCTCTCAACGCCTAAAAGCGGTTTTCATAAACCAGAAGCGGTTTTCCCTTGTGGCGGGTTGAAAATTCCAAAGGGATCGCATTGATCCTGTCCGCCGATTCTTCTGCCGATGGGTTTTGGATCGTGCGATCTCTTGGGAATTTTCCATCCGTCCCTTTTTCTCTCATGCAGATTTATTTCTATTATATTACTGAGGTACGTGAACATACTCTTAATAAGCGGTTTTCCTTCTATGAATAGTGGTTTTCCGTCTGACGTTTGTATCTCTTCCGTGAATTTCTGATTTTGGACTTCAATATATAGAAAGAAAAAAAAGAGAGGAAAAACTCCATTTTTTCTAGCACTAATTTTCTTGGCAAATGATATCAGCACAACTATCTTTTGATATTTTCACTATCAAAAGGTTATGACATTTCCCCTAAAGCTTTCATGAACTAATTAACGAAGAAAAGACAGCAAGGGTATGTGCAAATATCAAAATATGATTGTGCTGATATTCCCTTTTTCTTCCTCAATTTTCCCTTTTCATATTTGATTTCTATTAATTTTTTTTTGTGGTTGGTAAATGAAAATTTCGTTTCTATTCTAATGTAAATCGCTTTGCGTGTTATTTCTTGTCTTTTCTCTGGAATTTAATGTTTTTTTATACAACAAGAAAAAATGGTTACTGATATCGGCACTACCATGTTTTGATAATTGCACTAATTGCCTTTTAGTTTTTTGGGAACTATAATAACCTTTGTCAGCTGTTTAAAAAATAAAAGATAAGATGAGTTGGTACAATTATCAAAACATGGTAGTGCCAATACCAGAGACCTAAAAGGTGAAAGAAAAGTTGAATACCCATTTTATATTCATGGAAATTTTTTGGGTGAGTTAATTCCTTCAACATATTTTTAAAATTCAGAGTTATTCTAGAGAGAATAAATATATGGATATTTGTCAGCAAGAAATAATTTATATTCACTGATTTGTTCAAATTTTCCCTTCAAAATGTGGAAAAATAGATGTTTAACAAACTAGAGCAGAAATTGAGAAAAATTGAACAAATTTTTAATTTCTACAACATATTTTAAGAATTCAGATTTTTATAAAGAGAATATATGGAAATTTGTCAGCAAGAAATAATATGTATCTACTGATTTGTTCAAAATTTCCTTTCAAAATGTTGAAAAAAAAAGAAGATTATTAACAAAGTAGAGCAGAAATTTTAACAATAACTAAGATTTAATCTTGGCTTCTGATATTCGCACCACCATGTTTTTATAATTGTGCTAACTCACCTTGTCTTTTATTACTTATATATCCAGCTGTCAAACATTTATTACAATTCCCAAATATCTCTCACATGCCAATTAAAAAAGAAAAGACAAGGTGAGTTAGTGCAATTATCAAAAAATGGTAGTGCCAATATCATTAGCCTTAATTTTTTCTACTACTGGATAAAATACTACCACACCCACCAGTATTATTTTCAGTAAAGGCTGTGGAACATGACAACTTTGAATTGAATACATAAATTAACTTGTATAGTAAATGAAGGAGACAAGCATAAAAGAGAGAAGACATGGACAAAACACTTGGGCTGCTGCTTTTACCATTTTCTGATAACATCTTTTATGAACCACCATCATAATGTGTGCTCTCATGACTGGATTGCTCATTTCTGGTAGGGAAAAAAAATAATGGGTTTAAGCTTTCTAAATTTTTGTTTTCATATTTTTTATTAATTCTATTTCCATCCTACTTATTTGCTTAACAAGGTAATTAATGAAAAATAATGGGTTTAGAGCTTTCTAAATCTTTGTTTTCATTTTTTATTTCTATGATACATGATTATTGCTATGGAATTTCACTAATTTAACTGTTTGGAGAATTTGGTTAGTTTGTTATGATTTTAATTTTACTATACACACACGCACTCACGCATGTGCGGGCGCACACACATACTTTCATGCAAAATGGGAAGGAAAACTTGATTACAGTAGTGTTGTGTGGTCCTTGTGGGTGTAAGGATCTCAGTCAATTAATGTGATTATAATGGTGGCAACATAAGGCCACTCAGGAGTCAATGCTGTCGAGACAATTTTGTTTATGTAACCTCTATTTATGTTCATGTTTCCTTTAATTTCTTTGGGAAAGTTTACAGTAGGCTCAGCTTTTGCTGGTCCATTTAAAGATGCAGTAAGCTAGGTATGTTGAATCATAATTGAAGGGATCTGGTGATTCCTAAACACCTCTCCTCTGCTTGTTTTAATTTTTTTCATGGATTTCTTTGTTTCAACTAAGTTGCATGAGCTAGTGGAAGAATTTACAGTATATGCTCTAAAACATTATAACGAAAACAAAGGGTGAATTTATAGTGTAGTGAGATCGAGTCGCAGAGAGGTATTAAAAAGGAGACAATCAAGCAATCCTATTCACATTTATTGTGATTATCAAGTGGTGGTTGCCAACATTAAGAACAGTGAGATTTGACTGTAGAGAAAAATATAGTGAGCATAAATATCAATGCATATATGATTTATATGGATATATAAAAATAAAATTTCAGTGAAATATCTATTAATGATCGCATGTCTACTCAAAGGTTGAGAGCGAATTGATTGTTATATCTCAGGCATGAGAGAGATGTAAGATCGCGAGGTCATTTGGCCTCGATTGGATATACAGCTGAGATAAAATTCTCAGTACTTGTTGCACATACATATGTGTTGGGAAAAATGATAGGTAGAACATTTATCGGTTTATTGAAGAGAAGATATATGATCTCAGACTATTCAGCTCAACTCTACTCAACTAAGCTTTGTCCCAAACTACTTGGCGTCGGCTAATGAATCCTTTGAGAGAAAAAAAAAAGAATCATTGTACAAGAGTAGAAGGTGTTGCTTGCAGCTTTCACCCCGCTCTACTATATGTAATGTGGGGAAGATTTGAGTATACAACTAATCAATAATAGGGGAAATAGCCCAAGAGGGTGTATTAACCTCTGTGATGTGACCAGAATGTGTGAATTGGCTCCTACGGTAAAACAGCCTGCAGGCTTCAATAGACGTGCACTTGGTTATCTTCGAATCACTTTGGAACTGTGCTCAGAACTGATGCACAGAGAAAGAGAATGTGCTTTTCTAATACAAGAAAAATCCAAGAGCGGAATGGGCATTGGAATGCTTCTCTTTTTATGGAGAAGAACATGCCTCACCAGTGAGAAGATACTTATTTTCTCAAATAGTTACTTGATGTGTCTGTTCTGAGAAGACAAAAAATAACATTTACAAAATGGTTTTAAACTAATGAAGTCATTTAAAATGAACAGTTATAAAACTGTTTATTAATTTTTTAAAAAAAACTGGTGTTTAAATAGAGGAACCCATGTACACATCACATAATGCCATGCCACACCCCGACCAGACCGAACCTGGCCCGGCCTGGTGAGCGTGCATGTGTGTGTTTGAAATCATTTGGCATAGTCCACCATAAAATGAGACCACCCAAATAATTCCCATGACATATGAAAGGCCCAATCCTTTCTCTCTTAATTGTTTTGCAGCCACTCCATTCCTTGAGCCTGCATTTTTAGTTCACTTGTGAATATCAAATCTTTTGGAGATGCTAGTAAATTAATTTGCAGTTCTCCCAGTCCAGTTGAGGCATGTTTTGATAAGCTCACCCTCTCCAACTTAGGCAAGTTTTGATAAGCTCGCTGATGGGGTATAAAAACAGCAGCTAATTAGCTGTCGACACGTGGCCCCAGGATGGCCCACCACAAGCCCAACTACTGCACATGGGCAATATGGTAATTACCTCAGAGTAGGTAAATTTAAACCTATAACAGGTCGACACCTGTCCTGGGGTAGGTAACCCAACCACCCCAGGTTTCCCTCTATAAAAGGCCTTCCATCATAATCAGGGTAATAACTTCTCACCCACCACTCTTAAACTCGCTCTGCACTCCTGCTCATACTGACTTGAGTGTCGAAGGGCCTGTCCGGAGTAACGACTCCGGGTTGGTCTTCTGACCTCGTTTGCTCTTGTGCAGGACTCAACTCCTTCACTTCGGCTCCTCGGGTCTTCCAGCTCAGCTCTTACGTCACTGTCGTATCTGTTACCGATTTTAGGCCTAACAGATTGGCGCCATCCGTGGGACCCACAAACTAAAAGTTGTTCAAATCCCCTTACAAAATGGCAGGACGAAGGAATGCTCGGGTACCAACTGCACGGACTACCCGAGCCGTGCTACCTCGCAGGAGCGAGCGAATCGCCTCGCAGGTGGTTGCTCCCTCTGCCACAGCAGAGCAAAGCCCACCTCATTCGGAGCACCTCAATCCCGCGCCCACTCCGGATCAAGTTCAGGCTCTCTTCCAACAAATGACGGCCCTTGTCGGTCAGTACCAGCAGTTGATCCAAGTGCCTTCCCAACATCCTCCAGAAGCTCCACGACCTGTACAGTAAAGGTCGCACGCCCACAGGGGAGAGTCAGCGCGGCACGGTGAAGACCGGACTCACCACTCCACGAGAGAGTTCCAACACTCCAGAGCCAGGCATGCCAAGACAGAACCTCACCGCCGCCGAAGATCATGGTCCCGCTCTGCACGAAAGCATCGAGCCCAAGAAGACCGCGCGCCGCAGGAAAAACTCCGACCTCATCGTAGGAGTCCGGAAAGTCAGTCCGGCTCCGCGGCGAGCCAATCGGTGGAGAGAAATAGGTCACTGGACCGCCCAGACCGTAGAGCTGATCCGATGTTACGAAGGATAGAAGAAATGGACCACCGAATAGAAGAGCTGGCAAAGGATCAGAGCCGGCCTGCTTCAAGGGCATTCTCAAGCAGAACACCGTTCACCGACGATGTCATGAGCGCCCTAGCACCCAGGGGATTTAAGATGCCAACCGTTCCGCAATACGAATGGACCACTGACCCTGTGGACCACTTGGAGACGTTCAGAACAATGATGCTTTTCCACGGCGCGTCAGACGGCTTCCTCTGCAGAGCCTTCCCGACCACACTGACTGGTGCGGCCCGTGACTGGTACTCAAGGATCAAACCGAACTCCATCAGCAACTTTGAGGACTTTGGAGACGATCTCGTCCGCCAATTCATGAGCAGCCGTAGGCCAAGGAAAACAACATCATCCTTGATGGCCCTGCGGCAGGAGGACAACGAACCTCTGAAAGTGTTCGTCAGCCGTTTCAACAGGGAGGCACTTCAAGTGCCAAATTTAGATCCCTCAGCCGCCACAAACGCGCTCCTCGCAAGTGCTAGATCTAACGATTTCCGCCGGGCAGTGGCCCGCCGGAATCCGCACTCACTGGCAGATCTGATGGCAGGAGCAGATGAATATATATCAGTGGAAGAGACACTGGCGGCCCTGGATTCAAATCGGAGGAGAACCTCTGAAGACAAGAACCCTACCAAGCAGCGTAGGGATGATAAGGCCGTCAGAAGAGAGAAGTCTCCCCAGAGGAGGGAAGAGAACTTTACCCCTCTCAACACCTACCGGAGACACATACTGGCCGCGATCAGAGGTGAAGAATTCATAAGATGGCCGGCCAGAATGATCTCCAAGGGAAGTAAGAAGACAAGTCGAAGTACTGTCGGTTCCACAGGGACCACGGTCACGACACAGACGAATGCTGGCAGCTCAAGGAAGAAATCGAGCTGCTGATTGGCCAGGGATACTTGAAAAAGTATGTCATAAGCGACAGCCACAGAAGTGAGCGCAAGGAGAAGAGTCCCCAAGGCCGGAGCCCTCGGCGGTCACAACCGCCTCCTACCCGGGGTCAATCTCCTCCGCCATCCAGTTCACAGCCAGAGGCACTCCGATCTCAGCAAAGGGGAGTCATCGGCACCATTATGGGGGGACCGGCCACTGGGGGCACATCATCTGCCACGGCTCGTCTCCGCAAAGACCAGGAGCGCACTCCTGGTCCGGAACAAGCCCGGACTACAAAAACCAAAGCTACCTGGAAACCCAGTTCACTAAAACTAGGGTACTCGCTACTCGGTTCGCCATGGCTCGTCTCCACAAAGACCGGGAGCGCACTCCTGGTCCGGAACAAGCCCGAACTACAAAAAGCAAAGCTACCTGGAAACCCAGTTCACTAAAACTAGGGTACTCGCTGCTTGGTTCGCCACAGCTCGTCTCCGCAAAGACCGGGAGCGCACTCCTGGTCCGGAACAAGCCCGGACAACAAAAACCAAGGTTACCTGGAAACCCAGTTCACTAAAACTAGGGTACTCGCTGCTTGGTTCGCCACGGCTCGTCTCCGCAAAGACCGGGAGCGCACTCCTGGTCCGGAACAAGCCCGGACTGCAAAAACCAAAGCTACCTGGAAACCCAGTTCACTAAAACTAGGGTATTCGCTGCTTGGTTCGCCACGGCTCGTCTCCGCAAAGACCGGGAGCGCACTCCTGGTCCGGAACAAGCCCGGACTACAAAAACCAAAGCTACTTGGAAACCCAGTTCACTAAAACTAGGGTACTCGCTGCTCGGTTCGCCACGGCTCGTCTCCGCAAAGACCGAGAGCGCACTCCTGGTCCGGAACATGCCCGGACAGTAAAAACCAAAGCTACCTGGAAACCCAGTTCACTAAAACTAGGGTACTCGTTGCTTGGTTCGCCACGGCTCGTCTCCGCAAAGACCGGGAGCGCACTCTTGGTCTGGAACAAGCCCGGACTGCAAAAACCAAAGCTACCTGGAAATCCAGTTTACTAAAACTAGGGTACTCGCTGCTTGGTTCGCCACGGCTCGTCTCCGCAAAGACCGGGAGCGCACTCCTGGTCTGGAACAAGCCCGGACAGCAAAAACCAAGGCTACCTGGAAACCCAGTTCACTAAAACTAGGGTACACGCTGCTTGGTTCGCCATGGCTCGTCTCCGCAAAGACCGGGAGCGCACTCCTGGTCCGGAACAAGCCCGGACTGCAAAAACTAAAGCTACCTGGAAACCCAGTTCACTAAAACTAGGGTACTCGCAGCTTGGTTCGCCTCGGCTCTTCTCCGCAAAGACCGGGAGCGCACTCCTGGTCCGGAACAAGCCCAGACTGCAAAAACCAAAGCTACTTGGAGACCCAGTTCACTAAAACTAGGGTACAAGCTGCTTGGTTCGCCACGGCTCGTCTCCGCAAAGACCGGGAGCGCACTCCTGGTCCGGAGCAAGCCCGGACTGCAAAAACCAAAGCTCCTTGGAAACCCAGTTCACTAAAACTTTGGTACCACAGTGTTAGCTTACTTCGAACGTCTGCCCGGCGTGTTCTAGGACCACAATGTTAGAATCAAACAACATTGGCCAGGGGCAGGCAAGTAGAGACCGGACAACAAAACACAATTTCTATTCATGTAAAAGTGGGGCCTCGAATGACCATTACAAAATGTTGGGCCTTTAAGGTCCATTACAAAAATAGGGCCTCCAAAGGCCAATACAAAAAGAATCAGAAGACAGTGCCCAGGGAGGAGGGGAGCTCAAGACACCCCGTGGCTACCACCCCGTGGTGGATTTGCCTCCGGAACCTCTACGGCAGCAGCAGTGCCCTGCTCGTCTTCATCAGGCACCAGCAGATCAAGGAGAACCAGGCTCGTCAAGGTCACACCCGGGTTGCATACCTTGACCTGATCGAGGCAATCAAAGAATCCCACCTTGTAGGATTCGCTGGACAAACTGATGAGTTCGTCCTCTTTCTTTTGTACGGCCTCCTCGACGGCCTCCTTGATGGCCACAAGCTGTCTCTCCCGAGCTCTTTCCCTCTGTGAGTTGAGGGCCTCGGCTGCTTTCTGCTTCTGGGCGGCTAACTCTTCCTTGAGCTGCTAATTCTCTGCGTCCCTCTCTCCAATGGACCTTTGGAGTTCCTCTGCTTCCTTCATCAGCAGGCCGCTCTCCTCCTCAGACCTAGTTATGGCCTCGGAGAACTTCTTGCTCTTCTCCCGAAGATCGTTGTAGTACAATCCAATCTGCAGACGAGCAAATGTGAACACGAGTAAGCAAAACAAAAGAGAAGACAAACAGACACATGGGCCATCTTACCTGGTAAAGGGAAGAAAATATGGCCTCGTCCGCCGCAGCTGGAGGTTCATTTAGAACCTGGAGCTTGTCCTTGCCCACAAGAACCTTGCTGAGGAGCTCCGCTGCTACCCGGCTCTCACCAAGGCCGGAGTCATTTTTCTGAACGGCCCAATTGGGCCGAAAAACATTATCTCCAGACCTCGCCGGGGGAGGAAGGGCTCCCGTGGATGTTCCACCCGACTTTGAGGACCCTGCTCTCCGGCCGTAGGAGCCGACCAGTTTCACTGTAGTATTGTTTTTTGGGGGCGGCGCTTCCCGGGGTGGAGCAGGACTCGAAATCTCCACGGCCTTCCTTTTCTGGCCCTGCTGGGCCCTCCCAAAGGCCCCTTGCCTCACTTTCTCTATTTTTGACTGTTTCTGCATCTCTGAAAGACAACATAGACGAACAAAACCAGTCAGAAGCAAAAAAAGAGGAAAATGAGTTTAAAAGTAAAACTAGCCACATACGTGCTGGGGTCGCAGTACTAAGGCCAAGCCCAACCAGGACCGCTTCTCAGAGAATTCCGCACAGTAGATGAGGCCCTCACGGTCCAACTCCTCACGGACTAGGGCGAGCGTTCTCATATCCTCGCCCTCAAGGAGCGGCTTGCGGCTCATCGCAATTGTATCTGGGGCGTCCCACTTTAGAGGAACTGGTCAGGGCTCGGTGGACTCCCTGTCCTCGACGTAGAAGAACCTGTTCTTCCATAAGTGTATGGATGAGGGAATGCCAGTGATCATTTTCATCTCCAGACGCTGGCTAATGTAGATCCAACCCTCGCCCTTATGCCTCTTCAAGTGCGCACACGCGCGAAATACCGGCACAGAAAAATTCCTTTGAAGCTGGCCCTGGACGAGGTACACGAACCCGATCAGCGATCTCCAGGAGTTCGGCGCAACCTGAGCCGGAGCCAGCCCGTAATATCGAAGGACCGCGGTGAAGAACGGATGCAGAGGAAACCTGAGCCCGGCCCTTAACGACTCATCGTATATACAGACATCAGAGCTCTCGTTGCAGGCCTTATCTCCCTCTATCGCCGCCCTCAGCCCAAACCTTGGGGGAATAACATACCTATCCCTAATGTCTCCCAGCCTGGACTCATCAAGGATGTTCTCCTCGTGAAGAGCCTGGATGTTGTACTGGGGATTGGCGTCCATCCGGACCCTAGCTACGACCTAAACGGCCCGGCCCGGGAGGAAAGTTGTGGACGCCTCGGCGGCGTCACTACCAACACTCGCCTCTGCTCGAAAACTATCCGTTGGGGGCGGGGTGGTGTTCAGATCCAAAATCACCTCGTCCCCAATCACCTCGTCCTCACAATCTACGATCTCTACACTAATATCGGGACTTGCCATATTTGGCCCGAGAGTCCTGGTTGGATTATTTTGGGTCCTCACTGACGAACTAGACCCTGAGCTACTGGAAGATGACTCCCCTGAATTGGACTCAGAGCTAGAGTTACTACAGGACATGAACGCAGGAAAAGAAACGAATAAAAGATGCGCTGAAGAAAATTACCGGACCGAACAGGGAAGAGCTCCTAAAATCCGCAGACGATCACAGCCACGACCTACGCGAAGCCAAACAAGCAAAGCCAAAAAAGCAGAAAGGAGAAGGCGAAAGTAAAAAGTGAGATGTGAAAAATGAAGGGTGAAAAACCTCTTCTTATAGGCAAAAGTAAGGCGGTTCGCATTTAATGAAGGGCACGCACTTTGATGGCCCTTATATTGTGCCACATGTCTTTCATTAATGACGGATGATGAACACATTTATGTGTGAATGGTAGTGGTAGGATGCATACATATTTTATATTTTAAGCGGTGCTACTAAGGTATTTTTGTTGTTTCAGGATTTTTATTGGAATTATGAAGGAAATTGAGCTTAACATATGAAAATAGTGAAGAAATGACCAATTGCCATGAGAATCCAAAGTTCCAAGATGCCTTAGTTGGCCAAATTGGCATGATGCTTTAGTAGGATCAAATTGATAATGCCACACCCCCTTATTTTGCTTTGAAATATTGAAATGATCAAGAGAAGAGAAAGGATCTTAATTCCAATGGTTGAGATTGAAATGATCAAGAGAGGAGAAGGGAATTATTAGTTGTTTATGTGCATTACAAAGGAAGGGTAGATTTGCCATTTGCGAAAGTATATGGCATGGTTGCAATTCATTCGAAAGATAGGGACAATTTGGTCCTTTCATGCACATATTCCTCAATTTGGAAACTTTCCACTATTTTTCTACCATTTAGAAAGTTGCTTGACAAAATAATTAGAAGTGTTTTAGACAAACCTTTGGAAAGACAAAAAAATAGGAAAGTAACCCATGTGTTTTTAGAAGAGATATAAAAAGTCCATTCAAGCCTTAATCTTGTCATTTCATTTGTTTCCTAAGATTAGCTTTTTAATCTCCACCTTACATCTTTTTCAATCACTTAATTTAGCAACCCTTCTCACCCAAAATCTATATATCAATCTCTCTTAAACTCTCTCCCATCTTCTTGAATTTTTATTCTCGTCTCGTCTCGTCACGTCTTCAGCAGTTTTTTTTATTTTTTTCTAAAAGTTCAACGGACCATAACTTCTTCGTTTTAGCTCCGATTCGCGCGTGGCCGGATCCGTTGGACTCGTATCGATGAGAGGAATCCGATCAAGGCTTGAAGGAGGACAATGATTCAACCATTGAAGGAGAAAAAGAATAAGTTTTTCTTATTTTGCTCTTTATTTTAAATTACAATTTGATGTATTTTTGCTTTCAATTTCAATTAAAGAAGAGTTCTTTTTGTTTTCTTTTTCCTTCTCAAGTTCTTAATGACAATTATCTTCTTTCTACTTTTTATTTTTATTTCTTTGACTTTCTTCATGAGTAACTAAATCCTATATACTTAGGGTTTAGATGAAACCATGGGGAAGGAGAAAGGTTTTTAATTAAATTTAATGGTATGGAATTAATGGTTTATAATTGTTGCATACCAATCATTCATGCCATTGGCTTTCCCCTTTCGTATGAGTGATTGCTATGAACATTATAAATATTTATATAGCCTTTAAAATTGGAGTGTGTCTTTGATAAATCACTCATGGGCAATGACATCCATTGATCTTATTTCCCATAGACTAATTATCAAATATACAATTTAATACACAAAAAATATTTTAATTAATCAATCTAATCCAAGCCTATGGTGGATTCTAACCCTAAGTAATCTTTTATATTGAATTAAGGTTTTTACAATATTCCAAATTACTTTTGCAATTTTCCAATTTACTTAAGCCCTTAGAATTTAGTTTTCTAATTAAATTAGATAAGTACTTAATAGAGATCATTAAAATTTGGTACACTTTGCCTAAATTAGGATTTTAAATAAAAAAGATCTTAGTTGAATTTGATTCTTAGATTGAATAGAATATACGCTTATATATAGTGTTGGCTCCGAGGTCTAAGTCCACGGAAATCCTGAGTCCATTCCAGGCAACATTATATCATAGCTAGTATTCTAATCGGTACAAGAATAGGATTGACAACTAGATTTCTCTTCCCTAAGTTCGACCCGTATTTACACGATCCGTGCACTTGCGGTTATTTAATATCTCTAACAAGTTTTTGGCGCCGCTGCCGGGGAAGAGAGTTGCATTAGAATCTTAATTATTCAAAGTGTTAGATTAGTAGTTATTTTTAGTTTAGTTATAATTTTGGTTTCTTGCCTATCCATCTCTCTTACTTGGTTTTCTTGTGTTTATGACCGTAGGTTGGGTACGGAACTCGGCCAATCGACTAGAAAGAGCAAACCGGTTAGAGACAGCGGAAGACATCGAACCAAATCCAAATCAAGTAGTCATGGCGGAAGAACAAGAGCCGCCAAAGAGTTTACGCGATCGCTTCTATCCGGCCCGAACCGCGCAACCTTCTTGCATTAGATTGCCGATTGCACAGGGCAATAATTTTGAGCTAAAATCGCAATTTATCTCTTTGCTTCCTCATTTTCATGGCCTCCCTTCGGAGGATGCTTATTTATTTTTGTGTGAGTTTGAAGATGTATGTGCTTTGATTAAGTTGCAACAACTTACCGATGATGCGGTAAAGTTGCGGTTTATTACGTTTTCACTCAAGGATGGAGCCAATAAGTGGCTCTATGGCTTACCAACGAACTCCATCACCACTTGAGAGGAGTTCGCCGTCGCTTTCCTAAAAAAGTTTTTTCCATTACATAAAACTAATAAGCTTAGGAACGATATTTTACAATTCAAACAAAAGCCATTAGAGTCATTTTCTAAGTTTATGGAGAGGTTCAAAGACCTACTCCAAGAGTGTCCTCACCATGGAATTGATTTGTGGCACTTATGCCAAATTGTTTATGAGGGCATAGATTACCAAACAAAGCAACTTCTTGAATCCATGTATCCTAACGGTTTTACATCTTTCACGGATGAGGCCGCGGCATGGAACTTCTTACTTGATTTGGCGGAAAAAACAAGAGAGTGGGAATCCACTTAAGACGGTGAGAGAGCCACTTCAAGTAAGGGATTTCTAATAGAGGGTGCCGTGGCAAAAGAGGCCCATCTTGATAGCCTAATCAAAAGGCTAGAAGCAATAGTTGTCAAAGGACCCTCACAAGTCAATCAAATTGCACATAGTGTTCCCATGTGTAATTGGTGTCAAGCCACGGACCATGTCATGGAAGAGTGCCAAACTCTTCCTAAATTTGGTAATTCTAATGAGAATGTGAGTGCTCTTTATGCTAATAATCCTTATTCTAGCACTTATAATCCGGGATGGAGAAATCATCCCAACTTTTCATGGAGTCAAGGTGGGCAATCCAATTTCCAAGGCCAAGGCCAATTCGGCCAACCTAGGCCCACCTTCCCTCCCACTTTTGTTCGGCCATCCCCTTCCCCTCCTACTTTTCAAAACCCCATGATTAATAATGTTTCAAATCAGCAACCGTCGGGTTTTCAAAAACAAGGAGAGTCGGCACGCATAGCTTCCTTAGAAAAAAGCATAGAACTTCTCACTAGCACTTTCATGACAAGCCAACACAACATGGAGAAGCAAATCTCCCAACTTGCCATGGTGTTGCATGAGAGGAAAAAGGGGAAGATGCCAAGTCAACCCGTTCCTAATCCAAGGAACGTGAATATGAATGTGAATCAACAGGTACCGCCAAATCAGTTGAATGCCATTCAACCAATTTTGCCGCCGCAAGAGCCCTCCAACGAATGTAATGCCGTATATGCTTTAAGGAGTGGGAGAGATTACCACAAGGAGGAGGTCAGATTTGAACCTTCTATAGATATACAAGATACATCCAAAGAGGTAAGAAAAGACTCCCCTCCAACAGGCTCGATTGCGGAACCCAAACAGGTAAGTACAGAAGAGGTAACTTCTCCCCCTGCACGAGATTTCATTCCTAAAGCTCCTTTTCCAAGAAGACTTACTAATAATAAGAAGGTGGATGCCATGGATAAAATTTTAAATGTGTTTAAACAAGTGCAAATTAACATTCGTTTATTAGATGCGATTTCTCAAGTCCCTACTTATGCTAAAGTGTTGAAAGATTTGTGCACACAAAAGCGCACAACTAATGTGCCCAACAAAGCTTTCTTGGCCGCAAATATAAGTTCCATCTTGTCTCAACAAATGGTGGCTAAGTATAAGGATCCAGGATGTCCTACTATTTCTTGCACTATTGGTAACACAAATATTGAACATGCTCTTTTGGATTTAGGTGCAAGTGTAAATCTCTTGCCTTTTTCTGTATTTAAGCAACTAGGATTAGGAGACCTTAAACCAACGACCGTCACTCTTCAATTGGCGGATAGATCAATTAAAACACCCAAAGGAATTGTTGAGGATGTGTTAGTTAAAGTAGGTGATTTTTTATTTCCCGTAGATTTTGTTGTGTTAGATACCGAGCCTGTTGCTAATATCAAGGATCAAATTCCTATCATCCTTGGTAGGCCATTCCTTGCCACTAGCAACGCTCTAATTAATTATAGAAATGGATTAATGAAATTGTCTTTTGGAAACACATCGGTTGATTTTAATGTCTTTAGATTGGGTAAGCAACCAAATTTTCATGAAGAAATCAATATGTTGCATTCCTTTCCTGACGATATTGTTTCTAATTTTGAAATTGATTTTGATGCAGGATTTCAAGAATGCTTGGACGAACTAGGAAATGATGGAAGCGACTTCTTTTCCAAAGCTTTTGCCATCCAAAACATGGAGCCCGTTGGACCACTAGCAACATCTCTTCCAAAGACATCAATCGAAGAAGCGCCACAGTTGGAGTTGAAGCCCTTGCCTTCTCATTTACGTTATGCATTTTTGGGTGATAATTGTACTTTGCCTGTAATAATTGCTGCGGACCTAACCTCCCCTCAAGAGGAACTCATTAAATTGCTAAAAGATAACAAGGAAGCCATAGGTTGGACAATGGCCGACATTAAAGGAATTAGCCCTTCGATTGTGCAACATCACATCCATCTCGTTGAGGGTGCCAAACCTTCAAGGGAACATCAAAGAAGGGCTAATCCTGTGATGAAGGAAGCCATCCAAAAAGAGATTTTAAAATGGTTAGATAATGGGATCATTTATCCCATCTCGGATAGCCAATGGGTGAGTCCCGTCCAAGTAGTGCCTAAGAAGTCGGGAGTTACCGTTATACAATCTGCCACCAATGAACTTATTCCTACTCGTATTCAAACAGCGTGGCGGGTTTGTATTGACTACCGAAAGCTTAATGCTACTACTTGGAAGGATCACTTTCATTTGCCTTTTATTGATCAAATGTTAGAAAGGTTAGCGGGTCATGAGTATTATTGCTTTCTTGATGGATATTCTGGTTATAACCAAATTCCCATAGCTCCTGAAGATCAAGAGAAAACGACATTCACATGCCCCTTTGGAACGTTTGCCTATAAACGCATGCCTTTTGGGTTATGCAATGCACCGGCAACTTTCCAAAGATGCATGATGAGTATCTTTTCTGACATGGTGGAGACATTCTTAGAGGTTTTATGGATGATTTTTCTATTCATGGCTCCACCTATGCCGAATGTTTACATCACTTAAAATTGGTCTTAGAAAGGAGTAGAGAAAAGAACATTGTCCTCAATTGGGAAAAGTGTCATTTTATGGTAAAAGATGGCATAGTTTTAGGTCATGTGATTTCTAAAGAGGGAATTAAGGTTGATAAAGCCAAGGTGGATCTCATTGTCCATCTTCCACCGCCCAAAAGTGTGAAGGATATTTGATCATTTTTGGGCCATGCGGGCTTTTACCGGTGTTTTATAAAAGATTTTTCTAAAAATGCTAGGCCTCTAACCAACTTGTTAGCAAGAGATCAAAAATTTGAGTTTTCCAAAGAATGCTTCGATTCTTTTGAGTGTTTGAAAAAGGAGCTAACTACGGCTCCCATCATTCAAGCACCTAATTGGACTGAACCGTTTGAAATTATGTGTGATGCTTCCGACTTTGCAATAGGAGCCGTATTGGGTCAAAGATTCAAAAAATTACCGCATGTAATCTATTATGCAAGTAGAACTCTCAATGATGCACAACTCAACTACACCACTACCGAGAAAGAATTTCTAGCGGTTGTGTTTGCATTAGAGAAGTTTCGGTCCTACTTGATTGGATCGCATGCGATAATTTATACCAACCATTCGGCAATCAAGTATCTTGTTGGAAAGAAGGATGCTAAAGCTCCCCTCATTAGGTGGGTTTTACTTCTTCAAGAGTTTGATTTGGAGATTAGAGATAAAAAGGGTACGGAAAACTTGGTTGCCGATCACTTGTCTAGACTTCCTAATGCAAAGAATGACGAAGGTCCAATTAATGAATATTTCCCTGATGAGCAATTGTTTGCTATTTCTAGTGAGCCATGGTATGCGGATATTATGAATTACTTGGTTACAGGTGCTACACCGGATCATTGGTCCAACCAAGACAAATACCGGTTTCACTCACAGGTAAAGTATTTCTTTTGGGATGATCCCTATTTGTTCAAAACTTGTTCGGATCAAATTGTCAGACGATGTGTACCCGATCATGAGCACCAACCGATTCTATCTTTTTGACATGATCAAGCCTGTGGTGGCCACTTTAGTGCAAAGAAAACCGCGCACAAAGTTTAACAGTGTGGTTTCTATTGGCCAAGTCTTTTTAGGGATGCTTTTGATTGGCCAAGTGGAGGTTTCAAATAGGCAAATTAAGCAAATTTTGGAGAAGACAGTGAATCCAAACCGCAAAGATTGGTCCATTAGATTAGTGGATGCCTTGTGGGCTCATAGGACGGCATTCAAGACTGATCTTGGTCAGTCTCCTTACCGTCTTGTGTATGGCAAAGCTCTTCACCTCCCGGTTGAATTGGAACATAAAGCTTTTTGGGCTATTAAGAAACTAAACTTTGATTTGTCTTCTGCAGGTGTTCAAAGGCGATTACAACTTTCTGAATTGGAGGAGTTGCGCAATGAATCGTACGAGAATGCAAAGATCTATAAAGAGAAGACAAAAGCTTTTCATGACAAAAATATTTTGAGAAAATCATTTCAAGAGGGTGAAAAAGTGCTTCTCTACAATTCAAGATTGCATATATTTCCAGGTAAGTTAAGATCCCGTTGGGATGGATCATATGTGGTTAACAAAGTTTTCTCCCATGGTGCGGTCGAGGTTCTAAATCCCAGCAATTGTGAGATTTTTAAAATTAATGGTCAAAGATTAAAGCCGTTTATTGAGTTGTCAAAGCCGGATATGGAAGAGGTCATGGATCTCCATGAACCTTCCTATTCGAATCATGCCTAAACAAATACGGTACGTACCCTCCTTTCTATTTTTAGTCCTCATATTTTTTCTTTCTATTTTTAACGCATTGAGGACAATGCATAATTCAAGTATGGGAGGGTAGCTTTTAGAAACTTTCCTTCTCTAGTCTGTTCTATAAGTTAAAGTTAGAAATTTTCTTTTCGTTTTGTTTTTGGTAATTTTTCAAATTAGAAAGAACTTGGTATTCTTAAAAAGAAAGTTGTTTTCCTATTTTAAGAAAGAAAGTTAGTGGATATTTTAATTTTGGAATTTAAAAAATTAGAAATAATACTTTCCTTTCTTAGTTTTGTTTTCTTTTGGAATCTTTCTTTTAAAAGGATTTGAATAAGAAATAGAAATAGAAACTTGCTTTTTATATGGTATGGATAAAAAGGAAAGAAATGTTGAAACAAATGAAGGAAAGAATGATTTTTAGAAAGTTTGCTTCTTGATTATAGTTTTGATTTGAAGCCTTTTTGACTTGAGCTATTAAGTCTGAAGGGTTTTTATGCCTAGTTCCTTTAAGCCAACTGGCTTGAGAGCAACTGACTGAAAACTCCATACATTGGTCAATTAGAAAGCTTAATAAATCAAAGCATTGCACGTAATCAAAGGTAAAGTTTCAACTCATATGCATCAATGTCTATGACATATGCAAATCAAAGATTAGTCGGACACTGCTTAGTAGCCTGGGTGTCTGGTGCATGCCCTGCATGTCATTCACGCCAAAAGCAGTAGAGGATTACAAAAAGTGAGTTATATTCTTAGAAAGTAATGGAAAAGTGTAAAGGATGGTGGACCATATAAGATTGCAATTTTTCTATTAAGTTTCAGAATCAAATTCCTTTTATGGTACGATTACATTAGAGGCAATTTTAAGGGAGCAAAGTAGGACAAATTCAAAAGAGGATTCCTTGATTAAAATATCTTTTAAATTTTCCAACTTGGAATATGATGCAAAGTTTAAGTATGGGGGTATTTCTGTTCTTCTATTTTGAGTAATTTATCAACGAAAAAAGAATCGGAAATCTTTGGCTTTATTCGATATTTTGGATTTGTAAAAGAAAGTTTTATTTTTAGAAAGTTAATTTTTTGGAATTTTGTGTGTATATTCACTGCAAACACTCACGAGACACAACTCGTCCACTAGAGTTACCTAGGGGTTTAAAGGCTTGTTGCACATGCTAAGTGCAATCGTGATTCCTACGAAAATGAGTTAAGACTTTATTTTTATTGTTTCGATTTTGTTATTTTTTCTTGTTTGCTTGAGGACAAGCAAAGCTCAAGTACGGGGGAATTTGATGAACACATTTATGTGTGAATGGTAGTGGTAGGATGCATACATATTTTATGTTTTAAGCGGTGCTACTAAGGTATTTTTGTTGTTTTTGTTGTTTCAGGATTTTTATTGGAATTATGAAGGAAATTGAGCTTAACATATGAAAATAGTGAAGAAATGACCAATTGCCATGAGAATCCAAAGTTCCAAGATGCCTTAGTTGGCCGAATTGGCATGATGCTTTAGTAGGATCAAATTGATAATGCCACACCTCCTTATTTTGCTTTGAAATATTGAAATGATCAAGAGAAGAGAAAGGATCTTAATTCCAATGGTTGAGATTGAAATGATCAAGAGAGGAGAAGGGAATTATTAGTTGTTTATGTGCATTACAAAGGAAGGGTAGATTTGCCATTTGCGAAAGTATATGGCATGGTTGCAATTCATTCGAAAGATAGGGACAATTTGAAAACTTTCCACTATTTTTCTACCATTTAGAAAGTTGTTTGACAAAATAATTAGAAGTGTTTTAGACAAACCTTTGGAAAGACAAAAAAATAGGAAAGTAACCCATGTGTTTTTAGAAGAGATATAGAAAGTCCATTCAAGCCTTAATCTTGTCCTTTCATTTGTTTCCTAAGATTAGCTTTTTAATCTCCACCTTACATCTTTTTCAATCACTTAATTTAGCAACCCTTCTCACCCAAAATCTATATATCAATCTCTCTTGAACTCTCTCCCATCTTCTTGAATTTTTATTCTCGTCTCGTCACGTCTTCAGCAGTTTTTTTTTATTTTTTTCTAAAAGTTCAACGGACCATAACTTCTTCGTTTTAGCTCCGATTCGCGCGTGGCCAAATCCGTTGGACTCGTATCGATGAGAGGAATCCGATCAAGGCTTGAAGGAGGATAATGATTCAACCATTGAAGGAGAAAAAGAATAATTTTTTCTTATTTTGCTCTTTATTTTAAATTACAATTTGATGTATTTTTGCTTTCAATTTCAATTAAAGAAGAGTTCTTTTTGTTTTCTTTTTCCTTCTCAAGTTCTTAATGACAATTCTCTTCTTTCTACTTTTTATTTTTATTTCTTTGACTTTCTTCATGAGTAACTAAATCCTATATACTTAGGGTTTAGATGAAACCATGGGGAATGAGAAATGTTTTTAATTAAATTTAATGGTATGGAATTAATGGTTTATAATTGTTGCATACCAATCATTCATGCCATTGGCTTTCCCCTTTCGTATGAGTGATTGCTATGAACATTATAAATATTTATATAGCCTTTAAAATTGGAGTGTGTCTTTGATAAATTACTCATGGGCAATGACATCCATTGATCTTATTTTCCATAGACTAATTATCAAATATACAATTCAATACACAAAAATTATTTTAATTAATCAATCTAATCCAAGCCTATGGTGGATTCTAACCCTAAGTAATCTTTTATATTGAATTAAGGTTTTTACAATATTCCAAATTACTTTTGCAATTTTCCAATTTACTTAAGCCCTTAGAATTTAGTTTTCTAATTAAATTAGATAAGTACTTAATAGAGATCATTAAAATTTGGTACACTTTGCCTAAATTAGGATTTTAAATAAAAAAGATCTTAGTTGAATTTGATTCTTAGATTGAATAGAATATACGCTTATATATAGTGTTGGCTCCGAGGTCTAAGTCCACGGAAATCCTGAGTCCATTCCAGGCAACATTATATCATAGCTAGTATTCTAATCGGTATAAGAATAGGATTGACAACTAGATTTCTCTTCCCTGAGTTTGACCCGTATTTACACGATCCGTGCACTTGCGGTTATTTAATATCTCTAACAACGGACACACACTTCGAGGCAAGGGCGTAAGCAAATACGCGCGTATCTTCAAGAGGCTAAGGGACGCCAGTAAGGTGCTCATGTACGGGATAATTTTTAAGGTGATTGTGTCCGTCACAAAAATCTGTCCGGCCCAAGCCGGACAGAATATGGCGCTTTCGCTAGACGACAAAACTCAGTCCGGCCCAAGCCGGACAGGATATGGCGCAAATCGCTAAACAATAAAAATCTGTCCGGCCCAAGCCTGACAGAATATGGCGCTTTCGCTAGACGACAAAACTCAGTTTGGCCGAAGCCAGACAGAATACGGCGCAAATCACTAAACGACAAAAATCTGTCCGGCCCAAGCCGGACAGAATATGACGCTTTTGCTAGACAACAAAACTCAGTCCGGCCCAAGCCGGACATGATACTGCGCAAATCACTAAACGACAAAAATCTGTCCGGCCCAAGCCGAACAGAATATTGCGCTTTCGCTAGACGACAAAACTCAGTCCGGCCCAAGCCGGACAGACAGACTGCGCAAATCGCTAAATGACAAAAATCTGTCCGGCCCAAGCCGGACAGAATATGGCGCTTTCGCTACACGACAAAACTCAGTCCGGCTCAAGCCGGACAGACAGACTTTCCGGACTGATTCCCAAGTCGGACTGACAGGATTTCTGGACTGATTCCCGGGCCGGAATGACAGAATTTTTGGACTGATTTCCAGGCTGGACAGACAGATTTTCCGGACTGATTTCCAGGCCGGACAGACAAAATTTCCGGACTGATTTCCAGGCCGGACAGACAGAATTTCCGGACTGATTTCTAAGCCGGACAGACAAATTTTCCGGACTGATTTCCAGGCCGGACAGGCACAATTTTCAGACTGATTTCCAGGCCGGACAGACAAAGTTTCCGGACTGATTCCCAGGCCGGACTGACAGAATTTCCGGACTGATTTCCAGGCCGGACAAATGGCTTCGCCGGACAGGCTCCCCCTGATCAGGAATGTAACTCACCACACTTCTCCAAATCACTACACTGACTTGGAGAACTGGGGGGCAACTGATGGGGTATAAAAACAGCAGCCAATTAGCTGTCGACACGTGGCCCAAGATGGCCCACCACAAGCCCAACTACTGCACAGGGGCAATATGGTAATTACCTCAGAGTAGGTAAATTTAAACCTATAACAGGTCGACACCTGTCCTGGGGTAGGTAACCCAACCACTCCAGGTTTCCCTCTATAAAAGGCCTTACAGGGCTCATAATCAGGGTAATAACTTCTCACCCACCACTCTTAAACTCGCTCTGCACTCCTGCTCATACTGACTTGAGTGTCGAAGGGCCTGTCCGGAGTAACGACTCCGGGTTGGTCTTCTGACCTCGTTTGCTCTTGTGCAGGACTCAGCTCCTTCACTACGGCTCCTCGGGTCCTCCAACTCAGCTCTTACGTCACTGCCGTATCTGTTACCGATTTTAGGCCTAACACTCGCCAACAAAACTAGGAGTGTCAATGGACCCAAAATTTTTCGATGGATCCAAAGGATCCGAACACTAACGGACATGATTTGGGCACAATAACTAGATCCGACCATGTTGGATCCATATCTTAAGATCCGAAATTATTTTGGATCGTGACCTTGACGTCGACCGCATCCTAGATCAGAATGGAGGGCACTAATGTACGAAATACCAAATTTTTGTTCATTTATGTTTATTCATGAGGGGCATTTTCTTAACATAAAAAAAACCTGCTCAAACACACAAACAGCATATCATTTTCCCGCGTTTTATTTCGATGACGATTTTCCTCTCTTTCTTGAGTTTCTTCCCTCTTGGCTTCTCCATTCCTAAGCCTTTTTTGTGTACAATGTAAGTAGGACCTTAGTACACTCTGATGGACGGTCTGATTCCAAATAGACTGTCACCCAAACTCGGAAAGTTCTTTTCTAAAAGCACTGTGAAAAGAATCCAGCCCATAAGGAATCTTAATAGATCGTGACCCAGATATAAGTGGATCCGAATTTGAATGAATTGTGACAAAGATATAGGTGGATCCGATCCAAAGTGGATCCATTAATCCACCTAAACAAGAGATTTATAATTGTTTTGTTGTTGGAAAAATTAAAAGAACTACTATCTACCCCCAAACTACTATCTTCCCCGCCCCTCTCTCTCTCTCTCTCTCTCTCTGTCTCTCACACACACACACACTGGTCAATTGCCAACTCAAGTGAACTTAACTGCAACTCAAGCCTATATGAAAAAGTTGCCGTATAGGATTTTGTAGAAACCTGATGTGTAGGCTATTTCTTCCACATATAGGTTATGGTTAAAGACAAACCCATTAACCCAAGTTGTTTGTTTTCAACCATTCTATCTTTTCAGCTTGCATTTCTCACTATGAGTCACTAGTCTGACTCTCTGTATATAGATAAGAGAGGGTTCATTAGGGAGATGATAAATGCACCTCCTTTATTTACACCAGAACCACTCAGTCTAGTTGTTTTATAAGGCAATAAGTACATCACCTTGCATTTGGGACCATCTCTGAAAATTGTGTAAGAAATTAAGTGCTCCCACTACTAGAAGTTTGTTTGAGTCTGAATTTACAAGGCATGGCTTGGCATGTTTCTTGCAAATGAAATCTGCCCAAATGGTTTCACTACCTTTTTAGCTTATTTTCAATTTACTGATGTCAATGGTGGTTTTTGTTCCTTATTTCTTTTTGGGAACTAATATATCTATCCCATTTTGTTTGTTTTTCCTTGAAAATGGATTCATTTAAAAAGACAAACAAAAAAAAGAGGAAAGCGAGGTGGAAATATGTTGGCGTAATTATATGGACTACACATGCCCTTAGGGCTGCAAATGAGCCGAGCCGAGCCGAGCTTTGGGGTGTTCGGGCTCGGCTCGTTTAGTTTTTATGAAGGCTCGTGTTCGGCTCAGCTCGTTTAGTTTTCGTAAAAGCTCGGCTCGACTCGGCTCGTTAAGTGGGACGAACTGAGTTTAAGCTCGGCTCGGCTCAAGAATGATAAAAACATACATATGTGGGAATTGAACCCAAGCCCCCGCCTAAACCACTCGGCCAAACATTCATTTGTGATAAACAACCCACATTCTTTTATTTTATATATAAAAAGCAAACATAATCCAAGCTTTAAAGCTCGGCTCGGCTCGTTTATGAACCGAGCCTAAAATGCTCGCGAGCTTTTCCGAGCCGAACTATACAAAGCTCAAGTTCGGCTCGTTTATTTGGCAAGCCTAATTTTTGGGCTCGGGTTCGGCTCGTTTAGTAAACGAACGAGCCCGAGCCGAGCTTTTCACGAGCCGAACCCAAACATGTTCGCGAGCCGGCTCGGTTCATTTGCAGCCCTACATGCCCTGTGCGTGTATTTACATTGGGTCACAGCCTAAAATATGTTGTGTGAGTCCAATCAGTTTTAGACTCATAATCAGTTCTATAAATCCAAAATAAAGAGACCAAAGTCTTGTTGAAAAAATTAGAATAATTATAATTTTCAATTATCACAAATAAGAAACAAAAATATACCAAATTTAAAACATATATAAATTTGTATTTAGTAACACATAATTATGTAAAATGCTAAAAAAATTATGGAATAAAAAATCCCTTGAAAAAATCTTCCCCCCAAAACAAAAACAGCTATACCATAGGCTATTTGCTTCTAAGAGTTTTACCAAGAACTTATACCTTTGGGTTATTAAATCTTTAGAAAAAACCATTTTTTCTGGAATTTTTTTCAAGGAAAAGTCTTCCAATGTATGGAGTTTTTATATGGTGTTCACACGTTTATTTGCATAATGGGGGTGCTGCCCTTTGATATTTGATCCAACGACAGATAGCCAGGTTTTTGTGAGGCTGTCGTCCGATCAAATATCAAAGGACAGCACCTATATTGTGCTCTTACTATGTACTGGAGTAGATTTTGTAAGCTATGTGCGTGTGAACTCCAGTATTTTTCAAAAAATACAGTGGGGCCTACTTCATAGGATGATCCAAACCATTCATTTGTTCGGCGACAGCATAATTAAATAGGCCTAACCCTCTATAGATCAGAGGGTTGGGATCATTCTGTAGAAATAATTTCAGGTGTACAACCTATTTGCTTATGTTGTGGCCCAACAAATGAACGGTTTGGATCATCCTATGGAGCGGGCCCTACTGTACTTTTTGAAAAATAGTGGATTTCAAGTGCACACAACGCGCTTATGAAATCTTGCAGAGGAGGGACTCAAAAGAACTGCATCCACTGCAGTACATGCAAGGGGAACCGGGAAAGCAACGTAGCATTTACCTAATAATTAAGCCAAGAAAGATGGGCCTAGGCTATCGGGCCAGGCCCAAAGCGGTCCAACATAAATTTCTAATTACAAGCCCATCAAATGCCCTATGCATATACAAAAATCTCAACTTGATTCCCCCACCTCAGGGAAGTAAGAAATCAACCTCATACTAGTAAGAAGTTTCCCATTTTCTTCTTTAGCTGTCTATTTCCCTTCCTAATCTAATGAAGTAGCCATGAATCTACAAGTCATAGTTCTGTTGAGCACTATTGGGTTGTCAACCTCGTAGAGTAGCGGTAGGGGGAGTCATTACCAATATATATAGAGAGCATCAGTCTAAGAAAAATCCAAGCAAAAAAACCAGCTTGGATTTTGTTGGGAGTTTGATGGCATTACACGTCACAAGGAGAAGATAACCAAGACATATCCCTAGTAGTCTTCTGGGATTTTATTCCTTGAATGGCAACCAAACAGAAATTTTTTTATGACGTTACACCCAAAACCCAAGTAAAACGTACCCCTGCAACCAAACAGAGCCTGGGGAGCAGGGGTTCAAAAACAAGCATCTCCATAGGATGTACCCACCTTGTAAATCATCTCCATAGGATCTATAGAGGTTTCTTAAGAAGATTACTATACACTACTTTGCCAAAAACATGAACAAATATATGATGATGATATGATTTTACTTTTCAGTGGTGAGAAGTCCAGAGAGGACAAAGACCCTATAAATGACTAAATGTGCCTGAAATCCAGTAATTTTTCGAAAGTACAGTGGGGCCAACTTCTAAGGATGATCTGAACCATTCATTTGATGCGCCAGAAAGTAAATAGAATGTACGCCGTGGATCATCTCTGAAGGAAGATCCTAACCCTCTGATCTATCAAGGGACTGCCCATTATAGAAACCTCTACAGATCGCAGGGATAGGAGATGATCTACGGGGTACATCCAATTTATGTTGTGGCCCAACAAAAGATCATCCTATGAAGTGGGTCCTACTGTACTTTTCGAAAAATATTTGACTTGCCCACACAGCATAGAAAAATTCGAAATAAGAGGAATGCTAGAGTCATTGCAAAAAATCAGGGAAAGGGCGCCCTAATTGGTCAAAACTCCTTTATGGCAGTTATAACGGTGATTTTCTGAGCATCCTAAATTGATTTTGACCAATGAGGGTGCCCTTTCCCTGATTTTTTGCAAGGGCTCCTGTGAGTCTAGCATTCCTCAAGAAATAAAACTTTTCAAGAGACTTTAAAAAGCCATGCAATTTCATTTTTGGTCGTGCTTCACACTACAGACGAGAAAGGTCACACACCCATATAATAAACGTTTCTTGCAATGCCTTGAAAAAGCCATGTAATTTCGTTGTCCTCATGCTTCACACTGTAGAGACCAGAAAGGTCAAAGACCTCGAAAAAACGTTTCTCTCAATGCCTTGAAAAAAAAAATGCAACCTAATTTCGTTTTCTTGTAGTTGTTTTCTCTCCGTGATATTCGGAGTGTAGATATGAGAAAGTAGGGTTTTCTTTGTTTTCTCCAACTTTGTGAAGTCTCTATTTGTCACAGAAGTCTTTAATTCATGAGTACCAAAAACCACTTGGAGGTCTTCTAAGTTGCCTTGTATGACCAGACCAACCAAACCATATACAGGAGGGAGCTCTCAAAGCTGATATTCCAAAGCAAAACACAAGGGTCACTATCCTTACCTTACCAAAGTCTATTCTTCCATTGGTAGAATCTAATGATAGTATTAGCAGTATGTTATATGGGTTTTAGTGTTAGAAATTAGATCAAATACTTTATGATATGATAAGTGATTTAGACTCTAGGATACATAACATATTTGGAAAAAAAACTAAACTCTTGAGACAAAGAATTGTATCGGGCATGCCAAACCTAATAGGAACAAGCCTGGGGCACGAGCGCGTTCCATAAAGCACCACTCGTACCCTAGGGCAGGAGGAATTGAGAGTGCCTAGCAAAAGTCCTACGATGACATACTTTTGAAGACGCAACGAGATAAGGCCATTTGTGACGAGAGTGGGGACTCACGGCTGAGGCAAACCATGCCAGGCCGTACATAGCCAACAGGGGCAGCATCTGGCCATCTATATATCTAACTCTTGATCATATGTTGGTGGGTTGGATCTTCCACTACCTCTTCCCAATCACCTTCGATCAGTGGTTGGTAGTGAGGATCAATCCCCTAATTATAAACAACCCTGTTAAAATTCTCCCTATTATAGAACCTCAACAGGCAAAATTCTCCTAGCATTGTTTGGCTGCGTTTTATTATTCACAGGGCAGTCCTTGTCGCCTCTAAATTTTCCTAATGTTAGCCCTTTGGTAATGTTCGACTTCCCTCTGAAATCAGAAGGAAAAGGAAATTAAAGAAGGGATATGATAAATTTGCACCCCCTTAGGATTATTCACACCCCTTTAATGTGATTTGACGTCAAAATGGAGGGTAACGTTTAACCCTTTCTGACGTGAAATCAAGTTAAAGGGGTGGGAATAATCCTATAGAGGGTGCGAATTTATCATCTCCCATTAAAGAAATGGAGATCTATGTTCCTTTCCTTCTACTTTCTATATTAATTACGAGCATCCAAACAGACCTATTGTGCTTGGGCAACAGTAAATCATCTACATCTTATTAAATTAGTTGAGGTGCACCAATTACCCAATTAACCTTATAATCACATACTTATTATGTGTCTTTACTGTAATTTTACTTCTAACATTTTAACCTAGACCGGTCTATAACTAACCAGATCAGGTTTTTCATTTACGTAATCATATCTGCATGGGTCAAATTCCTTGAAAACATGAGTTTTAATTGATGGCTACGGAGAAATGGGATTTTCTGGTGCAAAAATTTGACATTACTTGGAAAATTGTTTTCCATAGGAAAAAATTTTCAACAAAAGCAGCACTGCGATAGAATAGAAACAGTTTTAATTGATCATATTTTTTCACTACCATTTCATTGTTAATGATTTTGAAGTTACAGTGACTTTGATTGAAAAAAGAAAAGGAAAGAGGGCAAGAAAAGTCTACTATCGTTGTTGAAGTGTTCAATATTAACACTTCACCTAAAAGTCTCTTCTTTAGTTCTTTGTTATATTGACGAAAAACAAAGAACCATTGATAGAGAAGTATGAGGCTACAAGGAAGTTGTGTTTGTTTTGGAATTCAAGGTCCTCCAGTAGAATTAGCAGCTTTAGAGGACTCATGGCTACTTCATTGGACTCTGAAGGGAAAATACAACATTGAAAGACTCTATATTTAGAATGAGACACACGTGATTTGACACTCACGAAGAAAATGAGAAGCCTTGTCAGCATGAAATTTCTTACAAAAGCGGCATAGGACTCTGAAGGGAAAATACAGCATTGAAAGACTTGCATATTTAGAACTACTAAGACAAGACGTGCGATGCACGATACGGCAAAAAAAAGAAGAAATATGATACAAAATAAATAGTTAAAAATATGTAGAAACAATAAGTAAAAAAGTATGCAAAACCACTTACCAAGTAATGGAAAAAATGTAAAAGAAACAGTTTTCTAGGCAGATAAAGAACTGTACGGACCACAGTATAGGTTGATCCAAACTGTCGATGTGATGGAACACAACATCAATCGGTTGTGCATGTGAAATCATTTACATAGGCTGATCCTAGCCCTCCAATCGATGCACAGGCCAACAAATAACTGTATGGACCACGTTATAGGTTGATCCAAACCGTCCATGTGATGGAACACAACATCAAGCAGTTGTGCCAGTAAAATCATTTCCATATGCTGATTCTAGCCCTCCAATCGATAGGGGTTTTCATAATTGTTGTTCCTCTTCAGGTGCTCAGAATCCGTCAATATTTTGCAAGTTGTCCCGCATGCGTAATATGAAGTAGCTTTTTCGTCATTGTCATATGTCTATACCTCTTCATGGTAGTTTGTTTTGTAATTGTCATATACAGGCACCCTGTGTCGGTACTTTTCGTATTAAATGACAAAGCAATTGACGAATTTACCCTCAAATAATTTCTCATAGATATAGATGTTAGATAGCAGCAAAGGGGATAATGGTAAAAGAGTAATGCATAAAGGTGATAAGTAATTGAAACTTAGAGGCATGGGAACGTGAGGGCAAATGAGGCATTTTTGTATTTTAGCTGAGGTGTAAATTCGACAGAATTTCTAGAAAATTCAAAAAAGCCTGGGCTTTTCCTCCCAGCTTATTATAATAGATTACACACACATGATTTGACACTTAAGAAGAAAATGAGAAGCCTTGTTAGCATGAAATTTCTTAGAAAAGCGGCATACCCGAGATTTAAAACAAAGAGAAATTATATGATGGAAGGGTGTACAAACATGTACTCATCATTCCATCCTTGATATTTGATCCAACAGCAGCTCACTTTTTGAGAAGCTGCTGTTGGATCAAATATCAAGGGTGGTACTTCCATCGTACCACCTTAACTGTTTGTACGCCCTTTCATCATATAATTTCTCCTAAAATGATAATGGAAAAATTGAATAAAAGAGCCAAACATACAAACAACAAAAATTTACGGGATTCGACAAAATTGCCTACGTCTACGAGGCCGCCACAAGTACAACATAATATTCTTCTTAGAGTGATCAAATATGCTATATACTAAACTGCGCTCCTAGTTCAGTTATATCTGACAACAAAATTTTCTTTACCATTGATTGTCCACTTACAGATCTAACTAGCTATCGTGTTTTACAAAGTGCTACTGTGACTCTGCGTGATATTGCGTATCTTGTCAATCAAACATGTTAGTTTATGCACGCACCTAAATCTCAATATCTCGTTGCTGTAAAGTAGATCTCCGATATTTAAAGGGTTGGTCGTTGCTTCACTCGCCAATGCTCCAATGATTTTGTTGGATAGTGTGGCCATCAACCATCGATCGGAGATCCGTGATGATCTGATCGTGCCCATCGGTGAAAATCATCATGTACAATCCCCAGACACATACTGTACACACCCACATGCATTGATTTCCAAATTATATTTATATGTATTGTTTTGTATAGAAATTAATTTCTAAATGGACGTATTTATTAATCTCATGGCATGTGTTGGGGACATCAAGAGAGGATGAGCCTGCAGTTGGTGAACTAACTTGGTGTTGGTGAGTCATCATGTGGTTGAAAATTTTTCACTTCCTGAGGTTGTAGTTGTCTTAGGTGGATGTGTATGATTGGTGATGGTGGGCCACCGTAGGGATGAGAAGTGCTTCAAGATTTCGAGATAAAAAGTTTCTTCATAAAGGTTGATCTTCGCCCTTGATAGATTGCGAATGGACCTAGTACATAGGTCATAGCAGAAAATAGAAAAGTCTCTCATGGTGGGGGGAATGGAAAAGCCTTTCCATGGAAGTTGAGTTTTCCTAGGTTCAATATATTTTACATGACCTTGGTTACACTGCATAGATCGTCACTATAATCTTTCTACTACTTATTGCAAGCTCGGTCTTTCATGCTTGTACTCACCATACCGAAGTTGATTTTCACTTTGTATGTGAGAAAGTAGTTTGGGTAAAGCTATTTACAGCCAACTAGAGAAGTATAAAGTAAGAAAGGGGTGCCAATATCAAAATATGTAAGTAGTGATATGATCTTTTTTGCGTAACTGATAGAAGGGCATGTAAAGGGTGTGAAACGTACATGCTATTTCTACTCAAGTATAGATTCACGTGGCATATTTATACAAGATCAAGACTAATTCAATTGGCAGACCCATCATTAATGGGCTCCAGTCCAAAAAAAAGTGATCTAAATGGGCCTGGGCTCTCATAATTTTGATGAGAGACCCGATCGCGTGTCTTTGGTTTCAATGTGAGTTCTTCACAGACCTGTGGGCTCGATTTGTAGAATATGAGGAACTAAAATATAAATCACAAGAGGAGAATAAAAGAGCTTCTATTGAAAGAGAAAAGAAGAACACTAGATTACGGTGGAATTTTTCTCAAAAAAAAACTACTGTTTCATAACTTTTCCATTCATCAAACAATAACTACAGTGACCCTCTATATAACTACTGTTGCACGTTTAATAACCATAAAGCTATACGTTTCCTACTTCCATTCTTCTAATAGGACTCCACCTAACACTTGGACTCTTTGGATAAGAATAAATAATACTTCTTCACCTTATTAGAACTTAAGACCGACTCAAAGATTCTAGAATAGTTAAAAGATAAAACAAAATATCTAAACACTCTTCCCACCAGAACCGACTCAACTTTAATGTGGAAACTAAAAACACTTGGGTAGGCCCCACTTAGTTGAAGTAGTAATTCCAACACGCCTCCTTAATTCAAACTATGTGGGGTGTTTGTACTCCCATCATATGACGAAATTTCTTGAACTTTTCTTCTGGCAAAGCTTTGGTAAAAATATTCACCACTTGATCTTCAGTGTTGCAATGCTTTAGTTACACTTCTTCTTTGGCTGTAACTTCTCGAATGAAATGGTGACGAATCTCAATGTGCTTCGTCCTCCCTTGATGAACTGGATTCTTTGTTAAGGTAATTGTGGATTTGTTATCACAAAACATCCACGTAGGTCCGTCTTGTTCGTCCTTCAAATCACGCAAAATTCTTCGTAGCTAAATTGCTTGACAACCTGTAGCTATAGCAGCAATATACTCGGCTTCCGTGCTTGAGAGCACCGTAGTAAGTTGCTTCTTGGATGCCCAAGCTATGACACCCGATCCAAGGTTAAAACAATACCCCGTTGTGTTTTTACGATCATCAATGAAACCTGCCCAATCACTATCTAAAAAACAAATCAATTTAGAATTAGTGGCTTTTGAGTACACAACACCAAAATTGATTGTGCCTTGGATGTATCTCATAATTCTCTTCGCTGCCCCAAAGTGATGCTTGCTTGGACTGTGCATAAACCTGGAAATAATGCTAACGGCAAACATAATATCTGGTCTTGTATGAGTTAGATAAATCAAACCACCAACAATGCTTCTAAAATTCTTCTCATCTGCTTTTTCAACCCCATCTTGCAAAGTAAGTTTCTCATTACTATTCATAGGTGTTTTTGCAGGTGCACAATTTACCATTCTAAATTTTTTCAATAAATCCAAAGCATACTTTTTCTGACATATGAAAATCCCATTAGATCCTTGAATAACTTCAATTCCAAGAAAATAATGCAATACACAAAAATCAGACATTTTAAAATTTTTCAACATGTTCTCTTTAAATTCCTTAACCATATCAAGAGAACTCCCAGTGTATATCTTATCATCCATGTATAAACAAACAACTAGGATTTCATCACCATAAATTTTAACATAAAGTGTTAGTTCACTAGCACTCTTTTGAAATGAGCTTTCAAGAAAATACCTGTCAATTTTACTATACCATGCTCGTGGCGCTTATTTAAGCCCATAGAGTCTCTTCTTCAATCTGTACATTTTATGCCCCATGCCTTTGATTTCAAAACCTTGAGGTTGATCCACATACACTTCTTCCTCAAGTTCTCCATTAAGAAAAGTTGATTTCACATCAACCTGAAAAACTTGCCAATTGTTTTGAGCTGCTAAAGCCAAAACAGTTCTAATAGTATCCATTCTAGCAACATGTGCAAATGTTTCAAAGTAATCAATACCTGAATTTTGGGCATAACCTTTTGCAACTAACCGAGCTTTGTGTCTTTGGAGAAAACCATCGGCATTGAACTTTGACTTGTAGATCCACTTAAGTCCAATTGCTTCTTTGTTTGATGGCAAATCCACCAATGTGCAAGTATTATTTTTAGTAATTGCATCAATCTCTTCCTTCATTGCTTCACACCATTCTTTCTTTTTCACTGTATCAACAAAACTAGAAGGCTCCATTGCAAAACATGCAAACTCACATGAATCATAAATATTAGCAAAGACTTCTCATTCTCATGGGAGAGGAATCACTAGATGAACTCGGTGACTTATCAGAATTTGGTAAACAAACATCAAGAGAAGGTGTCTCATATGATGTGTTTTCATTTAAAACACATGAGGGGGCTTCCACATCATTATTTCAATTCCAAGCTTCTTTTTCATTAAAAATAACATTACAACTTATGATCAATTTTTTGGAAATAGGATTATAAAGTCGATATCATTTTGTCTACACACTATAGCCAACAAAAATACACTTTCTACATTTATCGTCTAACTTTTGTCTTTCTTCAGATAGAACAAAAGCATAGGCTATAGAATCAAAATATTTAAAATGACTTACATTGGGTTTTCTTCCACTCCACGCTTCATATGGAGTTTTTTCTCGAACTGCTTTTGTAGGAGCGCGATAACATAGGTATACTGTTGTGGCTACTGCTTCAGCCCAATAATCATTAGGCAACCCTTTGTCTTTTAGCATGCTCCTTGCCGCCTCAACAAAGGTTCTATTTTTTCGTTCTGCGACTCCATTCTGTTGTGGGGTATAGCTCATTGTCAACTGTTGTTTGATTCTACTTTTATTGCAGAAATTCTGAAATTCTTTGGAAATAAATTCACCACACGGTCAGTACGAAGAGTAATAATAGAATGACCACTTTGATTTTCAACAAGTGCCTTGAACTGTTTGAAGACAGAGAAAGCCTCATCTTTTTATTTTAGAAAATATACCCATGTCATCCTTTAGTAATCATCAACAAATAGAATGAAATATTTATTCCCACTCAAAGATAAAGTTTACATAGGGCCACAAATATCAGCATGTATAAGCATCAAAGGCTTATATGCTCTCCAAGACTTACCACTTAGAAATTGCTCACGGTGATGTTTTTCCAAAACACAAGTCTCACACACTTTTCCACCATATTTCAAAGAAGGAAAACCAACAGCAATATTCAATTTTTGCAGTAAAGACAATCCACCAAAATTCAAATGTCCATATCTCTTATGCCATATCATAGAGTCATCATCACATGTACTAAAAGCATTGAATACTAGTTTTGAAAACACTAGTGGAAACATCTTATTTTCTGTCATCTTAATAGACAAAACTAGTTTCATACTTTTCTTATCATAAAGTTTACATTCACCTTCATCAAAGATAGCATGGTACCCTTTTTTATCAATTGACCCAAACTTAGCAAGTTTTGAGTCAACCCAGGAACATACATAATATCTTGGATTTGTTTCTTGCCAACCAATGTAGAAACCACGATGGGACCAATTCCATGGGCATTAACAAGATTGTTATCACCCATCCTTACTCATGGTTTGACAGTTTTATCTATTTCAAAAAAATAATCCTTATTCCCAGTCATGTGATTACTACAACCACTATTTAAATACCATATTTCATCATTCAATTCAACATTGGCAGTTAGACATGACAAAAATACGTTATCTTCTTTTTCAACTTTTTCATCACTTTTCTCTTCATGATAGTTGCTTGTTCCCTAGCCTTTTGATGACAATTTTTTTCAATATAACCATACTTTTTGCAATAAAAACATTGTGGTGAATTTCTATTTTGATTTTCACTATACTTATACCAACAATCCTTATCACTATGATTTGATCTTTTGCAAATAGAACAAAATAAAGAAGTAGATTCATGGTTACCTCCACTTTGATTTCTTTAATAACCACATGATTGGCCTCTACCTCTTCCACTACCACAGAATCCACCAAGTCCATGGCCTCTTCCTCCTCGAAATCCTTTATTTGAATCATCAGATCTTTTCTTCGAATCCACTTTTGATTGAAACGCTTGTTCTAGTGAATTTTCTGTAGTCCTATTCAATATCTGCTTGCAAAGAACTCATTAATTCATTCATAGAATATGTAGATAAATCTTTAGACTCTTCTATGGCAGCATCTACATGATCAAATTTATTTGGAAGACTCCTTAACACTTTTTCAACAATTTTTTGATCATCTAATTTCCCCCCATAAATTCTTATTTGGTTTACAATAGAACTAACTCTAGAGAAAAACACTTGAATTGATTCAGAATTTTTCATAATCAAATTCTCAAAATCAAGACCAAGAGTTTGTAACTTAACAGAAATTACATTCGAAGTACCTTGATATTCTTCTTGAAGCAAATCTCATGCTTCTTTTGATGTAGTTGCAGCTATGATCCTTGGAAATATTGTTCATCCATAGCTTGTTGGATGAGAAAAAGAGTCATTGCATCTTTCATTTTACTCTCCTTCAATTCGTTCTTTTATGCCGTAGTCAATCTTTCCACTTCTGCAAAAATTTCATAACCACTCTTCACCAATTCTCACAATTCGTTAGACATAAATAACGTCTTCATCTTAATAGACCAAAATTGAAAATTTTCACCTTTAAATAAAGGAATACTTTACTGAAAATTTGAAGAATTGGTGTTACCTGCCATGTTGCGAACTTACCGAACCTTTGCCACTGTTTTCTTAAATTCGCCCTGGCTTTTCTGCTCTCTACTCGACTGAGAGATCCCAAGCAAGGTTTAAAATTTCAGTTTCGTGAAATTTCGGTCGAAATCTGGTACAAAAAAAAATAAAATAATATTTTATTCATTATTAAATTTCGGTCGAAATTTCGGTGAATTATTAAATTAATATTTAAAAAACAGATTTTTTGTGTCAAATTTTGGAAAAACCGAAATTTCGGCCAAAATAAATGACCATTTCGGTTTTGTGTGGTTTCGGAGTTGGTCTCCACCGAAATCCGAAATTTAAAACCATGATCCCAAGACCTTCTGCTCTGATACCACTATGTAGAATATGAGGAACTAAAATATAAATCACAAGAGGAGAATAAAAGAGCTTCTATTGAAAGAGAAAAGAAGAACACTAGATTATGGTGGATTTTTTCTCAAAAAAAACTACTGTTTCATAGCTTTTCCATTATCAAAAAATAACTACAATGACCCCTATATAACTACTGTTGCACGTTCAATAACCATAAAGCGATACGTTTCCTACTTCCATTCTTCTAATAGGACTCCACCTAACGCTTGGACTCTATGGATAAGAATAAATAATACTTCTTCACCTTATTAAAAATCAAGACCGACTCAAAAAAATCAAGACCGACTCAAAGATTCTAGAATAGTTAAAAGATAAAATATCAAAACACTCTTTCCAACGGAACCGACTCAACTTTAACGTGAAACTAAAAACACTTGGGTAGGCCTCACTTAGTTGAATTCGTAATTCCAACACGATTGGAGTGGAAATATCAAAACTTTAAGGGGTATTTTAGAATCTTGGATTTTCTCAAAATCGTAGATGGGAGATGAGAGAAGGAGAGCAACCGTTGTTTTCTGATTTCTTGCCCTTCTTCCCATCAGCAAGAGAGTAGGAGAATATCCCATGTTTCCAGGTTTTAGACATCTCAGGATGGGGGAGAGATTTCTAAAACTCGGATTTCTTACTTAAAATCCAAGATTCTAAAAAGAAGCGACACGGACAGTCTGGTTGAGTTGGGTGTCTTGAATTCAACCCGATTGGGGTCCGAAATATTGTGTGCGACAGGATGCGCCTGTTTGCCCCTGGCCCGTTTTAAATGATTTCGGCCCGATAAGAATAAGTTTGGGCCCGCCTTATTAAAAGTAGGGGTGGGCATTATTCGGTTATAACCGAATAACTGAACTGAACCGAACCGATTTGGTCGGTTTGGTTCGGTTTTTTTCCATTTCGGTTCGGTTTCGGTTAGTTTTTTTGGAAATTCGGTTATTCGGTTTCGGTTTCGGTTATCTAAAAAAATTTTCGGTTAACCGAAATAATGGATGAAACCATTTTTTTCCAAAAAAAGTTGCTTTATGTGCACTCCGTGGGATGATCAAAACCGTCCATTTGATAGATCACAACTTAATTAGGTTGTGCTCAAAAAATCATTTTGATCGGATGATCCTAGCCCTCCGATCCAAGCCAAAATTTTACTTTTTTCCCTCTTTTCCTCTCACAATTCGGTTATTCGGTTATAACCGAATAACCGAATTTGTAATCGGTTCGGTTTCGGTTTCGGTTATCTAAAAAAAAATTCGGTTAACCGAAATAATGTGATGAAACCATTTTTTTTCCAAAAAAAGTTGCTTTATGTGCACTCCGTGGGATGATCAAAACCGTCCATTTGATAGATCACAACTTAATTAGGTTGTGCTCAAAAAATCATTTTGATCGGATGATCCTAGCCCTCCGATCCAAGCCAAAATTTTACTTTTTTCCCTCTTTTCCTCTCACAATTCGTGTAATCGGTTCGGTTTCGGTTAGGTTTCTCATAAATTCGGTTTCGGTTTCGGTTCGAATTTTGGGAAACCGAAATAAATTCGGTTTTAACATTTCGGTTTTAACCGAATAACCACCCCTAATTAAAAGGGTTTTTAAGACTATTTTCTCATTCTAGTCTTTTTAAGGGGGGTTGAGAGCTTAAAATGGCAAAAAAGGGTGTGCTAGGGTTTTATGTGGGTTTGGTGAGAGAGTCCGATCTTCTCTTGTAATCTCCTGTTGATAAAGTAGATTCTCTCGTTTCCTCTTCCATGGACGTAGGTTTTGCTGAACCACGTAAATCTTTGTGTCTTTGTGATTGCTTGTGTGTTTGCTTCATTTTTTGTTCGCCATTGAAATCGCATATCGCTATTTCAGGGGTATTTTTCATACTCATTCAGGATTTTGAGGAAATCCAAGATTCTAAACTCTGCGTATCCAAACAACTGAGATGTCTAAAACCTGGATTGTTTTACTTAAAATCCAAGATTCTAAAGAGAAGCAACATGGATGGCCTCCTTCTCTTGTCCCCATCCAGAATTTTGAGGAAATCCAAGATGTCCAAACGGCCACTTAAAATTCAGAGCTTCTTCAAAGTCCCGGGACCGAAACCAATGCAACCATCAGCCAACACTGCTTTTGGAATTTGGACCATTCAATTCCCGTCAAAAAGTCCAATGACAAAAATTTCAAGGAATAAAATATAGTCGGAAAATGATGGGGCCCATTGTTTGATCGTGTGATCTGAGCCGTCATGTGGTAGAAATAGCCAATGATCGTCGGATTGGTAGCTAAAAAATGGACTATTATGATTTGAATTGCCGATGATGACTTTCAACAGGCAAATCCATTGTTCATACAATCACCGTTAATTTTTCACCTTGGCCGATCTTGTCATGAGACCCATTGTTTAAACGGTAAGGGCCCGTTTGGGTTTATCGAACATGGGTTTTCTCTTAGCCCCACATGTGCCCCATGTATGTGATCAAATCCTTTGATCCAAACGGTGATTACAAGTCCGGCCATGGATCATTTTTGCATGCACATAACTTGTACTATAGAGAATTAGAGATGATCTATACCACGAATTTCAGTGTACATTTCATACAAGAGATTTTACATGTTGTGTGCGCGAGTATGTAGGGCCCACTTCATAGGATGATCCAAACCGTTCATTTGTTGGGCTATAAAATATATAAGGTGTACCCAGAAAATCATTTCCATAGGATGATCCCTGTTCAGATCGGAGGATTAGGATCATCCTATGGAAATGATTTTCGGGGTACACCCTATTTACTCTATTGCCCAACAAATGAATGGTTTGGATCATTCTATGAAGTGGGCCCATACAGTACTTCTTCGAAATACAGTAATTTTCCAAGAACATGAATAAATCTATAATCTCGTGCTTTTACTATAGTGTAACAAAAACTCCAAACCCTAGAAAGGTCGAAGATCTCACAAAACGTTTCTTGCAATTCCTTGAAAAAGTCAAGTTATGTTGTTGTGTTTGTTTTTCATATTATATAGACAATCTGTAGTTGTCTTTCCTCCGTAACATTCGGGGAGAATGTAAATCATTACGTTCATTTTTCATCTTTTGCCCAACTTTGTGATGTCCCCATTGTCACGAGTCGTCACTACTAAAAAAAAAATAAAAATGCTTTGAAGTCTTCTCAGATGCTACTATTCCAAAGTAGAAACAAAGGTCAGCTTAATCTCTTATTTATAGAAAAATACCACTTAGAATTTTCAAAAAAAGAAAAAAAAAAAGAAAAAAAAAAAAAAAAGAGTTCTAATCAGTGGAACTCTAATTGGCATTCATTTAACCAATTACAATTCTTTGAATGATAATTGTGTAATTGAATTGGGCTACACTAATCATACATGTCTCAATAAGGATGGGATGTGCTAATTACCCTTTTATCTTTTACTATCGATCACCATTGTCATGGGTAACTCAAGTAATTTCACTCTTAATCTCATTCTTCAATACATACCATCAATCTTAAATCAATGATTGCCCGCACGCAAAAGGCCTTACATCCTTGCCTTACCTTCCGGTATAAATTGAATTTGGGAGGGGAAGTGACGAAGATTTCATTGTTGGTGAGTCATTTGTTTATGAATTAAGCAATCCTACGATTTATTACCTTCACAACAGATATGAGAGTCGGACTTTGGGGATGCCAAGGGGGACTTTTTAGAGTCATGCTGACATTGAAATCACCAGTTAGTCATCGACATATACATGAATTTGAAGTCCTAGAGTTTTAATAATTAATTTTTACTATGATTCCATTGATTTGCAGGCCCTAATAAAATATCTAAGTAATATTGTGCATTTGTGGATCCTGCTAAAGTAGGCATTTCACTTTGGATAGGGTCATAGCCTCATCTGTCTAGGCCAATAATAAGTTATTTGTTAGATTGATCTGAGTAGTCGACTTGATAGGGCTTGGTTTAAATCTCCTATAGCCTAAAAATCAGGCCAACCATGGCGGTGATCTGAACCGCCTACTTGATAGGGCTTGCTTTGGATCTCCTATGGAGGCCACAAGGGATCCAAAGCAAGACTTATCAAATGGACAGCCGGATCATTCCAAGGTATGACTAAAATCACTAAATGCATCCAAGTTTAGTGAAATCTCTAGAATTTATCATGGTATCAGAGCATTAGATCATACTAGGGCCTGAGCACAACAAACGTGAGTCCCGTCCTCCGGCGGGCGGGTGTTCTAACCGTCTGCCGGTGGCCATCACTCCCCGTCACGATCACCATGGCAAGCCTACCTATGAATCCGGCCAAATCCGTCTGTACTGATGGATGGTCTATCACTATTTGCTATTCACCATGCTTGTCTATGCCCTTCTTTCTTCCACCTTTTTCTACCAGTTATCATCACATCCAATGAGAAATTTTAGCCATATACCTTGCCTCTTTAATGCAAAGGTCTTCTTCGGTGAATTATTGTTGAGAATAGAAAAGCAGGGTAGTCTTATTCCTTGCCTTTATCTGTGTCTTTTCTTATGCCTCAAATTTGATAACGGTACAACTTTTCATTCATGCCTCAAAAACATTCCCATATTTGATATTTTCACCCCATTATTCTCTTGGAAACCACCACCTCGCCTTATCTAAGACCCTCAGATTTGATGCTTACACCCGCAGTTTCTAAATCCATAACATTCCTAGGCTTGTTAGAATGCTACTAATTTTTGCCGCCATCATCTACCGTTCGTTGTCGCTCATCTTATTTTCTTTTTCTTTCAAACCCTTTTCTCTAAAATCTGCTCCTATTTCAGTTGATGTACCTTTTTCTTAAGGTGCGTGCCTAAAATAATGCTCTACTCGGTTGAGGTGCCTCGGTTTGAGGTGTGTGCCCGAGACAGTAGTTTCAAATTCTCATGAGGATCAGTATTCTAAAACCGACTCATGTTGTCTTGCCCATAGTGACCCAATCTTACTCGCCCATCGAGGCTTGTGTCTTGTCTAGCCCATTGAGGTTGTGATCTATCGATCCATTGTTTTTTTTTTTAAACCCTCTTTGTGACACATCAACAAGCTGCGTCTTATTCGGCAACCATCGTTGGTGATAATTGGCAGCAACATCAGTCTTCACCATCAACTTTCGGAAGTGTGCATCAAATTAGTGGATTTTGATTAAATTTATAATTTGGGAATTCTATTTTTCATATTTGGCAATTTTATTGTAATCAAACGTACATCGATTTTCAATCTATATACGTTTGAGGGGGCATGTTAGAATATGTGGGATCCAACGGTTGGATTGGGTTAAGATCTCACCGTTGGATCATCTTGGAGGTAGATTGGGTAAGTTGGCTAAATGAGGAGACTAGATAAATTAGGCGAGTGAATAAGAAGAGGCAAGCAAGAAAGATTAGAAAAGTAGATTTAATTAGGTAGATTTGATTAGGATTCCTTCCCTTCCATAATTATCTTGATTTCCCTTTTATGTTTATCATGTAAGTGCTCTATATAACCACACATTGATCCTCTTGTAAATGCATCTAAGAATTAGTGAAATTCCTAAATTTATCAGATGTGTCCTATCACATTTGTTCGGTAGGAGGAATGCTCTAGAAGGCGCAATCTTGTTGCACTATTACATTATGTGCCCCCACCATTGATTGATCAACACCGTCAATTTGATAGGCCATACCTAGTTCCTGAAATTATATGATATGTCTTCACTTTAGAGCCTAAGATAAAGTCAGATAGTGAGCAAAAGAGATGGTCTCAGTCGTGTGCATTTATCTTGGGGCATCAAATCCAGTATGTCCTTTAAAATTTTGTCCACTTGGAGCCTCTTGCAATGTAGGTTTATGACAGCAATTGTAATGCATAGCTCTAATCAAACTTAGGTGAGGGAATTAAGATGTAAAATTCTGAATCCTTAATAAAGGGAGTTTAGACCTTATAGGAAATGCCAATCAGTTCCTGAAAAAAAATCTCCAGCTCTTGTCATTTATACAAGTATAGAGTAGTCAACCAATGTTCAAGTTAATATTCTTGTTGCCATTTATACAAGCCTAAAGTAGACAACTAATGTTCAAGTTAATACTCTTGTTGTCACTTATACAAGCATAAATTAGCCAAGCATTGTTCAAGTTAATAGCAAGGGGCTGCCTTGATAAATCCCCTTCAAGCATGTCGTTTTGGAAATTAGACAAATGGAAAGATTTTTAGGACAGAACATCCATGCCCTTTTTGCTCATTCCAATTTCTTTAATTTCTAGGACCAAGAGCATGCTGATAAGTATGAAAGGAAGAAGGAAATCTCATATGTAGAACTGCAAGAAAATACATTGCTTAAATGAATTGGTGAGAAGATGCAATTTTCAACAGATGCACATGATTCTTAGAAGTGGGTTTTAAACTCTGTACATGATTCTTCAAAGAAAACAACAGAGGATGAATGAAAAACAGCAATTTTGGAAGACTAATGCTCAGAAACCCTTCCCGGGAGACCGTTCAGGTTTGTCTTTGATGAAAGAAAAATGAGAGGTAGATAAGGGGAAAACGAGAGAGAGATAGAGAGAGAGAGAGATAAAGAGAGAGAGAGAGAGAGAGTTTGGAGCATACCTTCAGAAACCCTCGTGGCAATAGCGTTTTTTTCAATCGATGTGGGGCTGCGCGATGATAATGCACGGACTTGAAGTTTCACCCTCGTAGGGCGAACATTCAACGCGGGGCCACGTGTTTTTTACTCATAGCGCGTGACTTTAAGTTCGCGCAACGACCAAAGGTGACTTTCAAAAATTTCGACTAATGATGTATTTGATAGTTGATAAAGACCTGCCCGACTAACGGTGGATTTTTTTAAATCCGCCAAAGACCCCCTAAATCTGCTACGAGTAACCCCCCTATCTTCAACAGTAAGTGTTAGAATTTAAAAAAAAAAAAGATAAAAGATTTGAAAAGTCAAAGATGCTTTTTCTTTTTAGTTTAAAAAATTTGGAGGGAAGATTCAAATTATGTTTCCCTCTCTTGTTTTAAAGCAAAAGACTTTTGCATGTGTGGGGACTTGAATCCAAGACCTTGGTGAGTGTGCCTGTGGTGTGTTTTCAAAACCAAAGGCAAATTAATAGTCCCACATCGCTTTGGAAGAAAATTCTTCTCATCCATATAAGATGGAGAGTTGGAGAAAGGTTTGAGCCTTCAAGGGGCTTTAGAATTTGTTGGGTCTTGGGCTTTTAGAATAGCACAAGCCCATATGTAAATCACACACACACGCGCGCGCCTCGCCGGGCCGGGTCCGTGGCCGTGGTCCGTGGTCGGGTTTGGGTATTAAATAAAAAAGGTTATTTTTATTGCCCAAAAACGGTTTTTCTTTTTACCCCATGTTTTTTATAAAGATACACCCCTTAATTGCAAAACCGTTTCAAATCTCAACAGTCACAAATATGACTGTTGGAGAGAAACGTTTTTGTCTTTTAATGGTGATTAATTATCCTCCAACAGAAAACATGTTTTGTCTTACAGAAAACATCAAAGTTTCTGTTTGTCTTCTTCCTTTCCTCCGTTCTGATCTGAGCACAGTTCTACGGTAATTCTGGGTGGACCAGTCAGCGAGTGCACGTGGACTGGAGCCAACTTTGGCTGTTTTATCTTGGAGCATCGGTTCGCGGATCCCTGTTTGCACCGGTAGGGGGCGGATACGATTCTTAAGGAGAGTGACCAGTGGCACGACTCAGCCTTCTTCTTCTCGATCTGTTTTACAGAAACGTTTTCTACAAAAGCTAAGTACTGATTTATTTACATTTCTAATTTCTGGATTCAATCAAGCCATATATCAGACCCTACTGGACAACATCTAATTGGTCCAACAATCTTAAGAATCGTATTTTTCAAATCTGATCATATGGCTTCTGATAATCCGAACCCAACTTCTGTTGATACCATCTCTGTTGAGAATTCCAATCCAACGGTTGTTCGCACCTCTGTTGTGAACAGAATTCTCAATACCATTCCAGATTTTTCCAAGATCGAACGCCTTACTGGATTGAACTATAAAAGATGGAAACAACAGATCTTGTTTGCTCTACAACAAATTGGTGCCGCTTTTGTTCTTACACAATCAAAACCATCTGAAGATTCTGCTGATTTTGAAAACTGGAATAATGCTGATTATATTTGCAAGAACCATTTCTTGAATGGTTTGTCAAATGACCTTTATAACGTATACTATTCATTTGAACATGCTGCTGATCTTTGGAATGCATTGGTAACTAAATATGATTTAGAGGATGTTGGAAATAGGAAATATGTGATAGGGAATTTTTTAGACTTTGCTATGAAAGATGGGAAACCTATATCTGCTCAAATAGATGAGTATCAGTTCCTAATTGGAGAATTGGCTAAGGAAGGTATGAAGTTACCTGACACTGTGGACCCCGATCCGAGATAGGCGGCGAGGGAACGGGTCCCAAACACCATCCGGATCATCCACGTGTGAAGGAGAGCTCTACCAAGGAACTCTCAAAACGGATGCCACCCTCATAGCATAGCACGAGTGGCGATATAAAAGAAAGAGATATGTCTCGATCCGGAACCGAGGTTCGAAACCGAGACATACCTGAAATAAACTCAGAGTCGCCATCCATGGATATGCCATGGAACCCTAAAATCAAATCCTCTGTGCAATGGATAACCAGAAATATATATGGGTTCGTGCCTGGTTACGAATGGGGAAGGTCTGAGAGCACCCCTGATTCGTCCGAGTGCAAGCACTTGGTCTCTTATGCCATTTATTATTAACTCCAAAGAAGTTTGGATAAAAATCATCTGAAATGGGAACAATCCTCAAGAATCGTCTACCTAAGCATGCATTTCCTGAGGATAAAGATAATAAACACATAAAATAAAATGAAAAATGTGCCACCTAAGCACAGCTAGGTTATGAGTGACAAACCTAAAGGGTGTCTAAGTTCTGATGTGCAAACGCATGCAAGCCACAGCAAAAGGTATAGGATCAGTACGAGAAAGTAAGAAAACACATCAAAACATATAATAACAACATAATAAATCCTAAGACTCTAAATTATTAGCCCGAGTCCTCGGATGGTCTGGTATTCATCCAAAGAAGCCTACGTATCCCCGCCTCCACGAGAATCAAAGCAACGTAGTTCTTCGCACCTATTCTAAGCTAGGATGCCTAAGACACCTAGACCTCTATCCTAGACATGATCTAAAAGACCAGACTAGTTATTAAAGTTTATTGTATGATTATTTAAATTTCAGTGAATTGTGAATTTTAGGACACCCTATATGCCCTAACTAAATGCAGGTTAGCCCTAAGCTAATGCAGGTGGTTCCTACAACCTATGTGTAACTAGGCTGTGCTTCCTAAGGAAAACCAAGGGTGGACTAGCGTATCCTACTCTAGTCATCAGTCGGCGATGTGAATCGCCAACTGACCGGACGGAGGCGCTCCTATAACTCTAGGACAAACCCCTAACTCTAAAACAATCACACAACAAGCAAACAAACAAACAACCTATCAAAAGACACAACCTAACTCTAAAACTCTCTATCTAGGAGAAACTCCTAACTCTAGAGGAAGATCTTTTGAAAATGAAGGTTTTAAAAGCTGCTTATTCGAAAAGATTTAAAATGCTATCTACAAAAGTTTGGCTGGACTTGGGATATAAATCCCAAGCTGCACTACGTACCTCGTGGAAGAGGATCAAGCCAACGTAGTTCGAAACGAACTCTCTAACTACTAACTCTAAAACACTCAACACTTTAGGCTTTTTAAGGTTTTTCAGATGTTTTTCATATTTTTAAAGTTTTCAAAAGTTTTTGAAGTAAAGAGTTTTCACCCTTTTGGTCAAAGACCTAAGGGAAAATACAAAGCAAAACCCTAGGGCCAAACCCTAGGGCAAACAGAGGAAACCCATAAACAAGGCAAACTAAACTATCGATGACAACAAAAAGATCTACAATCTCAAAAGACAAAGCTATAACAAGACTGGGCTAGTCTCCAAAGAAGAAGGAATGACAACAAGACTAAGGAGAAACTCCTTACTAACAGTAACAAAGAAGACAAATGAGCCACAGACTCTCTAATACTACAACTTAGAGGAGGAATGAGTCAAAGACTCCCAAATAACGCCAACGGAAGAACCAATGAGTCAAAGACTCCCTAGTAATACCACAAAAGAACGAATGAGTCAAAGACTCTCTAATAATACCAACTAAGAAAACGAAGCGAGTCAAAGACTCTCTAAAAGAAATGGAAATATGAGTCAAAGACTCCAATAACACTGCAAATGAGTCAAAGACTCTCTAAAAGAAAAGGAACACGAGTCAAAGACTCTAATAACACCAGCTAAGGATAAATGAGTCAAAGACTCTCTAAAAGAAACGGAAACATGAGTCAAAGACTCCCAAAAACAACAACTAAAAGATAAGTGAGTCAAAGACTCTCTGAAAGAAAATGGAAACACGAGTCAAAGACTCCTACAAACACCAACTAAAGGATAAATGAGTCAAAGACTCTCTAAAAGAAACGGAGCGCGAGTCAAAGACTCCAAAACAACCGACTAAAGGATAAATGAGTCAAAGACTCTCTAAAAGAAACGGAGCGCGAGTCAAAGACTCCAATAATGCTAATTAAAGGATAAATGAGTCAAAGACTCTCTAATAACACTACATTAAAGACAAATGAGTCAAAAACTCTCCTATAATACCACCTAAAATGCAAATGAGTCAAAGACTCTCTAATAACACCATCTAAATGATGAATGAGTCAAAGACTCTCTAATCAAGGGCTAACTCCCATGCGAATGAACTATCGAATAAGGAGAAGCTCACAAGTAAAAAGGAATAAGAATTTGTGCACATTTGGCAGAGGTAAAACACCCAGCCGGGCCGGACAGCTACCTAGCCCTAGGGTGCAACAAATGTGCAACCCAATACCCATAAGGGTAGGGGTATGAAGCCAAGCCGAGTAGGGTGTTCTCCCAAAACCAAACGACGCACAAAGAGGAGGTTTAACAAGAGAATGAGACCGGGCGGGTCTCCCAAACACACACAAAGATGGGCTCCAAGCAACCTTATCATTGCCCCTAAGGGGTAAGCAAGGCTAAGACAACTAATTGACCAAATTGGTCTCTAATTAACAGAGGAACAAACTTAGGTGCAATATCAGAGAGGATTCTACAAATGAGGCTTGCCTCCAAAGGAGGACTGCCTAACGAGACAGAGTATGTCTCCTAGTACAGGTTCTATTATCTAAAGAAGTCTAGAAGACTACGCTAGTCTATCCAAAGAGAGAAGAAAAGGGTTACCAAGTAAACTCAAATTTCCATTCAATTATTATAAAAACAAATCAAATATCCGCAAAGTAAGATCTACAACTAAAGAGTGCACAACATGTAGCAATCATAAAATGATAAACAACATTAATTAGTCCAGACCAGCCGCTGGATAGCCTAATAAAGTAAAAACAATATCAAACACTTCAAAGCCAACCACAAACCCCAATACGGGGACTCCAATGAAATCAGATGATGCCAAAGTAATCATCTGATTTCCTACACATATAATATTTCTACAAACCGCCTTGAAATCAGACGATATTCGTGTCAAGGACATCGAATAGTGCAAATCATCTGATTTCCTTCTTCAATTAAACAATTTATAAAATTAATTAGCCCAGACCAGCCGCTGGGTAGCCTAATGAAATAAAAGAAAGTATGATAAGGTTTCAAGATAGTCTCACCTGAATAATCCATTCATCACCATCTTCAAAACCTAACTCAAAGCTTAGTATAAGAAGAGTATTAGATTTTCAACAGATTATACGAATATATCAAATGATATTCCCAATTTATAAAAATTTTAGTGCAAAACATAGTTGAAAAGTGGACAGATAAAGCTAGCTCTATAGAGACACAAATTGTCTCTCTAAAGGGGAGGCTCTAAGCAACGAGGCTTGTCCCCAGAGGAGAACTGCCTAACGAGACAAAGCGTGTCTCCTAGAACGGTACTCGCTAATGAGACCACAATGGTCTCCTAGATGAAGAAGAGAAACTACCATCTAATGGTGTCTAAAAGACTAAGTAAGTCTACTAAACTAAGAGGGGAAACCTACTCGGACTAAGCAAGTCCCCAAAGGATGGGCTTGGGCTAGCGCCTTCATCGCCCTTGCAATGATAAGGGCTCTAATATTTAAGGATGTCTAAAAGACTAAGAGGGTCTCCAAGGAGATGAAACAAAAGAAAGGAGTACTATCGAGACTAAGTAAGTCCCCTTAAAAGACGGGCTTTGCACGGCATATGCTTACTCCGCATTCCTTGTATTCTGCTTTTGTACGGCATGCCACATAGAATTCAGGTATTGATGCCAGAAGTGAGCCTCCAAACCAAACTGCATACCTCTGGATAAGATGGCTGACATTGACTTCCACTGGATGCGATTTTATATCTCCACCATGTCAGGCACCAAATGCATCAAGCCTAACATCTACGATCTTCTTTAAGTCCGCTGTAACCTTCTATGGAAGTCTTTGAACATGGTCAAAATCTGGAAAGAGAGTAGTTCAAGGTCTTTTTGTATCTGATCAACTGCAATTGAATAGTTCCAGCGGAGCCTTTTGAGTGCTGTTTCCGAGGTGATAGCCCTTTGTTCAAGTTCCTTGTTAAGAGACTCCAGGTCACACCTGTCTTCAGAAAAGCTTACAAACTGCTCATTCATGTCTTGTTGCATTTTTTCCATCTGATTTTTTAAAGTCGAAATGGTGAAGAGACAAGTGGAATGCTCGTTCCTGAGGCTCTGCAACTCATCTATCACTTGTTTCTGACTTTCCTCAAGCTCCTGAATAAGAGCTTCATAGTAGCACTCCATCTGGTTCATTTTTTTCGTCAGACCTATGCAACCGGCTTTTGACTCTTCTAAGTCACTTAAAAGTTCACAAATTTTTGCTCCCATCGCATCACTAGTACCCAGGTTATGTTCTACAAGGTCAAGCACTGGAGGAAATTGATCAGGTCTAGGTCTACCTGAAGAATGAACCATGACTTCTAAGGGATATAGATCTGCGTCAGAGCCCTCCAGCCCTTCTTTTGGGGTAAATTGCTCAGACTGTACAGACATAGGTCCAAGCTTTCTCACATCTGTTACTTCCACTGGTTCTACATTTAGTAGAGAAGTTACTTGTGAGGTTCCTTCTTTAAGATCCTGCAATACATATTCCAGAGCCTTGAGGTCCGGGTGAAGAAAACCCAAGTCTCTTTCATTGTACCCCAGGCTGGTCTTATTTTGAATTGCTCTCACTTTCTCCTCCATTACTAAAACACCCTGCACCCACCTTGTCTGCAAATCATGCAATAGGCAATTCAGATTGTTTCCATTAGCATTCCTCTCAAGCTGAACCTCTTCAGAACAACCTTCTATATACTCCTCAAAACATAGTTGGGAAGCTTCTGTAAAGGCCTGCCTTGCAAGGTTCTGATTTGTCTCAAACATAATTCCTCCTCAGCCGAATTTAACCAGATTTGATTAAAAGGTCATATTAACATCAAATCTATAAAATAATGCCATACTCTTAAAAGAAAACAAGGTAGATAATCTGAGACAGAAATATCAAAAATCCTTTGATGAAAACTTTGAATATACAAAGAAAATCTTTGTCATATACCATCGAAATGATTATCAAAACAAGAAATCATCATCAGTCATGAAACATTTCTACACAATAGTAATCACGAGTCATCAGAGAGTTCTCGGAGAAGAACACCATCACAGATAATTCGCAATCATCAACCAAACTGTAATCTCATGCTATCAGATATGCCTCAATAAGAAAATTACTACAGAACATAAAGAAATGAAGTGAAACGCAAGAAAAGAAAACCTTACCTTCTCTTTTAGAACACTAGAATGAAAAGAGCTACCTCGAAAACACCAGAAACGATGACATTCGCCCACGAAATTTATTGAGATCATTTAAATTTCAATGAGACCAATTAGAATACACGAGTAGCTCAAATCTATTGAAAAATCCTCCGGATCTGAGATTCTCAACTCGAATTAGGGTTTAAAAGGGTTGATCAAAAGACTAAAAATAGAGATCAATGATAAGAGGAGAGATCTGATAACAAATGGGGTACAGTGAGAGAGAAATCAACCGGATCTCCGACGATTTCATCGTAGAAGGAGATCGAAGAAGAAAAGGAAGAAGCTAAGGTTTCGGCCAAGGATTTTTAGATCCAGATCTATTCCCTCTCTCTTAATCTCTCTTCTCTCTTTCCCTCTCTAAAATTAGGGTTTGGTAGTGGTGTACAGAGTTTAGATCTGAGAGAGTGAAGAAGGATCTAAGAAATGAATGAGCTGACCTAATGATTTTTGCCGGATTTAAAGGAAATCCGCCGGTGTTAGGGTCGGAGATGATTTGCAGAAATGGGATGGAGGTGGAGATGAGGTGGCTGGGAGAGAAGGTTTGATGGAGGTGATGGCTGAGCGGAGCCCCGGCCGGAGATGGTGCCGGAGACGAAAGATCCCCAAAATCCCCTTTTTCCCTTCTTCGTTTCTCTGTTTCTCCCGATCCCCTTCGATGGAAAAAAAAACAAAATCCCTCCTTAATTTTGAAAAATCTCAGATCTTTGAAACGAAAATCGATTTTCTCCTCTTCCTCAGATCTCAGATCTGAGATCCCTCCTCCTCTTTTCTCTCTACCGTGGTTTATAAGAAAAAGGAAAGCAAAATATTCTTCCCCCCTTATTCCCAGGGCACCCCCTAGTGCAGATAATTCATCCCTCTTCCGGATTCGCGCTACGCTCACTCCCTTGGCTCGTTCACTAAGCGAACAGGCTCAGATTTCGACAAAATTTTCTGAGGATCTGGACGAGACCCTAATCTATGCTGGGGTTAAATTTGGGGTACCCACTCACTCATTGGACGGGTTTGCAGAAAATCAACACGAACTTGGGTCCGGTCAAAATGGGGTGTCTACAGATGCCCCTCTTTGGCAGAGCGTGTGTAACACGCGAATGGCAAAGCTGAACAGACGACACATTTTGACTGACCCGAAAGCAAAGCAAATTTTTGGGTTTTCAGTTTTTAAAACGATATTCATAAAGGTAAGACTCAACTAACAATATGGAGATAGCCTCTCACTGACTCTTAACTCGGCAACTATGATATCTCAAAGAGATAGCCTCTCCCTAATACTCACGAATCAACTATCTAAACTAATTAGCAAAGATGAACAAACAGTAACAAAACACAAACAAACTTTTATTTTTATCAGGCTAAGCCAAAGTAAACATAACAATTGCTCAAAGAGCACCAACCAAACAAACAAACAAATCATTTCAATCACTCAAAGAGCTTTCATTTTTTTTTTTTTTAGAAACCACGTTGCAATTTGTTTAAGACAAGCACAAACTCAAGCACTCAAAGAGTTTTTCCTTTTTAGAAACCTGGAAAAATAGGCCAAAGACCAATGTATTGAAAATCGTCCAAAACAAGTTCAAACCCAAACACTCAAAGAGTTTTTTTTTTTTTTTTTTTTTTTTTTTTTTTTTTTTTAAATCATGCCGATCAGTCTAAAACTTGACCAATTAAAAGGGTACTCGAATATTCGAGCTAAACTCAAACTTCTAATACCCAAGGCGAGACTAAGTCTCAAGCACAGAGATAGTCATACAGATCATTGCTGAAAATAAATCTGTTTAACTATCCGAGTAACTCTGACTCCTCTCTTTCAAGGTAGCGAATCACTCCGGATCCCGCGGTTCTGCTAAACAGTTCCACATAAACCCAAATTCGTAGGTCCTGCTAAACAGTCCCCTACAAACCTCTTCGCAGATACACATGACTCCTAACACGTTAGGAAGCTGCACATTGCGGAACGATGATTAGGTAAGTCACTACGTGACATTACAATACTAATCATCAGGGTACTAAATACCCGGGAGAAGGAAGAAAAGACCAATCCGTGTAACACAGGATCGGAAATTTTCCCCTAATTTAAATCTTTCAAAATGAACGAAGAAAAGACCAAACCGTGTAACACAGGTTCGGTGATTTCCCCTATTAAAACTTTTCAAAATGATTGAAGAAAAGACTAAACCGTGCAACACAGGTTCGGTAATTTCCAATTCTATTAAATTCTTTCAAAACGACCAAACCGTGTAACGCAGGTTCGGTAATTTCCAATTCTATTGAATTCTTTCAAAACGACCAAACCGTGTAACACAGGTTCGGTAATTTCAAACTCTGTTAAAATCTTTCAAAAAAAGACCAAACCGCGTAACGCAAGTTCGGTAATTTCCAATTCTATTGAATTCTTTCAAAACGACCAAACCGTGTAACACAGAATATAGTAATTTCTTCCTTTATTGAAAACTTTCTAAAACCATGGAAGAAAAACCAAACCGTGGAACACGGAACCATCAATTTCTATCCTTATTAAAAACCTTCAAAAGGAATGAAGAATTTACCATCTTTGATCGATTTCACTAATGGGCTAGTCATCTCTTACAGAGAATAACTAGGAGCGCATAATCTTTGCTGAAAGCAAAACTCAAGTAGATTGATGAGATTTTCAGGTGCTGACTCTCTTTAACAGGTGAGAAGCATTCTGATGAGGTTTGAAGGATGCAGGAGTAGATTCTATACTCCGCTGGCAATTGAAGTTTCTGAAACTGACTCCTGAAGGTACAATTTGATCAAGGAATTCAACTCAAAGAGTATGCTCAAGCTTCTCTGGTTTCTATTGGCTAAGAATAGATATCTCAGTTATCATTGTGTAATATCTTTTATGACACAAGTCATAAAAGATGCCCCTAGTATGATGTGCTTCCATGACAAGGTCTTAAGAAAGCAGAACCGAGGTAAGTAGGAAAAATTTGAGTTTGCATGGGTTCTTTCTTTGGTATAGTGGTAAAACCAACTTCACAAAGGCTAGATTTAAGATTCTTCCTTTTTGCTGAATATTACTTGAGGCTTGATGTCTCTGGTAGGTTTGGACCAAATGTTTCTTACCCTTTCCTTGATTCTTAAACCAGGATCTACTCTAGATTTTTCTTTACATTTCGGAAGGTGTACACCCATTCTTTTCAGTGCCAAACACTTTGGATTCTAAAAGAAAACAATGATAAACAAGGAACAGACTCCTGAGGACTCTTTCAAAGAAGACTTACAATATTCAAGGGACTTGACTAAATTTTGATTCACTCTTAAATCAAATGTATCATTTTTTAAATGGTAAGGTCAGCCACTCTTAGAGTAGTCTCAAAAACCAAGTCAAGATGCTCTAATTTCCTCCATCGGGATTTCCGTCATGGTTATTACCCCCTTCGGATTGCTCAGTCTTAATGCCCCTAGTTTAAAAGGATATCAAAGTAAGTCTTGTCGACACTACTCGGATTCCAAGATCCTACCCTATGCAGTGATTGTTTCTCCGTCTTCTTGATTTCTCTCTTCAAAAGAAAGCACAACTTTTGCCTTCCAAGCTTTCGGTCTAAAAGACCACTTGTTTCAACTTTTGTTCTTCAAGTTTTCAGTCTAAAAGACTACTTGTCTCAACCTTTGCTTTTCAAGTCCTCAGTCTAAAAGACTACTTATCTCAAATTTTGCTTGCACTCAAACTTGGGAATTCTACGTAACTGAGGAACTCCTTCTGCTTCTATTCAACTCAACTTTTCAAGGAAAGTATTTGCCTCTGACTAGATTGCATCTTCAAGTTTTCAATCCAGCAGACCGCTACCCTTACTTTACATAAGTCAATCTCTTTGGTTATTGACTTAGCAAGAAAATGACTTTATCTAGGCCGCCCTTTCGGGTTTTCAACCTAGCGGGTCTTCAGACTCTCATTCTTTTCTTTCTGTTTTTCTTTTCATTCGCCTCGAACCTTTGCTTGTTTCACCAGAAGGACTTTCTAGGTGGGCTCGGGTTCAAAAGGGTTGAATACCTAAGGTTCTAAGGATTTGGACCGAATCTGGTCTAGCCAGACTACCTACGTACCCCAAAAATGGAGGATCAGGTCCGCGTAGTTCACTGTGGGATTTTTCAAAGAATGGTTTAGCATTTAGCTTCAAAATTTTCAAAAGGGATTTTATCCCAAGGTTTGACCGAACCTGAATTAATCAAGTTGCCTACGTACCCCTGAAGAAATGGGGATCAGGTCCGACGTAGTTCGGGTGCATAAATGCCCCGGGTTTATAATGTGTTTGAAAAGTAGTATTGGCTTTAAATTGTTGGCCCAAAGGGTTCCCAAAAGGATTTTAAAATGGTAGGATTTTGGCTATTAAGGCTCAAACGTCCAATGATGGCCTCCTGATGTATTTGATGTACAAGCTCTTTGCTTAAGATTTAAAGGCTTTGAAATTTTTTATTTTTTTATTTTTTTTTCGAGGAGTCTGACGGCATGTCAGGCAAAACTTCAACCACTGTGCTCCACTCCCTCTGAAAATCTTCTCTCAATATTTCATCAGCTCCACAGGATGTCTGACGTTTCCACTTTTTAAAATCTTCACTTTCAACTAAATGTTTAAATCCAATGGAGTCTTGCTCTGCTCAACAACAGGGTATTCTCCTGGTTTATCCTTATAGGATCAAGCAAGACTACCTCAAACCCCTCTAAACAGGTTTATCAATTCTTTGCGCTCCTCGGGAGATAAAGTTTTGCCACTCCATCTTTCCCGAGTTTCGGATTTCGATACCACTATCAATGGCTTCGATTTCTTCTTTAAGTGGCTATGCTCGACGCTCTTCCTCTCGTCTGACCATCTTTCAGATCTCGAGGGGAATTTCGTCTGCATTCTCATCCGAGAAGGGGGTCTTTAGTTGTTTTAAACATTAGATCTAAGAGTGAATCATAGAGTATCAAAGATACGAAATCAACAATTTTATTGAATTGAAGACTGTAAGTACATTGATGATTTTTGACACGCCTCGATGGGCTCTTCATCAGTTCTGATAGAAAACAGAACGCTGACTCTATATAAGAAAGACTAACAGCTATGACACTTCTCTCTTTCTTTCTTTTTTTAACATCTACATAACTGAACTTTTTCAACTTAGAGAAAAGAAAGTTGATGTATACTCAATGAAAGGCAAATCTAAAGACACAGGACACTTCTTCAAAAGTAGTGAACTGACACTAAAAGTTTATAGGTGATACACCTTTCATCATGAGAATGATAACTATAAAGTTCGATCCTGGAGTAGGAATCTCAGAAAAGGCAATTCCACAAGGTCTAGGTTAAATGGGGCAACCAAAGGCTTATATTGACAATGTGGGTAAAACAATAGACTGCCTGGATCAAATGAGTTTAGATATGGTCAGTCTTTTGAAAGAATGGTCTTTCGCTAAACATAGACTCTTGACTTAGAAGCACACACACTAGATCAATAGTCATGGGATAAAGATTCTGAACAAATAGAGAAAAGAGTAATCTTAAAATACACCAAAAGGTATTTTATTCTGAAAATCCAAGAAATACTGTCTATGAAGGTTAAAGAAAAATAGACAGTGATAATATGACCTACATCAACAGGGTCTCAATGAATTCTCAATCTACAGCTTTAAGTCTCATTTGAGTACAAATGTTCTTATTTTGGGTATGAAAGAGTCAGGAACGATAAACATCCCTAATCTAAATAAGTTTCGATCTCATCAATGATCATGCACTCAAAGAATACAGGTAAGATTAAACTTTTTCATCAATGATTTCGATATGATCCAAGGGTAAAAGATATATGATAGGTAAACATGGATCAATGAAAAATCAATGGCTCGGATAATAGATCATGGCCATAAGAATGACAAAAGTAGGGTAACGGACCAAATCTAAAATCTGAATGATGGATACCAACAATTGTACGATCAATATGATCAGAAATGATAGACCATGGTCATAAGGACAGCAAATGAGCTATCGGCCAGATCTCAAGACAAAACAGGTAAGGATCTAATCCTACTGAGCAATGTATGCGTGGGAATCAAGACAAGGTAGGCTGACTCCAAAGTATAGCAATCGTGCTTAACATGTTTTTGGATAAAATCCAGCAGCATAACGGCTATACGAGGAGGTCAAGGTCCAGACTAAACAAACTGACTCTAAAGAGTAGCAGTCATGCTCAAAATGTTCTGCGAAAAAATCGACAGCATAACGGCTAAACAAGAAAGTCAAGAAAATGCAAACTCACGGTTTTCCTAACTCTAAGAAATAGCGATTATGCTCAAAATATTCTGCGAAAAATTCGGCAGCATAACGACGCTAGATAAGGAAGTCAAGAAAAGGCAAACTCACGGTTTTCCTAACTCTAAGAAATAGCGGTTATGCTCAAAATATTCTGCAAAAAATTCGGCAGCATAACGACGCTAGACAAGGAAGTAAGGTAAAGTAAACTAATGGCTTTCCTAACTCTAAGAGATAGCGGTTATGCTCAAAAATATTCTGGATAAAATCCGGCAGCATAACGACTATACCAAGACTTCTCACAGCTCAATCAAAGGTATGAACAATGATTACCAGAGAAAAGTAATCAATTGATGAACTAACCAAAGGTGAGAATATACAACAATGGGTCAAACCCTATAATCAACAGATCAAAGTACAAAACCTGGCAAAGGTAAATGGCAAGCATAAAGCCACTGACTAGATCCAAATCTGAACAGAAAATGGATATAACCAAATGAAATGAATAAGGAACTCTGACTAAGAAGAGAACCCTAATATACATAATCAGTATATATATAGGTATATATATATACACACAAATCCTAACCAGGGGCACCAGCCCTAATTCTAATCTAGCGGAGTCAAGAAAATCTCGACTCAAGACAGACTGATAAGTGTACTAGGACCGAGTTGTAGCCATATAAAATGAGCTACCCTAGTCTACAAATGGGGCAAAGCTCCTAACTCTAGGCTCCACATGTGTAAGCAACACACGTTCGACCCTATATGAATGCAATACAGATGTATATAAACACAGGTACTTCCTAGTTGGATTTCACTAGGTCAGTAAGTATATACATAATATATAAAAACAAAGTAGGGCTCCGGACTCAATCTAAAGGGTACTATGCGTATGAAACATACTTAACATGAATAACACAAGTACGCCCCGTGTTATACATAGTATGCTTCATTGCTCATCGGCTGCTGTAGACAAAAGTACGCCCAATGTCTACGACTGCAGCTCTAGCGCATAGCTTGGAAATAGATTCAACAGTACCATCAGGGTGAAGACATCCCAGTCGGGTACGCATTGAATCTATCCCATGGAGCCAAGAAAGAAAAACAATGAAAGAAATAACAAAAATGATAATGCATGATGTGTAGTGTGTGAATCCCTCGTTTTAATTACGCACCTATCTGGTGCCCCTGGATTCTAACGATAGAATTCCCATTTAAAATGATTTTAGCTCAAATTTCTCCAAAGTTAGTAAAAATGGCATTTTTATAGAGTTAGGCAATGTTTCAAAAAAGTCCCCAGCAGAGTCGCCAGCCTGTGGACCCCGATCCGAGATAGGCGGCGAGGGAACGGGTCCCAAACACCATCCGGATCATCCACGTGTGAAGGAGAGCTCTACCAAGGAACTCTCAAAACGGATGCCACCCTCATAGCATAGCACGAGTGGCGATATAAAAGAAAGAGATATGTCTCGATCCGGAACCGAGGTTCGAAACCGAGACATACCTGAAATAAACTCAGAGTCGCCATCCATGGATATGCCATGGAACCCTAAAATCAAATCCTCTGTGCAATGGATAACCAGAAATATATATGGGTTCGTGCCTGGTTACGAATGGGGAAGGTCTGAGAGCACCCCCGATTCGTCCGAGTGCAAGCACTTGGTCTCTTATGCCATTTATTATTAACTCCAAAGAAGTTTGGATAAAAATCATCTGAAATGGGAACAATCCTCAAGAATCGTCTACCTAAGCATGCATTTCCTGAGGATAAAGATAATAAACACATAAAATAAAATGAAAAATGTGCCACCTAAGCACAGCTAGGTTATGAGTGACAAACCTAAAGGGTGTCTAAGTTCTGATGTGCAAACACATGCAAGCCACAGCAAAAGGTATAGGATCAGTACGAGAAAGTAAGAAAACACATCAAAACATATAATAACAACATAATAAATCCTAAGACTCTAAATTATTAGCCCGAGTCCTCGGATGGTCTGGTATTCATCCAAAGAAGCCTACGTATCCCCGCCTCCACGAGAATCAAGGCAACGTAGTTCTTCGCACCTATTCTAAGCTAGGATGCCTAAGACACCTAGACCTCTATCCTAGACATGATCTAAAAGACCAGACTAGTTATTAAAGTTTATTGTACGATTATTTAAATTTCAGTGAATTGTGAATTTTAGGACACCCTATATGCCCTAACTAAATGCAGGTTAGCCCTAAGCTAATGCAGGTGGTTCCTACAACCTATGTGTAACTAGGCTGTGCTTCCTAAGGAAAACCAAGGGTGGACTAGCGTATCCTACTCTAGTCATCAGTCGGCGATGTGAATCGCCAACTGACCGGACGGAGGCGCTCCTATAACTCTAGGACAAACCCCTAACTCTAAAACAATCACACAACAAGCAAACAAACAAACAACCTATCAAAAGACACAACCTAACTCTAAAACTCTCTATCTAGGAGAAACTCCTAACTCTAGAGGAAGATCTTTTGAAAATGAAGGTTTTAAAAGCTGCTTATTCGAAAAGATTTAAAATGCTATCTACAAAAGTTTGGCTGGACTTGGGATATAAATCCCAAGCTGCACTACGTACCTCGTGGAAGAGGATCAAGCCAACGTAGTTCGAAACGAACTCTCTAACTACTAACTCTAAAACACTCAACACTTTAGGCTTTTTAAGGTTTTTCAGATGTTTTTCATATTTTTAAAGTTTTCAAAAGTTTTTGAAGTAAAGAGTTTTCACCCTTTTGGTCAAAGACCTAAGGGAAAATACAAAGCAAAACCCTAGGGCCAAACCCTAGGGCAAACAGAGGAAACCCATAAACAAGGCAAACTAAACTATCGATGACAACAAAAAGATCTACAATCTCAAAAGGCAAAGCTATAACAAGACTGGGCTAGTCTCCAAAGAAGAAGGAATGACAACAAGACTAAGGAGAAACTCCTTACTAACAGTAACAAAGAAGACAAATGAGCCACAGACTCTCTAATACTACAACTTAGAGGAGGAATGAGTCAAAGACTCCCAAATAACGCCAACGGAAGAACCAATGAGTCAAAGACTCCCTAGTAATACCACAAAAGAACGAATGAGTCAAAGACTCTCTAATAATACCAACTAAGAAAACGAAGCGAGTCAAAGACTCTCTAAAAGAAATGGAAATATGAGTCAAAGACTCCAATAACACTGCAAATGAGTCAAAGACTCTCTAAAAGAAAAGGAACACGAGTCAAAGACTCTAATAACACCAGCTAAGGATAAATGAGTCAAAGACTCTCTAAAAGAAACGGAAACATGAGTCAAAGACTCCCAAAAACAACAACTAAAAGATAAGTGAGTCAAAGACTCTCTGAAAGAAAATGGAAACACGAGTCAAAGACTCCTACAAACACCAACTAAAGGATAAATGAGTCAAAGACTCTCTAAAAGAAACGGAGCGCGAGTCAAAGACTCCAAAACAACCGACTAAAGGATAAATGAGTCAAAGACTCTCTAAAAGAAACGGAGCGCGAGTCAAAGACTCCAATAATGCTAATTAAAGGATAAATGAGTCAAAGACTCTCTAATAACACTACATTAAAGACAAATGAGTCAAAAACTCTCCTATAATACCACCTAAAATGCAAATGAGTCAAAGACTCTCTAATAACACCATCTAAAGGATGAATGAGTCAAAGACTCTCTAATCAAGGGCTAACTCCCATGCGAATGAACTATCGAATAAGGAGAAGCTCACAAGTAAAAAGGAATAAGAATTTGTGCACATTTGGCAGAGGTAAAAAACCCAGCCGGGCCGGACAGCTACCTAGCCCTAGGGTGCAACAAATGTGCAACCCAATACCCATAAGGGTAGGGGTATGAAGCCAAGCCGAGTAGGGTGTTCTCCCAAAACCAAACGACGCACAAAGAGGAGGTTTAACAAGAGAATGAGACCGGGCGGGTCTCCCAAACACACACAAAGATGGGCTCCAAGCAACCTTATCATTGCCCCTAAGGGGTAAGCAAGGCTAAGACAACTAATTGACCAAATTGGTCTCTAATTAACAGAGGAACAAACTTAGGTGCAATATCAGAGAGGATTCTACAAATGAGGCTTGCCTCCAAAGGAGGACTGCCTAACGAGACAGAGTATGTCTCCTAGTACAGGTTCTATTATCTAAAGAAGTCTAGAAGACTACGCTAGTCTATCCAAAGAGAGAAGAAAAGGGTTACCAAGTAAACTCAAATTTCCATTCAATTATTATAAAAACAAATCAAATATCCGCAAAGTAAGATCTACAACTAAAGAGTGCACAACATGTAGCAATCATAAAATGATAAACAACATTAATTAGTCCAGACCAGCCGCTGGATAGCCTAATAAAGTAAAAACAATATCAAACACTTCAAAGCCAACCACAAACCCCAATACGGGGACTCCAATGAAATCAGATGATGCCAAAGTAATCATCTGATTTCCTACACATATAATATTTCTACAAACCGCCTTGAAATCAGACGATATTCGTGTCAAGGACATCAAATAGTGCAAATCATCTGATTTCCTTCTTCAATTAAACAATTTATAAAATTAATTAGCCCAGACCAGCCGCTGGGTAGCCTAATGAAATAAAAGAAAGTATGATAAGGTTTCAAGATAGTCTCACCTGAATAATCCATTCATCACCATCTTCAAAACCTAACTCAAAGCTTAGTATAAGAAGAGTATTAGATTTTCAACAGATTATACGAATATATCAAATGATATTCCCAATTTATAAAAATTTTAGTGCAAAACATAGTTGAAAAGTGGACAGATAAAGCTAGCTCTATAGAGACACAAATTGTCTCTCTAAAGGGGAGGCTCTAAGCAACGAGGCTTGTCCCCAGAGGAGAACTGCCTAACGAGACAAAGCGTGTCTCCTAGAACGGTACTCGCTAATGAGACCACAATGGTCTCCTAGATGAAGAAGAGAAACTACCATCTAATGGTGTCTAAAAGACTAAGTAAGTCTACTAAACTAAGAGGGGAAACCTACTCGGACTAAGCAAGTCCCCAAAGGATGGGCTTGGGCTAGCGCCTTCATCGCCCTTGCAATGATAAGGGCTCTAATATTTAAGGATGTCTAAAAGACTAAGAGGGTCTCCAAGGAGATGAAACAAAAGAAAGGAGTACTATCGAGACTAAGTAAGTCCCCTTAAAAGACGGGCTTTGCACGGCATATGCTTACTCCGCATTCCTTGTATTCTGCTTTTGTACGGCATGCCACATAGAATTCAGGTATTGATGCCAGAAGTGAGCCTCCAAACCAAACTGCATACCTCTGGATAAGATGGCTGACATTGACTTCCACTGGATGCGATTTTATATCTCCACCATGTCAGGCACCAAATGCATCAAGCCTAACATCTACGATCTTCTTTAAGTCCGCTGTAACCTTCTATGGAAGTCTTTGAACATGGTCAAAATCTGGAAAGAGAGTAGTTCAAGGTCTTTTTGTATCTGATCAACTGCAATTGAATAGTTCCAGCGGAGCCTTTTGAGTGCTGTTTCCGAGGTGATAGCCCTTTGTTCAAGTTCCTTGTTAAGAGACTCCAGGTCACACCTGTCTTCAGAAAAGCTTACAAACTGCTCATTCATGTCTTGTTGCATTTTTTCCATCTGATTTTTTAAAGTCGAAATGGTGAAGAGACAAGTGGAATGCTCGTTCCTGAGGCTCTGCAACTCATCTATCACTTGTTTCTGACTTTCCTCAAGCTCCTGAATAAGAGCTTCATAGTAGCACTCCATCTGGTTCATTTTTTTCGTCAGACCTATGCAACCGGCTTTTGACTCTTCTAAGTCACTTAAAAGTTCACAAATTTTTGCTCCCATCGCATCACTAGTACCCAGGTTATGTTCTACAAGGTCAAGCACTGGAGGAAATTGATCAGGTCTAGGTCTACCTGAAGAATGAACCATGACTTCTAAGGGATATAGATCTGCGTCAGAGCCCTCCAGCCCTTCTTTTGGGGTAAATTGCTCAGACTGTACAGACATAGGTCCAAGCTTTCTCACATCTGTTACTTCCACTGGTTCTACATTTAGTAGAGAAGTTACTTGTGAGGTTCCTTCTTTAAGATCCTGCAATACATATTCCAGAGCCTTGAGGTCCGGGTGAAGAAAACCCAAGTCTCTTTCATTGTACCCCAGGCTGGTCTTATTTTGAATTGCTCTCACTTTCTCCTCCATTACTAAAACACCCTGCACCCACCTTGTCTGCAAATCATGCAATAGGCAATTCAGATTGTTTCCATTAGCATTCCTCTCAAGCTGAACCTCTTCAGAACAACCTTCTATATACTCCTCAAAACATAGTTGGGAAGCTTCTGTAAAGGCCTGCCTTGCAAGGTTCTGATTTGTCTCAAACATAATTCCTCCTCAGCCGAATTTAACCAGATTTGATTAAAAGGTCATATTAACATCAAATCTATAAAATAATGCCATACTCTTAAAAGAAAACAAGGTAGATAATCTGAGACAGAAATATCAAAAATCCTTTGATAAAAACTTTGAATATACAAAGAAAATCTTTGTCATATACCATCGAAATGATTATCAAAACAAGAAATCATCATCAGTCATGAAACATTTCTACACAATAGTAATCACGAGTCATCAGAGAGTTCTCGGAGAAGAACACCATCACAGATAATTCTCAATCATCAACCAAACTGTAATCTCATGCTATCAGATATGCCTCAATAAGAAAATTACTACAGAACATAAAGAAATGAAGTGAAACGCAAGAAAAGAAAACCTTACCTTCTCTTTTAGAACACTAGAATGAAAAGAGCTACCTCGAAAACACCAGAAACGATGACATTCGCCCACGAAATTTATTGAGATCATTTAAATTTCAATGAGACCAATTAGAATACACGAGTAGCTCAAATCTATTGAAAAATCCTCCGGATCTGAGATTCTCAACTCGAATTAGGGTTTAAAAGGGTTGATCAAAAGACTAAAAATAGAGATCAATGATAAGAGGAGAGATCTGATAACAAATGGGGTACAGTGAGAGAGAAATCAACCGGATCTCCGACGATTTCATCGTAGAAGGAGATCGAAGAAGAAAAGGAAGAAGCTAAGGTTTCGGCCAAGGATTTTTAGATCCAGATCTATTCCCTCTCTCTTAATCTCTCTTCTCTCTTTCCCTCTGTAAAATTAGGGTTTGGTAGTGGTGTACAGAGTTTAGATCTGAGAGAGTGAAGAAGGATCTAAGAAATGAATGAGCTGACCTAATGATTTTTGCCGGATTTAAAGGAAATCCGCCGGTGTTAGGGTCGGAGATGATTTGCAGAAATGGGATGGAGGTGGAGATGAGGTGGCTGGGAGAGAAGGTTTGATGGAGGTGATGGCTGAGCGGAGCCCCGGCCGGAGATGGTGCCGGAGACGAAAGATCCCCAAAATCCCCTTTTTCCCTTCTTCGTTTCTCTGTTTCTCCCGATCCCCTTCGATGGAAAAAAAAACAAAATCCCTCCTTAATTTTCAAAAATCTCAGATCTTTGAAACGAAAATCGATTTTCTCCTCTTCCTCAGATCTCAGATCTGAGATCCCTCCTCCTCTTTTCTCTCTACCGTGGTTTATAAGAAAAAGGAAAGCAAAATATTCTTCCCCCCTTATTCCCAGGGCACCCCCTAGTGCAGATAATTTATCCCTCTTCCGGATTCGCGCTACGCTCACTCCCTTGGCTCGTTCACTAAGCGAACAGGCTCAGATTTCGACAAAATTTTCTGAGGATCTGGACGAGACCCTAATCTATGCTGGGGTTAAATTTGGGGTACCCACTCACTCATTGGACGGGTTTGCAGAAAATCAACACGAACTTGGGTCCGGTCAAAATGGGGTGTCTACAGATGCCCCTCTTTGGCAGAGCGTGTGTAACACGCGAATGGCAAAGCTGAACAGACGACACATTTTGACTGACCCGAAAGCAAAGCAAATTTTTGGGTTTTCAGTTTTTAAAACGATATTCATAAAGGTAAGACTCAACTAACAATATGGAGATAGCCTCTCACTGACTCTTAACTCGGCAACTATGATATCTCAAAGAGATAGCCTCTCCCTAATACTCACGAATCAACTATCTAAACTAATTAGCAAAGATGAACAAACAGTAACAAAACACAAACAAACTTTTATTTTTATCAGGCTAAGCCAAAGTAAACATAACAATTGCTCAAAGAGCACCAACCAAACAAACAAACAAATCATTTCAATCACTCAAAGAGCTTTCATTTTTTTTTTTTTTAGAAACCACGTTGCAATTTGTTTAAGACAAGCACAAACTCAAGCACTCAAAGAGTTTTTCCTTTTTAGAAACCTGGAAAAATAGGCCAAAGACCAATGTATTGAAAATCGTCCAAAACAAGTTCAAACCCAAACACTCAAAGAGTTTTTTTTTTTTTTTTTTTTTTTTTTTTAAATCATGCCGATCAGTCTAAAACTTGACCAATTAAAAGGGTACTCGAATATTCGAGCTAAACTCAAACTTCTAATACCCAAGGCGAGACTAAGTCTCAAGCACAGAGATAGTCATACAGATCATTGCTGAAAATAAATCTGTTTAACTATCCGAGTAACTCTGACTCCTCTCTTTCAAGGTAGCGAATCACTCCGGATCCCGCGGTTCTGCTAAACAGTTCCACATAAACCCAAATTCGTAGGTCCTGCTAAACAGTCCCCTACAAACCTCTTCGCAGATACACATGACTCCTAACACGTTAGGAAGCTGCACATTGCGGAACGATGATTAGGTAAGTCACTACGTGACATTACAATACTAATCATCAGGGTACTAAATACCCGGGAGAAGGAAGAAAAGACCAATCCGTGTAACACAGGATCGGAAATTTTCCCCTAATTTAAATCTTTCAAAATGAACGAAGAAAAGACCAAACCGTGTAACACAGGTTCGGTGATTTCCCCTATTAAAACTTTTCAAAATGATTGAAGAAAAGACTAAACCGTGCAACACAGGTTCGGTAATTTCCAATTCTATTAAATTCTTTCAAAACGACCAAACCGTGTAACGCAGGTTCGGTAATTTCCAATTCTATTGAATTCTTTCAAAACGACCAAACCGTGTAACACAGGTTCGGTAATTTCAAACTCTGTTAAAATCTTTCAAAAAAAGACCAAACCGCGTAACGCAAGTTCGGTAATTTCCAATTCTATTGAATTCTTTCAAAACGACCAAACCTTGTAACACAGAATATAGTAATTTCTTCCTTTATTGAAAACTTTCTAAAACCATGGAAGAAAAACCAAACCGTGGAACACGGAACCATCAATTTCTATCCTTATTAAAAACCTTCAAAAGGAATGAAGAATTTACCATCTTTGATCGATTTCACTAATGGGCTAGTCATCTCTTACAGAGAATAACTAGGAGCGCATAATCTTTGCTGAAAGCAAAACTCAAGTAGATTGATGAGATTTTCAGGTGCTGACTCTCTTTAACAGGTGAGAAGCATTCTGATGAGGTTTGAAGGATGCAGGAGTAGATTCTATACTCCGCTGGCAATTGAAGTTTCTGAAACTGACTCCTGAAGGTACAATTTGATCAAGGAATTCAACTCAAAGAGTATGCTCAAGCTTCTCTGGTTTCTATTGGCTAAGAATAGATATCTCAGTTATCATTGTGTAATATCTTTTATGACACAAGTCATAAAAGATGCCCCTAGTATGATGTGCTTCCATGACAAGGTCTTAAGAAAGCAGAACCGAGGTAAGTAGGAAAAATTTGAGTTTGCATGGGTTCTTTCTTTGGTATAGTGGTAAAACCAACTTCACAAAGGCTAGATTTAAGATTCTTCCTTTTTGCTGAATATTACTTGAGGCTTGATGTCTCTGGTAGGTTTGGACCAAATGTTTCTTACCCTTTCCTTGATTCTTAAACCAGGATCTACTCTAGATTTTTCTTTACATTTCGGAAGGTGTACACCCATTCTTTTCAGTGCCAAACACTTTGGATTCTAAAAGAAAACAATGATAAACAAGGAACAGACTCCTGAGGACTCTTTCAAAGAAGACTTACAATATTCAAGGGACTTGACTAAATTTTGATTCACTCTTAAATCAAATGTATCATTTTTTAAATGGTAAGGTCAGCCACTCTTAGAGTAGTCTCAAAAACCAAGTCAAGATGCTCTAATTTCCTCCATCGGGATTTCCGTCATGGTTATTACCCCCTTCGGATTGCTCAGTCTTAATGCCCCTAGTTTAAAAGGATATCAAAGTAAGTCTTGTCGACACTACTCGGATTCCAAGATCCTACCCTATGCAGTGATTGTTTCTCCGTCTTCTTGATTTCTCTCTTCAAAAGAAAGCACAACTTTTGCCTTCCAAGCTTTCGGTCTAAAAGACCACTTGTTTCAACTTTTGTTCTTCAAGTTTTCAGTCTAAAAGACTACTTGTCTCAACCTTTGCTTTTCAAGTCCTCAGTCTAAAAGACTACTTATCTCAAATTTTGCTTGCACTCAAACTTGGGAATTCTACGTAACTGAGGAACTCCTTCTGCTTCTATTCAACTCAACTTTTCAAGGAAAGTATTTGCCTCTGACTAGATTGCATCTTCAAGTTTTCAATCCAGCAGACCGCTACCCTTACTTTACATAAGTCAATCTCTTTGGTTATTGACTTAGCAAGAAAATGACTTTATCTAGGCCGCCCTTTCGGGTTTTCAACCTAGCGGGTCTTCAGACTCTCATTCTTTTCTTTCTGTTTTTCTTTTCATTCGCCTCGAACCTTTGCTTGTTTCACCAGAAGGACTTTCTAGGTGGGCTCGGGTTCAAAAGGGTTGAATACCTAAGGTTCTAAGGATTTGGACCGAATCTGGTCTAGCCAGACTACCTACGTACCCCAAAAATGGAGGATCAGGTCCGCGTAGTTCACTGTGGGATTTTTCAAAGAATGGTTTAGCATTTAGCTTCAAAATTTTCAAAAGGGATTTTATCCCAAGGTTTGACCGAACCTGAATTAATCAAGTTGCCTACGTACCCCTGAAGAAATGGGGATCAGGTCCGACGTAGTTCGGGTGCATAAATGCCCCGGGTTTATAATGTGTTTGAAAAGTAGTATTGGCTTTAAATTGTTGGCCCAAAGGGTTCCCAAAAGGATTTTAAAATGGTAGGATTTTGGCTATTAAGGCTCAAACGTCCAATGATGGCCTCCTGATGTATTTGATGTACAAGCTCTTTGCTTAAGATTTAAAGGCTTTGAAATTTTTTATTTTTTTATTTTTTTTTCGAGGAGTCTGACGGCATGTCAGGCAAAACTTCAACCACTGTGCTCCACTCCCTCTGAAAATCTTCTCTCAATATTTCATCAGCTCCACAGGATGTCTGACGTTTCCACTTTTTAAAATCTTCACTTTCAACTAAATGTTTAAATCCAATGGAGTCTTGCTCTGCTCAACAACAGGGTATTCTCCTGGTTTATCCTTATAGGATCAAGCAAGACTACCTCAAACCCCTCTAAACAGGTTTATCAATTCTTTGCGCTCCTCGGGAGATAAAGTTTTGCCACTCCATCTTTCCCGAGTTTCGGATTTCGATACCACTATCAATGGCTTCGATTTCTTCTTTAAGTGGCTATGCTCGACGCTCTTCCTCTCGTCTGACCATCTTTCAGATCTCGAGGGGAATTTCGTCTGCATTCTCATCCGAGAAGGGGGTCTTTAGTTGTTTTAAACATTAGATCTAAGAGTGAATCATAGAGTATCAAAGATACGAAATCAACAATTTTATTGAATTGAAGACTGTAAGTACATTGATGATTTTTGACACGCCTCGATGGGCTCTTCATCAGTTCTGATAGAAAACAGAACGCTGACTCTATATAAGAAAGACTAACAGCTATGACACTTCTCTCTTTCTTTCTTTTTTTAACATCTACATAACTGAACTTTTTCAACTTAGAGAAAAGAAAGTTGATGTATACTCAATGAAAGGCAAATCTAAAGACACAGGACACTTCTTCAAAAGTAGTGAACTGACACTAAAAGTTTATAGGTGATACACCTTTCATCATGAGAATGATAACTATAAAGTTCGATCCTGGAGTAGGAATCTCAGAAAAGGCAATTCCACAAGGTCTAGGTTAAATGGGGCAACCAAAGGCTTATATTGACAATGTGGGTAAAACAATAGACTGCCTGGATCAAATGAGTTTAGATATGGTCAGTCTTTTGAAAGAATGGTCTTTCGCTAAACATAGACTCTTGACTTAGAAGCACACACACTAGATCAATAGTCATGGGATAAAGATTCTGAACAAATAGAGAAAAGAGTAATCTTAAAATACACCAAAAGGTATTTTATTCTGAAAATCCAAGAAATACTGTCTATGAAGGTTAAAGAAAAATAGACAGTGATAATATGACCTACATCAACAGGGTCTCAATGAATTCTCAATCTACAGCTTTAAGTCTCATTTGAGTACAAATGTTCTTATTTTGGGTATGAAAGAGTCAGGAACGATAAACATCCCTAATCTAAATAAGTTTCGATCTCATCAATGATCATGCACTCAAAGAATACAGGTAAGATTAAACTTTTTCATCAATGATTTCGATATGATCCAAGGGTAAAAGATATATGATAGGTAAACATGGATCAATGAAAAATCAATGGCTCGGATAATAGATCATGGCCATAAGAATGACAAAAGTAGGGTAACGGACCAAATCTAAAATCTGAATGATGGATACCAACAATTGTACGATCAATATGATCAGAAATGATAGACCATGGTCATAAGGACAGCAAATGAGCTATCGGCCAGATCTCAAGACAAAACAGGTAAGGATCTAATCCTACTGAGCAATGTATGCGTGGGAATCAAGACAAGGTAGGCTGACTCCAAAGTATAGCAATCGTGCTTAACATGTTTTTGGATAAAATCCAGCAGCATAACGGCTATACGAGGAGGTCAAGGTCCAGACTAAACAAACTGACTCTAAAGAGTAGCAGTCATGCTCAAAATGTTCTGCGAAAAAATCGACAGCATAACGGCTAAACAAGAAAGTCAAGAAAATGCAAACTCACGGTTTTCCTAACTCTAAGAAATAGCGATTATGCTCAAAATATTCTGCGAAAAATTCGGCAGCATAACGACGCTAGATAAGGAAGTCAAGAAAAGGCAAACTCACGGTTTTCCTAACTCTAAGAAATAGCGGTTATGCTCAAAATATTCTGCAAAAAATTCGGCAGCATAACGACGCTAGACAAGGAAGTAAGGTAAAGTAAACTAATGGCTTTCCTAACTCTAAGAGATAGCGGTTATGCTCAAAAATATTCTGGATAAAATCCGGCAGCATAACGACTATACCAAGACTTCTCACAGCTCAATCAAAGGTATGAACAATGATTACCAGAGAAAAGTAATCAATTGATGAACTAACCAAAGGTGAGAATATACAACAATGGGTCAAACCCTATAATCAACAGATCAAAGTACAAAACCTGGCAAAGGTAAATGGCAAGCATAAAGCCACTGACTAGATCCAAATCTGAACAGAAAATGGATATAACCAAATGAAATGAATAAGGAACTCTGACTAAGAAGAGAACCCTAATATACATAATCAGTATATATATAGGTATATATATATATACACACAAATCCTAACCAGGGGCACCAGCCCTAATTCTAATCTAGCGGAGTCAAGAAAATCTCGACTCAAGACAGACTGATAAGTGTACTAGGACCGAGTTGTAGCCATATAAAATGAGCTACCCTAGTCTACAAATGGGGCAAAGCTCCTAACTCTAGGCTCCACATGTGTAAGCAACACACGTTCGACCCTATATGAATGCAATACAGATGTATATAAACACAGGTACTTCCTAGTTGGATTTCACTAGGTCAGTAAGTATATACATAATATATAAAAACAAAGTAGGGCTCCGGACTCAATCTAAAGGGTACTATGCGTATGAAACATACTTAACATGAATAACACAAGTACGCCCCGTGTTATACATAGTATGCTTCATTGCTCATCGGCTGCTGTAGACAAAAGTACGCCCAATGTCTACGACTGCAGCTCTAGCGCATAGCTTGGAAATAGATTCAACAGTACCATCAGGGTGAAGACATCCCAGTCGGGTACGCATTGAATCTATCCCATGGAGCCAAGAAAGAAAAACAATGAAAGAAATAACAAAAATGATAATGCATGATGTGTAGTGTGTGAATCCCTCGTTTTAATTACGCACCTATCTGGTGCCCCTGGATTCTAACGATAGAATTCCCATTTAAAATGATTTTAGCTCAAATTTCTCCAAAGTTAGTAAAAATGGCATTTTTATAGAGTTAGGCAATGTTTCAAAAAAGTCCCCAGCAGAGTCGCCAGCCTGTGGACCCTGATCCGAGATAGGCGGCGAGGGAACGGGTCCCAAACACCATCCGGATCATCCACGTGTGAAGGAGAGCTCTACCAAGGAACTCTCAAAACGGATGCCACCCTCATAGCATAGCACGAGTGGCGATATAAAAGAAAGAGATATGTCTCGATCCGGAACCGAGGTTCGAAACCGAGACATACCTGAAATAAACTCAGAGTCGCCATCCATGGATATGCCATGGAACCCTAAAATCAAATCCTCTGTGCAATGGATAACCAGAAATATATATGGGTTCGTGCCTGGTTACGAATGGGGAAGGTCTGAGAGCACCCCCGATTCGTCCGAGTGCAAGCACTTGGTCTCTTATGCCATTTATTATTAACTCCAAAGAAGTTTGGATAAAAATCATCTGAAATGGGAACAATCCTCAAGAATCGTCTACCTAAGCATGCATTTCCTGAGGATAAAGATAATAAACACATAAAATAAAATGAAAAATGTGCCACCTAAGCACAGCTAGGTTATGAGTGACAAACCTAAAGGGTGTCTAAGTTCTGATGTGCAAACACATGCAAGCCACAGCAAAAGGTATAGGATCAGTACGAGAAAGTAAGAAAACACATCAAAACATATAATAATAACATAATAAATCCTAAGACTCTAAATTATTAGCCCGAGTCCTCGGATGGTCTGGTATTCATCCAAAGAAGCCTACGTATCCCCGCCTCCACGAGAATCAAGGCAACGTAGTTCTTCGCACCTATTCTAAGCTAGGATGCCTAAGACACCTAGACCTCTATCCTAGACATGATCTAAAAGACCAGACTAGTTATTAAAGTTTATTGTACGATTATTTAAATTTCAGTGAATTGTGAATTTTAGGACACCCTATATGCCCTAACTAAATGCAGGTTAGCCCTAAGCTAATGCAGGTGGTTCCTACAACCTATGTGTAACTAGGCTGTGCTTCCTAAGGAAAACCAAGGGTGGACTAGCGTATCCTACTCTAGTCATCAGTCGGCGATGTGAATCGCCAACTGACCGGACGGAGGCGCTCCTATAACTCTAGGACAAACCCCTAACTCTAAAACAATCACACAACAAGCAAACAAACAAACAACCTATCAAAAGACACAACCTAACTCTAAAACTCTCTATCTAGGAGAAACTCCTAACTCTAGAGGAAGATCTTTTGAAAATGAAGGTTTTAAAAGCTGCTTATTCGAAAAGATTTAAAATGCTATCTACAAAAGTTTGGCTGGACTTGGGATATAAATCCCAAGCTGCACTACGTACCTCGTGGAAGAGGATCAAGCCAACGTAGTTCGAAACGAACTCTCTAACTACTAACTCTAAAACACTCAACACTTTAGGCTTTTTAAGGTTTTTCAGATGTTTTTCATATTTTTAAAGTTTTCAAAAGTTTTTGAAGTAAAGAGTTTTCACCCTTTTGGTCAAAGACCTAAGGGAAAATACAAAGCAAAACCCTAGGGCCAAACCCTAGGGCAAACAGAGGAAACCCATAAACAAGGCAAACTAAACTATCGATGACAACAAAAAGATTTACAATCTCAAAAGGCAAAGCTATAACAAGACTGGGCTAGTCTCCAAAGAAGAAGGAATGACAACAAGACTAAGGAGAAACTCCTTACTAACAGTAACAAAGAAGACAAATGAGCCACAGACTCTCTAATACTACAACTTAGAGGAGGAATGAGTCAAAGACTCCCAAATAACGCCAACGGAAGAACCAATGAGTCAAAGACTCCCTAGTAATACCACAAAAGAACGAATGAGTCAAAGACTCTCTAATAATACCAACTAAGAAAACGAAGCGAGTCAAAGACTCTCTAAAAGAAATGGAAATATGAGTCAAAGACTCCAATAACACTGCAAATGAGTCAAAGACTCTCTAAAAGAAAAGGAACACGAGTCAAAGACTCTAATAACACCAGCTAAGGATAAATGAGTCAAAGACTCTCTAAAAGAAACGGAAACATGAGTCAAAGACTCCCAAAAACAACAACTAAAAGATAAGTGAGTCAAAGACTCTCTGAAAGAAAATGGAAACACGAGTCAAAGACTCCTACAAACACCAACTAAAGGATAAATGAGTCAAAGACTCTCTAAAAGAAACGGAGCGCGAGTCAAAGACTCCAAAACAACCGACTAAAGGATAAATGAGTCAAAGACTCTCTAAAAGAAACGGAGCGCGAGTCAAAGACTCCAATAATGCTAATTAAAGGATAAATGAGTCAAAGACTCTCTAATAACACTACATTAAAGACAAATGAGTCAAAAACTCTCCTATAATACCACCTAAAATGCAAATGAGTCAAAGACTCTCTAATAACACCATCTAAAGGATGAATGAGTCAAAGACTCTCTAATCAAGGGCTAACTCCCATGCGAATGAACTATCGAATAAGGAGAAGCTCACAAGTAAAAAGGAATAAGAATTTGTGCACATTTGGCAGAGGTAAAACACCCAGCCGGGCCGGACAGCTACCTAGCCCTAGGGTGCAACAAATGTGCAACCCAATACCCATAAGGGTAGGGGTATGAAGCCAAGCCGAGTAGGGTGTTCTCCCAAAACCAAACGACGCACAAAGAGGAGGTTTAACAAGAGAATGAGACCGGGCGGGTCTCCCAAACACACACAAAGATGGGCTCCAAGCAACCTTATCATTGCCCCTAAGGGGTAAGCAAGGCTAAGACAACTAATTGACCAAATTGGTCTCTAATTAACAGAGGAACAAACTTAGGTGCAATATCAGAGAGGATTCTACAAATGAGGCTTGCCTCCAAAGGAGGACTGCCTAACGAGACAGAGTATGTCTCCTAGTACAGGTTCTATTATCTAAAGAAGTCTAGAAGACTACGCTAGTCTATCCAAAGAGAGAAGAAAAGGGTTACCAAGTAAACTCAAATTTCCATTCAATTATTATAAAAACAAATCAAATATCCGCAAAGTAAGATCTACAACTAAAGAGTGCACAACATGTAGCAATCATAAAATGATAAACAACATTAATTAGTCCAGACCAGCCGCTGGATAGCCTAATAAAGTAAAAACAATATCAAACACTTCAAAGCCAACCACAAACCCCAATACGGGGACTCCAATGAAATCAGATGATGCCAAAGTAATCATCTGATTTCCTACACATATAATATTTCTACAAACCGCCTTGAAATCAGACGATATTCGTGTCAAGGACATCGAATAGTGCAAATCATCTGATTTCCTTCTTCAATTAAATAATTTATAAAATTAATTAGCCCAGACCAGCCGCTGGGTAGCCTAATGAAATAAAAGAAAGTATGATAAGGTTTCAAGATAGTCTCACCTGAATAATCCATTCATCACCATCTTCAAAACCTAACTCAAAGCTTAGTATAAGAAGAGTATTAGATTTTCAACAGATTATACGAATATATCAAATGATATTCCCAATTTATAAAAATTTTAGTGCAAAACATAGTTGAAAAGTGGACAGATAAAGCTAGCTCTATAGAGACACAAATTGTCTCTCTAAAGGGGAGGCTCTAAGCAACGAGGCTTGTCCCCAGAGGAGAACTGCCTAACGAGACAAAGCGTGTCTCCTAGAACGGTACTCGCTAATGAGACCACAATGGTCTCCTAGATGAAGAAGAGAAACTACCATCTAATGGTGTCTAAAAGACTAAGTAAGTCTACTAAACTAAGAGGGGAAACCTACTCGGACTAAGCAAGTCCCCAAAGGATGGGCTTGGGCTAGCGCCTTCATCGCCCTTGCAATGATAAGGGCTCTAATATTTAAGGATGTCTAAAAGACTAAGAGGGTCTCCAAGGAGATGAAACAAAAGAAAGGAGTACTATCGAGACTAAGTAAGTCCCCTTAAAAGACGGGCTTTGCACGGCATATGCTTACTCCGCATTCCTTGTATTCTGCTTTTGTACGGCATGCCACATAGAATTCAGGTATTGATGCCAGAAGTGAGCCTCCAAACCAAACTGCATACCTCTGGATAAGATGGCTGACATTGACTTCCACTGGATGCGATTTTATATCTCCACCATGTCAGGCACCAAATGCATCAAGCCTAACATCTACGATCTTCTTTAAGTCCGCTGTAACCTTCTATGGAAGTCTTTGAACATGGTCAAAATCTGGAAAGAGAGTAGTTCAAGGTCTTTTTGTATCTGATCAACTGCAATTGAATAGTTCCAGCGGAGCCTTTTGAGTGCTGTTTCCGAGGTGATAGCCCTTTGTTCAAGTTCCTTGTTAAGAGACTCCAGGTCACACCTGTCTTCAGAAAAGCTTACAAACTGCTCATTCATGTCTTGTTGCATTTTTTCCATCTGATTTTTTAAAGTCGAAATGGTGAAGAGACAAGTGGAATGCTCGTTCCTGAGGCTCTGCAACTCATCTATCACTTGTTTCTGACTTTCCTCAAGCTCCTGAATAAGAGCTTCATAGTAGCACTCCATCTGGTTCATTTTTTTCGTCAGACCTATGCAACCGGCTTTTGACTCTTCTAAGTCACTTAAAAGTTCACAAATTTTTGCTCCCATCGCATCACTAGTACCCAGGTTATGTTCTACAAGGTCAAGCACTGGAGGAAATTGATCAGGTCTAGGTCTACCTGAAGAATGAACCATGACTTCTAAGGGATATAGATCTGCGTCAGAGCCCTCCAGCCCTTCTTTTGGGGTAAATTGCTCAGACTGTACAGACATAGGTCCAAGCTTTCTCACATCTGTTACTTCCACTGGTTCTACATTTAGTAGAGAAGTTACTTGTGAGGTTCCTTCTTTAAGATCCTGCAATACATATTCCAGAGCCTTGAGGTCCGGGTGAAGAAAACCCAAGTCTCTTTCATTGTACCCCAGGCTGGTCTTATTTTGAATTGCTCTCACTTTCTCCTCCATTACTAAAACACCCTGCACCCACCTTGTCTGCAAATCATGCAATAGGCAATTCAGATTGTTTCCATTAGCATTCCTCTCAAGCTGAACCTCTTCAGAACAACCTTCTATATACTCCTCAAAACATAGTTGGGAAGCTTCTGTAAAGGCCTGCCTTGCAAGGTTCTGATTTGTCTCAAACATAATTCCTCCTCAGCCGAATTTAACCAGATTTGATTAAAAGGTCATATTAACATCAAATCTATAAAATAATGCCATACTCTTAAAAGAAAACAAGGTAGATAATCTGAGACAGAAATATCAAAAATCCTTTGATGAAAACTTTGAATATACAAAGAAAATCTTTGTCATATACCATCGAAATGATTATCAAAACAAGAAATCATCATCAGTCATGAAACATTTCTACACAATAGTAATCACGAGTCATCAGAGAGTTCTCGGAGAAGAACACCATCACAGATAATTCGCAATCATCAACCAAACTGTAATCTCATGCTATCAGATATGCCTCAATAAGAAAATTACTACAGAACATAAAGAAATGAAGTGAAACGCAAGAAAAGAAAACCTTACCTTCTCTTTTAGAACACTAGAATGAAAAGAGCTACCTCGAAAACACCAGAAACGATGACATTCGCCCACGAAATTTATTGAGATCATTTAAATTTCAATGAGACCAATTAGAATACACGAGTAGCTCAAATCTATTGAAAAATCCTCCGGATCTGAGATTCTCAACTCGAATTAGGGTTTAAAAGGGTTGATCAAAAGACTAAAAATAGAGATCAATGATAAGAGGAGAGATCTGATAACAAATGGGGTACAGTGAGAGAGAAATCAACCGGATCTCCGACGATTTCATCGTAGAAGGAGATCGAAGAAGAAAAGGAAGAAGCTAAGGTTTCGGCCAAGGATTTTTAGATCCAGATCTATTCCCTCTCTCTTAATCTCTCTTCTCTCTTTCCCTCTCTAAAATTAGGGTTTGGTAGTGGTGTACAGAGTTTAGATCTGAGAGAGTGAAGAAGGATCTAAGAAATGAATGAGCTGACCTAATGATTTTTGCCGGATTTAAAGGAAATCCGCCGGTGTTAGGGTCGGAGATGATTTGCAGAAATGGGATGGAGGTGGAGATGAGGTGGCTGGGAGAGAAGGTTTGATGGAGGTGATGGCTGAGCGGAGCCCCGGCCGGAGATGGTGCCGGAGACGAAAGATCCCCAAAATCCCCTTTTTCCCTTCTTCGTTTCTCTGTTTCTCCCGATCCCCTTCGATGGAAAAAAAAACAAAATCCCTCCTTAATTTTCAAAAATCTCAGATCTTTGAAACGAAAATCGATTTTCTCCTCTTCCTCAGATCTCAGATCTGAGATCCCTCCTCCTCTTTTCTCTCTACCGTGGTTTATAAGAAAAAGGAAAGCAAAATATTCTTCCCCCCTTATTCCCAGGGCACCCCCTAGTGCAGATAATTCATCCCTCTTCCGGATTCGCGCTACGCTCACTCCCTTGGCTCGTTCACTAAGCGAACAGGCTCAGATTTCGACAAAATTTTCTGAGGATCTGGACGAGACCCTAATCTATGCTGGGGTTAAATTTGGGGTACCCACTCACTCATTGGACGGGTTTGCAGAAAATCAACACGAACTTGGGTCCGGTCAAAATGGGGTGTCTACAGACACATTCGTGGCTGGTTCTCTTATTGAGAAACTGCCTTTGTCTTGGAAAGATTTTAAAATTGAAATGAAGCACAAGACAAAAGAATGGACCTTAGACCAAGTAGTTGTTCGGATTAAAATTGAAGAGAAAAACAGACTAAAAGATAATCAACAAAATGCCAAAGAGTATACCTCTAAGGCAAACATTGTTGAGACTAAGAATGATGGGTCTAAGAATCTGAAACCGAAGAAGGAAAAGAACTTCAAGAAATTTGGACCCAAAAAGAAAGGAGTCTGTTTTGAATGTGGAAAACCCGGACACTACAAGAAGGACTGCCGACACCGAAAGACTGGTTCGTCCAGTGCCAAGGTTAATTTAACCGAGGCAGATGTGATTGCAGCGGTTGTGACTGAGGTAAATCTGGTGGAAAATCCAAAGGAGTGGGTTCTGGATACTGGTGCTACCAAGCACATTTGTGGAAACCGAAACTCCTTCTACAACTACACCTTAGTTAAGGAAGGGGATCAAGTTTTCATGGGGAACTCACAGACCTCAAAAGTCGTTGGTAAGGGCAAGGTCTTGCTGAAGTTAACTTCAGGGAAAGTACTTGCACTTCAGGAGGTGCTGCATGTGCCGGATATACGGCGTAACTTGGTGTCTGGTGCGCTCTTGAACAAGAATGGACTAAAGCTCACTTTTGAAGCAGAGAAGGCAATCATTAGCAAAAATAATGTGTTTGTAGGGAAGGGCTACAATGCAAATGGTTTATTTGTTCTTAATGTACTTGAAATCCTGAATGAAAAAGTATCATCTTCTTCTGCTTACATTGTTGAGTCCTTTGATATTTGGCATGGTAGATTAGGACATAGAAGTGCACCTTACATTAAAAGACTTTGTAATTTAGGTTTAATAAATGAAAAAATTGAACCTAGTAAAGAAAAATGTGAAATATGTGTTGAAGCAAAATTCACAAAGAAACCTCACTTTAGTGTTGAAAGAAAATCTGACTTATTAGAGTTAATTCATAGTGATCAAGCTGATTTTAGAAATCTTGAATCTAGAGGAGGTAAAAGGTACTATGTGACCTTTATAGATGATTACTCTAGATACACTAAAGTATATCTTCTTAGAACTAAAGATGAGGCTGAACAAGCCTTTATCAAATATAAAAATGAAGTGGAAAATCAGTTAGATAGAAGAATTAAAAGACTTAGAACAGATAGAGGTACAGAATACTCTATAACTAAGTTCTGTGATGATAATGGTATTATCCATGAAACCACAGCCCCGTACCAACCTGAATCAAATGGTATAGCAGAACGAATGAACAGAACATTAAAGGACATGTTTAATGCTATGTTGATAAGTTCTGGTTTACCCTAGAACTTGTGGGGGGAAGCACTTCTTTCAGCTTGTTATATATATAACAGGATACCTCTAAAGAAAAATGGTCAAATACCATATGATCTGTGGCATAACAAAATGCCTAGTTTATCTCATTTGAGAGTTTGGGGTTGTTTGGCTAAGGTTGGAATACCAGAACCTAAGAAAAGAAAACTATGACCTAAAACATGTGATTGTGTATTCATAAGATATGCTCAAAATAGTACAGCCTACAGATTTCTAGTTTTAAAATCAGTTGAAAATATCCTTGAATATAACACTATAATTGAATCTAGGGATGTTGAGTTCTTTGAACATCACTTCCCTATGAAGAAAGAAATTCCTAAAGAACCTAGTAATGATTCAAGAAATCAACCTGAAACTGAAAAGGAATTGGATTCTGAGTTTCAAGAACTCAGAAGAAGTAAAAGACAAAGAAAAGAAACAAATCTAGGAGATGGGATGTTCACATATCTAATAGATAAAGATCCTGTAACTTACTCTGAAGCTGTAACATCTCCAGATGCTGTATTTTGGAAAGAAGCTATTAAAAGTGAATTAGATTCCATAATAGAAAATCACACTTGGGAACTAGTGGACCTTCCACCTGGAACAAAAGCACTAGATAGCAAGTGGATATTTAAAAAGAAGCTAAGACCTGATGGGACAATTGACAAGTTTAAAGCAAGACTAGTAGCTAAAGGCTTTAGACAGAAAAATGAGATAGATTATTTTGATACCTATTCTCCTGTTGCTAGGTTGTCCACCATTAGGATATTATTAGCTATAGCTTCTATTCATAAATTGGTAATACATCAAATGGATGTAAAAAGCTTTCTTAAATGGAGATTTAGAAGAAGAAATTTACATTAAACAACCTGAAGGATTCATTGTGTCTGGTCATGAAAACAAAGTTTGTAAACTAATTAAGTCACTGTATGGTTTGAAACAAGCACCTAAACAGTGGAATGACAAATTTGATAGTGTCTTAATTACAAATGGGTATAAGATAAATGAATCCGACAAATGTGGTTATAGTAAGTTTAATGGGGATAAAGGTGTAATAGTTTGTGTATATGTAGATGATATACTAATTATTGGTACTAATTTGGACATAGTAAAATCTACTAAGAGATTTTTAATGTCAAACTTTGAAACCAAAGATATGGGTGAAGCTGATGTAATCTTAGGGATGAAGATCATCAGAAAAGAAAATAAAATAATATTGTCTCAGTCTCATTATGTAGAGAGCATTCTAAGGAAATTTGGACAATATGATAGTTCACCTGCAAAGACACCTTTAGATTGTCAGGTACACCTAAAGAAAAACAAATGTGAGATGGTATCCCAAAAGGAATACTCAAGGATTATAAGGTTCAGTGTCATATTTGATGAACTGTACTAGACCTGACATTGCTCTAGCAGTTGGAAAACTTAGTCAACACACTCATAGACCAGGACATGAACACTGGCAGACTTTGACTAGGTTGTTAAGGTACCTAAAGGGTACAATAAACTTTGGACTGCATTTTAAGGGGTATCATGCTGTCTTAGAAAGCTATAGTGATGCGAATTGGATCTCTGATTCAAGAGATTCAGTGTCTACCAGTGGATATGTATTCACCCTTGGTGGTGGTGCGATTTCTTGAAAATCGGTTAAACAAACTTGTAGTACAAGTTCCACTATGGAAGCAGAATTTATAGCCTTAGCCCTAGCAGGAGCTGAAGCCGAATGGCTCAGGAATTTTATGGCAGATGTGCCTTTATGGCCAAGGCCGGTTCCCTTAGTGTCTTTACACTGTGATAGTCAAGTTGCTTTAGCCAAGGTCAAAAGTAAGACCTATAATGGCAAAAGAATGCATATACGCCTGAGGCATAATTTGGTAAAGCAATACTTGAGTGAGGGAACAATAGCACTCGACTTTGTAAGGTCGGAGAGGAATCTGGCAGATCCTCTGACAAAGCCACAAATAAACAAGGTGGTTTATGAGACATCGCAAGGAATGGGGTTAAAGCTCGTGGCATGAACCATTAGTGATGGACACCCAACCAATGTGAAAGGAGATCCCTGGAATTTGGTTCAATGGGTACTAACAAGTCACCGGATGATTTGTTAACACTATCACCCCCTACTCCTAGATGCAAAATGATGAAAGATAGTGTTCACTGCAAATGAGAGAGGATGAGTTATAGACTCTTAATCAGATCATAACCTGTATTGGGTGGTATGTTACTTGCAGTGCATACTTGATGACTGACCTAAGTGAATGTGGAGGTAAGGCCGCTTCCTATGAGAATTTAACGAGTAATTCTCTAGAACATTCATGAGAACCAAGAGGGGAACAATGCCAAAATGTTCCAAAACTGTGAATGAATCACCAAGGAATCGAATGTAGAGTGTGGATAACAGGTTAGTCAGTTACACCCACGAGGAAAGGTTGAAGGAGTCTAACTCTACCCGTACTCGGTAATGTAATTTGTTTATCCTAAATATCGGTTGAAGTCCAAAAGACACCGGTATGAATCCACTCTATTTTCTAATATGCTCAGATACTTCCGTTTTCAATTTTCAACTGTATTTTGAATCTTGTGGGGGATTGTTAGAATTTTTTTAAAAAAAAGATAAAAGATTTGAAAAGTCAAAGATGCTTTTTCTTTTAGTTTAAAAAATTTGGAGGGAAGATTCAAATTATGTTTCCCTCTCTTGTTTTAAAGCAAAAGACTTTTGCATGTGTGAGGACTTGAACCCAAGACCTTGGTGAGTGTGCTTGTGGTGTGTTTTCAAAACCAAAGGCAAATTAATAGTCCCACATCGCTTTGGAAGAAAATTCTTCTCATCCATATAAGATGGAGAGTTGGAGAAAGGCTTGAGCCTTCAAGGGGCTTTAGAATTTGTTGTGTCTTGGGCTTTTAGAAGAGCACAAGCCCATATGTAAATCACACACACATGCGCGCGCCTCGCCGGGCCGTGGCCGTGGCCAGTGGTCCGTGGTCCGGGTCCAGGTTTGGGTATTAAATAAAAAAGGTTATTTTTATTGCCCAAAAACGGACTGTTGGAGAGAAACGTTTTTGTCTTTTAATGGTGATTAATTATCCTCCAACAGTCATATTCTCATCTATAAAAAGAAGAGAACAGCACCATTGGAGAATATAGTTTTTACAGAAAACATCAAAATTTCTGCTTGTCTTCTTCCTTTCCTCCGTTCTGATTTGAGCATAGTTCTACGGTAATTCTGGGTGGACAAGTCAACGAGTGCACGTGGACTGGAGCCAACTTTGGCTGTTTATCTTGGAGCATCGGTTCGCGAATCCCGGTTTGCACCGGTAGGGGGCGGATACGATTCTTAAGGAGAGTGACCAGTGGCACGACTCAGCCTTTTTCTTCTCGATCTGTTTTACAGAAACGTTTTCTACAAAAGCTAAGTACTGATTTATTTACATTTCTAATTTCTGGATTCAATCAAGCCATATATCAGACCCTACTGGACAACATCTAATCGGTCCAACAGTAAGTTTTCAAAAATGGTAAGAAGTGAATTCCTTTTTTTTCGCGTATGTAGGCCGGGGTTTGGTGGGGACCCCTACCGGTTTATAATATAAAGATAAAGATATATGTTACGTTAGAAATATGGGTGTAAACGAGCCGAACTTAGCCAGGCTCGGCTCGGCTCGTTAAGCTCAAAAGCTCGGCTCGGGCTCGAGCTTGGATCAACTCAGATCAGCTCGGTCAGGCTCGACCAGGCTCGCGAGCCTTACCGAGCTCGGGTTATATTAAGTTCACACCCCTCATCTTCCCTGCATAGCCCTATCTAGTGTAATTTGACTTCTCTTTTTACACTACGGGGGGTGGTCCAAGTAACAAATGGGGTTCCAAAAAAGAAGTGACATATTTTGCCTCCCCCTTTCACTCCCTGGACAAGCTTTTTAGTGTATATATTAATATATAATATATATTTAAATATATTAAATTCTTAACCAGCCGAGTCGAGCCTGGCCTAGCTTGGGCTCGGCTCGCTAAGGATTCGAGCCGAGCTCAAGCGAGCTTCCGAGCTTGAGCCAAAATTGACACCCTTAGTTAGAAATGAGGTACCATCCCTAACTCGGTACATATGAGAGAGGGAGGTCCAAAACCCGAAATAGACAAAATGCACATGGCTGGCAATTTCACTCGTGAAAATGGGGATCCGCCCTGCATGGGGCGTGGATTCCCCGATTTGGACAGGGACGGGGATTTAAGTAGGGGTGCAACTCGGGTCGGGTTGAGGCCAACCCGACCCAACCCGAGGACCCATTTTTCCAACCCAACCCGACCCAACCCAATTTCCAACCCGACTGGACCCAACCCGACCCAACCCGATTTGTAATTTCTCAACCCGAACCAACCCAATTTCACCATTTGTTTGATTTCTCCATTTTATTTTTGTATTTCCATCTCATCCTAGTCATTAGATGTTCCCCAACAAGAGGGTTAATTAGGACAACTTTCACCAAGTTTTTTATTTCTTTGTAGATTTGAGTTATATAATGACAAAACAAACATAGAAGTAAAAATTTTATACATATTGGAATTGGAAATCGGGTTTCGGGTCGGGCCGGGTTGCCTGACACCCAACCTGACCCAACCTGATTTCCAATTCGGGTTGATTTTTCCCAACCCAACCCAACCCGATTTTAAAAAAAACCCAACCCAACCCAACCCAAATTCAGGTTCAACCCGTCTGGTTCGGGTTCAACCCGACCCAAGTTGCACCCCTAGATTTAAATAATTCCCCATAGCAGGGACGGGGCGGGTATGGGAATGGAGTTGGGCCTGGCCTGCCTCGTTTCAATATGCAAGCCATCATTAGTACCATCTTATTTTAGTACTTTTTTGGTGTTTTTTTTGTGAATAGTAAACATTTTTTTTAGGCTAGTGATATTGGCACTACAATATTTTGATAAGTATATGAACACAGCTTGTCTTTTCTTCTTCATGCGCATTAAAAAGATTTTTCTGGTAGTACGCAAGGCGAGGACGGATGGGGATGGGGATTAGATATTCCCTGCGGGGAGGGGACAGAGATTCCCTGCCATCCCCGAAGTGGGGACGGGATGGGGATGGGGAATTTCTCTTCCGCCGGGGACGAGAAATGCAACATCCGGCCCTGGCCCGCCCCGTTGCCAGCCCTAAAATTGCATAGCACTAAACCTAAGAGTTCGTGCTGATCACTAATCTTAAGGTACATAATTGGGCAAGTTTAGTGGTGACATATTGGATTCTTTGTGAGTGTCTTGGGCGGGAATGCGAGAGCATTCCTTCTTTCGAACCGTGGTGACCATGGTTCACCTTCAGAGTCGGAGTCAGTTTCCGTAGATGTTTGAGAATCGCTTATCAAATTTACTTGATCCCATTTGGTGTGAGTTAAGTTCCTTTGTTGATAAGATTTACAACAACATTAATCTCAGAGTATTATGCAAAAACTCTCCTCCAACCATGATGACTAGATTCTAGTTTTGGTTCTCTCAACGGCGATCAGCTTAGGCGATGATGATGCTCTTCCTGTGATGCTTTAAATCTATGAAGCGGTGCTATTGATCTACTGAAGGCTTACTGGCTAGATTGATGGAATCACAGTCTCTCTCTTCTTAAATCAGAAACTCCTCAAGTGACAGGTTTAGAACTATATTTGTCTTTCACGTCTTCTTTTCTGTTTCTTTTTTTATTTGATAGGTAAGCTAGGATTTGACATAGACCCCTACCGGTCTATTTAAATGAAAAAGATGAAACAGTCAGCATACAAACTCTAACCCTATTCCAAGAATAGGGATACAAACTACATATTTGTCGTTCATGGCTCCTCGCATGAAGGAGACAGAGAAATATATAGAGTATTTAGGACTTGGCTAGAAGTCCTAATTACACCATACTTGCAAACTAATATAATTAGATATAATTAGATATGCATGGTGGATGCTTCACGAGTCCAACGAGGCATTGTCGGCCATGTCCCGATCCGTCAACCCTGAAGAGATGTTTCCAACAGTAGGTGGGTGTGAATATGCCAAGAGAAAAGAACCATTTATTTCCTACGTATTGCTATAGATGGGCCATGGAAAAAATTAGAACTCTTATTGGACGGCTCTAACCCTCCAATTCGCAAAGGCTTTCTATAGATTGTTGCTTCTGCATTTTCTCATTGTACCGCCAGGGGCCACAATTCTTGTGCTTTTGTCCGCTTCAAAAATTGTCTCAAGCTTGCTGCTACCGACTACCAAACCGAGTGGGAAGCCTAGCGAATCACTGCACACCACATGGCAAAGGGAGGGGTAGTTTTGTCATATTAAGAAAAAGAAAAAGAATTAGGATTAAAGGCGAGTAGTTGCCAAAGTGTTAAAGAGGCTATCATTAGCCCCGATTGGAAGTAATACACTAGACAAATTATCTCAAACCCAAAACACTAAAACCTTAACTACTTTAGGTATCCAAACAATATGACCCATGATATATCTAGGGCAGTGATAAATCAACTCCCCAAATTGATAAATCGACTCCCCATGTGTCTTTCTCTCTCCTCTTATATCTAAGGGAAATGTTATATTCATCTGTGTTCTTCCCGGTTCACCCACTTGCGGTCTAAAATGATTAGGCATAAATATAATAGAGGAGACGGCCCATATAATAGAGGAGACGGCCGAGGGGAGAAAAGGGGACAAATATATCACTTCCCTCGTCTATTTATATACTAGACAAATTACCCTAAACCCTAAAACCTAAACTACTTGTAGTAACATTGGTTTATGGATGAAAATCGAGAGCATTGTACTGCTATTAGCCGTTTCTTTGGACGTAAAATGTGTAAAACAAATATTACGAAAAAAATGGGTACAAAATTTCTTTTTACGCCCATTTTGTGGTTTTACATTCAAAGAAATGCAGCTTCAAAAGAAGACTTTGACAAAAGAAAAAACTTGGCCGACATATGATAGGACTACGTCACACAATTGCTACGTAGCAAAGTTCAACACAACATGGTGAAAGATATTTCTAAGAAAAAAGATATTTACAATAAAAAAGAAGACAAAGATATTTCTAAGAACCCTTCAGGTACCGACTTTGCAAGACCCACCAAAGACTAATTTCATTAAGTTATAATTTAGGGTTGAAGTCTTTGACACGGTTCTTGCCCTAGCTACCTCTTACTTCTCTCATAAATAGTCCTAGTCCCACTACGCCATAGTATAAAGCCATTCCTTCATAGAGAAAGTCTCAAATATCATAAGCTAAGTAGCTTTCCCGGCTGTCTCGTGCTTTACTCCTCTTGCCGTCCCAAACCAGAGAAGAACAAGTAGCAATGGCTTCTAACCATTGCTTGAAGACACTCATCTGCCTCGCTTTTACACTCGCACTCTGCGTGCGAGGCGCCCTTGGTAAGTACATATTCCTTGCCTAGCCACGCCCTTTTATTTTTTGTTTGTTATATCACTACAAGAACCGTAGTATCTTCTGACAACCTTTTAAATACTACACGACAAACAAGTAGAGCGCATGTTCATCAAAACACTCTAGCGCTTAAATCATTTCCCTTTATTTAATAATCAAATATGTTCAAGATCATGTTAGTTAATTACTACAATTTTTATATTTTCATTTCCTCGTCATGGAAAATTTATTCATTTTAATTAATTTTGATTTCCCTGAGGTATTTGTGATAAAATATTTTAATAAAAAAGGAATAATCGCATCCGAGAAATTATACACTGCTTGGCTTGTGGGCAAATATGTAAACTACGCCCAAAAGTTTTGTCATGCATTTTGCAAGTGATGAATTAAAAAAAATAAAAAGAAAAGAAAAAAACAGGGAAAATTACATTTACACCCCCTCTAGTTTCGGACACATCCACTTCTACTCCTATAGTTTAAAACGTGACAACTACACCCCTGTAGTTTCAATTTGTATTAGGCTTCTCAGTTGACGGTTCTTCCATAGATTGAAGGGTTAGGATGATCCGATGGAGCTGATTTTTGGGGCACGCCCTATCTATATCAGGGCCCATCAAATGAACGCTTTGGATCATCCAAACAATGTTGGCCCATACCCGAATTCAAACACTACCAAAAACACAGTGGGCCCAGATTGTTTGGACGATCCAAAGCGTTCATTTGATAGGCCATGACATAGATAGGATATAGCCAATGATCCACGATCATTCAAAAAAGATCACAACCTCAAATGGCTAAGATTATCTATAGGAATAATCTTTTTTCCAGGTGTGGGGGGACTAATTCCTTTTTATTTATTGAGTATGGAAATTCCATTCTCAAATTACTTGACTTTGACTTCGGAAAAATATCATCAAATTAATTTGGGAGATGAGTTTTTCGCCCGCCTGTAGGATAATGATTCCTTTTTATTTATTGAGTACGGAAATTCCAATCACAAATTCCCTTGACTTTGACATCGTAAAAATATCGTCAAATTAATTTGGGAGATGAGTTTTTCGCCCCCCCCCCCCTTAGGATAATGCGCCCCCTTGTAATTTTTGGGGAATGAAATTTGAACGTTCTGTTGCCTTTTTTTTTCAGGGGCGGTCACGTGCGAGGACCTCGACAAGAGCACGTGCGCATTTGCGGTATCATCAGCCGGCATGCGCTGCTTGCTGGAAAAGCACGTGACAAGAGGACAAAAGGATGAGTACACGTGTCGAACATCAGAGATCACGGCGGACAAATTAACGAACTGGATCGAATCCGATCAATGCGTTGAAGCTTGTGGGGTGGATAGAAATTCTTTGGGAATTTCTTCGGATTCTCTGTTGGAATCTCATTTCACCAAAAAGCTCTGCTCTTGTCAATGCTACCAAGGCTGTCCCAACATTGTGGATCTCTACTTCAACGTAGCCGCCGGTGAAGGTAAGCTAAAATCAATCTGAACCGTTCATCTAGTGGAACGTAGATAGGATCAAAGATGATGAAAAAGTCATAGCAATTGAAATTAAGAAAAAAAATCAAAAGACGATCTCCCATGTACATGTGGCTATGCGGATCCCATACTCCCCCTATGCCATAACCCTGTTATGGGAGTACCATTTAGTTAACCTATGCCTATTTGAGCAGCCTCGGTTAAACCTATCTTTCTTCGATAAGAATCGTTACTATCTCTATAAAGGGTCTTCCTCCGAGTGAAATTCAATATTGAGACCTGAGGCCAACTTCAATTCACCAAACGCAGGATTCAATATTGGGACCTAAGGCCAACTTCAATTCACCAAACGCAGGTTCATCTCGCGTAGTGATTGTGGATTGATGCGTACAAGGATATTGAGTAGGCGGTGTAGATGGTGTTATTCAATAAATAAAAATATAATTTTTTTTTGAAAATATCCAACACATTGGATGGATGACCCAGATCAACCCACACATGATCTCACCATGTATGGTGTGTAGATGGTGTTATTTTCATACAATTAATGATATTTATCTTCTTTTTTTAATTATTTGTGTATTTATGTCTAATTACTTTTAAGTTATTTGATTTTGTGTTTGTTTTATAGGTGTATTTCTTCCAAAACTCTGTGAGGCACAAGGAACAAATGCTCGGCGAGAAATGGCCGAGATCCAAAGCTCTGGCATAGTCGCACCACTACCCGACTCGGGTTTGCCTCGGAAGCTTGTGGCCTTGGCTCCCACAATGTCCCCACTCTAAATTTTATGTCACATAATTTTTGTATAATGTGTATTGAAACAATAAGAGTTGCAATGAGTGGAGCTCTAAGCACCTGGGTCGAGCGTGCCTTCATGGGGGCAAGTGAATACGAGTCACTTAAATTTTTCTCTTTGATTTCAACACATTGGATGATTGATTTAGTCTTAAAACACTGTTGTGTTAATGTCAAGTAGAATAGTTTGGTTTGTGATCTCATGTATAGTTTCCACTTGTGGATGGATTGGGAGTGTATTATTTGATAGGATATATTTAAAAAAATAAAAATATTGCCTCTCTGGTAAACCTTCTTGTTGGCATAGGTGGAATGGTGGACATTTGATTAGGAAAAGGGAGAGAAAAATGGGTGCTTTGTTAGAATTACCTTGTATAAAGCCTCGTAGTTTTTGTTTAGGCTCTGTTTCTTTTGACATCAAGTTGGGCGTCAAACAAATTTCACTCATTTTTAAGGGGAAAATGAATGTAAAATTTAAAGAAACGGAGCCCTTAATGGAGATGATATTAACACTCTTGTTTTTCTTTCGCAATATTACCAAAGGGCCGTTTGGATACGCGGATTTTAGAACCCATAATTTTTTCAAAATTGTAGCTAAGATATAAGAGAAAAAGCGGACCAGCCGTCGTTCTTGACTCGTTTTGTACTTCTCGCCCTTCTTTCAGTCAGTAAGAGAGTAGCAGATCCTCCCATATTTCTAGGTTTTAGAAACATCAGGATGCATGAGAGATTTTTAAAACATGAATTTCTCACTTAAAATCTAAGAAATGCTGTCAGGACAGCACACAACACCTAAGTGTGCGTTTGGATTGTTGTAAGTTTGTAACCCAACGTTGTAATCGGCACCATACTCTTATTCCACTTGATCTCGGTGTTTGGTTTAAAATGAACGGAACTAGGACAGAAATTTTTTTACTAGGAGAGTATTAAAGGGGGGGAATATATAACTTTCCAAGTCCAATGGTCCACAAAAAATTAATATATACACTAAAAGGGTTGTCTAGGGAGTGAAAGGGGGAGGCAAAATATGTCACTTCTTTTTTGGAACCCCATTTGTTACTTGGACCACCCCCCGTAGTGTAAAAAGAGTAGTCAAATTACACTAGATAAGGCTGTCGATAAGGCTCGATAAGGCTGATGGGTGTGAATTTAATATAACCCGAGCTCGATAAGGCTCGCGAGCTTGGCCGAGCTGAGCCGAGCCCGAGCCTGGTTTGAGCCCGAGCCGAGCTTTTGAGCTTCACGAGCCGAGCCCGAGCCGAGCTTTTGAGCTTAACGAGCCGAGCCCAAGCCGAGCTCGGCTCGGCTCGTTTACACCCCTATTTGTGGCTCACGTTTGGGATAAAAAAGGCACCTTAGATGAGGAAGGAATTGGAAGGTAATAATATTTTATTCAAACTTTTGACCCAACAACATACATAAATTCGATTTTTTAGGTGGGATTTTCTAGGCGTAGAGACTTTTCGTGGTTTGGGATAAAAGGTAACCTTAGATGAGGAAGGTAATAATATTGATTGAAACTAAGCCCGCTGTTCTCTCCTCCCATAATGAGCCTCGTGACAGATTAATGGGACTAAGAAAGTGTCCAATGGAACACAGTTGTAATGATGGTAAATGCTACAATACCAACAACAGGTGTGCTATTACTGTTGTTTGGACGTCCTATGTTGTGGACGGGCCTTAATGTTACTTTACGACCAACTCCATAGAATGATCCAAACCATTCATTTGATGGACCACAATGTAAATAGGTTGTGCCCCAAAAATCATTTCCGTAGGATGATCACAACACTACAATCTATAGAGGTTGCATAAGATGTAGTTTCTATTTAGATCGGAGGGCTAGGATCAGCCTATGGAAATAATATTTTGAGACGCAACCTATTTACGTTTATGGCCCATCAAATGGACTGTTTGGATTATCCTATGGTGTGGTACGGGCAGGGCCTACGTTGTTCAAAGATGGGCCCACCATTCCACCAACGGTTTTCTGTTGGGCCCACCAACTGTTCTTGTTGTGTGTGTGTGGGGAGAGAGAGAGAGAGAGTGAGAGAGAGAGGTCATATGGTGGGAAAACGTTAACCAGCCGTTGGGGGGGGGGGGGGGGGGGAGATATCAGCGCCCTTTAGTTTTTGGGCCCACGAAGGGTTCATGTAGAGAGAGACGGTTGTGGCTTCACAAAAATCACAACTGGTACCAGGAGGCGCATTTATCATAGAAGGGGGCAAAATTTTCAGCCCCTTTAAATTAATTTAAATTTGACGGAGAGGGTAATTTGGTTTTTCACATATTGAAAGTGCTTTTAAACCCTAGAAAGGTCAAAGCTCTCCCAGAAACGTTCATTGGAGTGCCTTGAAAAGTCTTAGCCGTATTTCACACCCCCCCAACCATGTGCTTGGTCTTTGCTCCGTGACATTCGGGGAAAGGTAAAAGTACTCTATTCTCCCTCCTGTTTTCACCGATTTCCTGATCGAAGTCCTTCTTTTCACACCAGTCTTCATCAGTCTTCATGCCTTGTAAGACCAGCCAAACCATGTCAATACTATTCCAAAGTAAAACAAGTGTTAGCTTCCTTACTCTGCTATCTCACAAGACCAATATTAGCCTTCCTTGAAAAGATGTGGTTTTATTGAAAAATATAATGTTTGTACTACCAAAATATGATATGGGATATGTTGAATATTATTAGAATTGTAGGTGGAAACTGAATTGTTACCTCCGGCCATGATAATCAGATGGAATCAACAGACAATGCACACGATCCGATGTTTGAAGACGCTCCCAATGAATATGTGTGTATCAAAACTACACACTAATGATAGCTTTCATATAGGGTATAATGTTGCATTTGCGAATCAAATAAAAAACCTGATGTTTCAAGTTACGAATTTGAACCCTTGTTGAATAGTAATGAAATGATGATTAGTGCATTAATCCCTTCTTCATGTTAGCGGAATCAAGGACTGTGACTAATCTTTTGAACCAAGAGAAGTGTGCCGGCCCACCCTTCACCTAGTGTAATCCATGGGACCCACTATAACATAGGGAGAGGGGGAGACCTGAGAGGGATTGAGTGAGGAGAGGTGAGAAAAGGTTGAAAAACAAGGGAAAAAATTTCACTCAAAATACAATTTATTTTTACCTTATTTTTTTAGCCACTTCTCACCTTCTCACACCATCTCGCCACTTGAAAAATTAATATTTCGAGGGGAGGGGGGGGATTGCCAAACATGGCCTAATTATCATAAATTCTAAAACCTAAACCCTAAACATCTTGTAGTAGGGTTGGTTTTATGAAGATATAAATCCTAGCTAGTACAATCAGTTATAATAACTTCGACAAACAGGTTAAGATAGCATATATAGAGAGATTTTCTAATTATACGAGATTAATTAGGGATTTGCTAGCATCCATTGCAGACGGCATTTCACGGATGGGCTGTTGCATGTGACAGCAGCCACCCCGTGAACACTTTTCAGCAGATTTTGTCTTTATTTACGGGGTGGCTGCTGTCACATGCAACAGCCCATCCGCGAAATGCCTTCTGCGATGGATGCTAGCAACTCCTGATTAATTATCCTAAACCAAATAACCCTAATTCTCTTAAACCCTAAACATCTTGTAGTAGGGTTATTTTTGTGATGGAAATAGAGATCATCCTCTTCCTCACACTATTAATTAGAGTAAATTCGACGGACTGGGATGGATAACATTGAGAAATTTTCTAATTATACACAACTATTTCCAAACCCCAAACCTTAAACCCTAATTATCTAAAACATTAAACCCTAAACCCTAAAAATATCTTGGAGTAGGGTTGGTTTTGGAATGGAAATGGAGACCATGGTCTTACTAGTACTCAGTTGAGTAATTTCCACGAATTAGGCGGAGAAGATTACTCAAAGACTATTGAATTATAATGACGACTACAACAATATAGAGCCACGTCACACCAATGTAACGTAGAAAAGTTCAACACACCAATGTGAACGACCTTTCTAAGGACCCGCCAACTTTGCAAGCCCCACCAAAGACTAATCTCACTAAGCTTTAAATGAAGGTTTAAGTCCTTTTCACAAGGTTCATGCTAGCCCTAGCTACATCTTACTTCTCTTATAAATACTCCCATAACCTCAAGTGTCTAAAACCATTCCGTTAGAGAAATTAAGTCTCAAAGATCATAAGCTAGTATCTTCCCCTCCTTACTTACCTTTCTCTTCCCAAACAAGTTGAGAAGGAAAAGGTAACAATGGCTTCTAACCATAGCTTGAAGACCCTCTCATGCCTCGCTTTTGCACTGGCACTATACGTGCCGGCCGCGCTAGGTACCTACATGTTCTTTGTCACCTTGCATTTAGTTTTTTTTATAACATTTTTATTTAAAAACTCACAATTTTGTAGGTTATAAATCATTTTTATTTAAAAATTGTCTGTTTTTAGGTTTTAAGAAAACTTTTGTTTAAAAAATTGCATTTTTTGCCATTATTTAGTAGCTAATCTAGCGCTTGAGATATTCATTGGCTATTGGATGGATTAGATTTTGCTAATTCCCAAACCAGAATTTTTTAAGTAGCTTAAGACCCTTTTGCGAGAGTAAAAGTTTTCATACCTATCATCTTTCACTTTTACCCTAGAGCTCTGTTTTTTTATGGGTGTAATACAAATTTTAAGCCCATTTTTTCACTTAAAAATGGGCATAAATTTTGTTTTACACCTATTTTACGCTTATAGAAAACACAGCCTTAGGGTCCATTCCAATCGAAGTAAAACTGTTGTAAAATATTTTCCCTAGTAAAACTTTTACACGGTAAACTTTTTCCTAGTAAAGTTTTCCTTATTAGTTATTCCATTGCACAGATACTGTGTTTCAACGAGATGGAAAAATCACATACATTGTTTCAATAACCAAAGTTCTATATTTATGGCAATTAACGGACTGGTTGCAGGTGCTGTCACGTGCGAGGACCTCGGCAGGAGCACGTGTGCATTTGCAGTATCATCAACTGGCATGCGCTGCGTGCTGGAAAAGCACGTGACGAGAGGCGGAGAGGATAAGTACACGTGTCGGGCATCGGAGATCACGGCCGACAAATTAACGAACTGGATCGAATCCGATCAGTGTATTGAAGCGTGTGGCGTGGATCGAAATTCATTGGGAATTTCTTCGGATTCTCTGTTGGAATCTCATTTCACCACAAAGCTTTGCTCTTGTCAATGCTACCAAAGATGTCCTAACATTGTTGATCTCTACTTCAACCTCGCCGCGGGCGAAGGTAAGCCGAAATCATAACCATACATGTGGCTACTTGATGGATGATCGAAACCGTTCATCTAGGGGACCATGCCAAGGATCGGACATGGTGAAAAAATTCGTAGCAGTTGGATGATCCTAACCATCCAATGGCCTTCAAATACACACTTAAAAATAACAAAACAAAAATGAATCTAAAATCATTTGATTCCTTGATTAGGTTCATTCAATTGGTGGGAGTTTTGTACCCTAGCCAAGATGGTGGGGTCCACTCCAAATATGGTCCAATTTTCGATCAGATGATCTATTTATCGGACCATCTGCACCGTACAAATTGATCACTAACTTCATCCAGTAGGACCCACCATGGAGGGCCCAAACGCTAAATTTCTGATGGGTAAAAATGAATCAATTCAAATGCCCAAAAGCCCATTTGACGGATCGATCGATGCAATTTTGGGTCGTGACCCATCTAGCATGAGGCCCATTCGACGGACGGTCTAGATCGAGACACAGGTGGCCTCATCTACAGTGTAGATGGCTCCAATGATAAGAAAGTGATTAAGTGATTTTCATATTAGGATATTTATCATTTTTTATTAATATTAATTTCTTATCAACGTCTAATTAATTTTAATTTGTTTAATTTGCATTTTTTTTACAGGCGTATTTCTTCCAAAACTCTGTGAGGCACAAGGATCAAATGCTCGTCGAGAAATGGCTGAGATTCGAAGCTCTGGCACACCGGGACCTGAGTCTGGGTCGCCGGTAAAGCTTGTTGTTGCCACCCCGCCTGCGATGTCCCCATTCTAAACTGTGTTACATAATTTAGAAAAACCTCATATAATCATATGTGTATTTAAACAATAAGAGTTGCAATTACCAGCTCGAGTGTCTGGATCGCCCGAGTGCACCCGCATAGGAGCCCATGCGAGTTCGAGTCAACTCGGGATTGTTTTTCTATTTGATGTGATAAATTAAACTCAAACAAAAATCAAGAATATTAAATATTCGTTGTTAAAAGATTTTTATCTTAACATTGAGTTGGATATTTTGGTTTGTGATCACATGTGGATGTTAGGCTTTTGGTATTTGAATACGAGTTTTTATATGATCTCTTTGGAGTTTTTATATGTGAAAGAAAATAATATCATTTCGGTGAATGAAAACCCTTTTGGATTACTGGAATCAGGGCTGGAATCGGTATCCTATTCTAGTTACGATGTTTGGTTAAAAAAAATATATGAACGGAATGGAGGAGTGGAAATGATACCATGGCCAAACTAAAGGAGTGGAAATGCCATAATCTATTTCCCACCCCATGAGTAGGGCTGCAACTCTGGTCGGGCGGGTCGGGTTGGATTTTTTTTTTTTTGAGGAAAACTCTTATTTGGCAAGGCAACTCAACTCATAGAAGTAGAAAACTCAAGCATGGCAAACTCTTTAGTGCATTAACTAATAACTAGTCCAAAGAGAATAAATTGATGCATTACCAAATGAAAATTATTATACTCATATGAGATAAACAACAAACTATTTAGTGCATTAACTATTTAGTTCAAACTTGAAACCCTAGAGCTAAAGGGGGGAAACGAACAAAAGATGGAAAGAGTCCATGTGATTGCGTGCGTGCGTGAGTTTTACTTTTAAGTTTACACTTTTAAAGTAACAAAGTTTTAGAAGAAAAATACATACTATAACTTAAGTAACTCGGGTCGGGTCGAGCCCTTTCAAACCCGGCTCGACCCAAGATTCATGCGGGCTTTTGGAGCGTAGACCCGGCTCAACCCGAAACCCAAGAAACATGAACCCAACCTAAGATATTTTCGAGTCGGGTCGATGCGGGTCGGGTTTTACCCGACCCAAGTTGCAGCCCTACCCATGAGGTGGTATTCTGATTCTGTCTTGATCCGAATGAATTTTTATTGAAATTTTTTATTTAAAATTTTCCATTCTGTTTCCAAGGTGATCAGAATACGAATTGAAATAAGATACAGATTAGATTCTGATTCATGATTATGGCAATCCCAACACAGACTAATTGAAGAAATAGTTGGTAATGGTGGATGGTGCCCGAAAAACAAATTCCAACGTTTCATAACTCACTGAGTTTACTTGGGTATATATCAATTGAGTCGACTTTGACAATAGTTGGAAGAATTGGGTAAAATGAAAAAATTAGGTGAATTTTTAATAAACTCGACCGAGTTTATGACCAATGCAGTCGATCTGTCAAGTTGCAAACTCAATAGAGTTCAGACTGACTCTAAACTCATATGACAGATTATATATCATACAGAACTAGTCAGAAAGAAGACCTGCGCATACGGAACTAGTCAGAAAGAGAGTCGGAGTTGACTCTGAGGGAGTCTCCGATGCTTTAAGTCAGGAGCGACAGCAACTGTACGTGCTGGAGAGAATCGAATGTTGAGAGTCATCGCTAACTCACAACGCGGTGCCGGAGGGGCCGGGCCTGCGTGGGCACGATGCGGACGTGGGCACACGGTGGATGTGATTGTCCTACTCAAACTAGGTTGTGTGGATAGAGTCCTACTTAGATTAGGATTTGTTTAATGGTTTATAAGAAGTTTCTAATTTGGGTTCAAGGTGATTTGATCCTTGTTTTCTGCAAGTGGTATCAGAGCCACCGGTCTGGGATCGGTGTACGGGCGTTCGGTTCATCTGTCAGGGACGGTGAACGATCGTCGCCACTAGTCTGGGACTAGTGAACGAAAGCCAAAGGAAGAAGATTAGAACGTCGGTCAGGGACTAGTGTTGGTAAGCGATTGAAGGTTGGTCAAGCCTCCAAGGATGAGATCCGACACGTCTGCGCTCCGGGATCAGACGTAGAAGTTGAAGATCTGGGATTCAACTTCAAGTTTGTCACTCGTCAAAAGAATTGATCAAAGAGATGGATTTCGCCAATTCGATCAATGGGGTTGAGAAGTTGAATAATACGAATTATTTGTATTGGATATCTTGCATAGAGTCGTATCTCCAAGGGCAAGAATTATGGGAGATTGTGAACGGTGCAGAAACCACTTCTCCCACTGGAGGTGTCGAAACCTCAAATGCTTTGAGGAAGTGGAAGATCAAAGCCGGTAAAGCTATGTTCGTGTTGAAGGCAACCATCCAGAGAGATTTTCTCGATTATATTCGAGATGCCAAGACTCCAAAAGAAGCGTGAGATGTCTTTGCCACTTTGTTTTCAAAGACAAACGACGCAAAACTCCAGATGCTTGAGAACGAGACAGGCTCTGTATCTCAAGGGAATATGACGATTCCCGAGTATTTTATGAAAGTGAAGAAGATTTGTCATGAAATATCACAACTCGACGAAGAGTCCAGAATTTCAGAGACACGGATGCGGAGGATTATTATTCGGGGATTGAAACCCGAATATAGTGGTTTCATCACAGCAATCCAAGGATGGCCAACTCAACCAACGTTAGTAGAATTGGAGAGTCTCTTGGCGAATCAAGAGAGTCTAGGTAAGCAGATGGTTGGATCTACGATAAAGGAGAACGAGGAGGTTCTCTTTGCTGGTCGAGGAAGAAAGTTCCAAAATTTCAAGAATCAGAAAGGTAAGCCGAAGGCCAGATCAGATCAAAAGGAAGGAAGTTCTGATTAAGTGGGAGCCTCAAGCAGTCGTGGTTCTGAGAAACAAACTTGGAACAAGGGACAAAGATGGACGTGCTGCAATTGTGGTAAGCCAGGCCACTTTGCCAGAAATTGCTATGCACCAAAGAAGCAGAATGAGGAAAGTAATTTTGCAACATCTGAAGATCTCCAAAAGGTTGATCGCGATGAGAAGTGGTGTTCTCTTCTCTCCATCGCAGAAGAGCAAACCGATGCTTGTGAAGTTTCTCTTACGACTACAGAAGTAGTGGACTTCGCTAACTTGGTGGACATGAGCAATTGTGACATGACAGTTGTTCCATTCGGCGACGACTTTAGTGGAGGTGATGCCGAATCTACAAAACCTTAGGAGGAGGTGATGTTCAGAGAAGAAAGCTAAGAAATTCTAAAGCATGAAGCTGTGGCATATGTAGAAACATCAGTTGAGGAAGGGTGTATTTCCGAACCGACATCTTTAGAAGAAGCCCAAGGTGTTCCTGAATGGGAATGGAAGATGAGATCCTAGCCTTGAAGAAGAATGAAACGTGGGATCTGGTTCCACTACCTATTGGAGTGTCACATATTTCATGTAAGTGGATGTATAAGGTAAAGACCAAAGCGGATGGTTCGGTAGAAAGGTTCAAGGCAAGACTTGTTGCTCGAGGATTCTCTCAGAAGTCTGGGCTTGATTATGATGAGACGTTCAGTCCAGTAGCCAAAATCACTACGGTACGTGTGCTCATTGCCCTTGCTGCTTGTAAAAGGTGGAAGTTATAGCAGATGGACGTGAAGAATGCATTCTTGCATGGTGTAGACACCCCATTTTGACCGGACCATTTTCCCCAAAATCGAATAAATTCTCGAAATCGAATAAATCCCAATCCTGAAGTTGAGTCGAGATCCTGGAACCGAATCTCAAAATTTTCGAAAAATCAAACCCGAAAACCCTAAAAATGCCCATTTCCATATTTTGGAAATTGTTTGAAAGCCTGGGTGATCTCTGAACCCCATTGGCATCCTCCGTTCAATTGCCCTGATCCTCTATCTCATTTTCGCAAAAATTTGAAAGAGTTATAAAATACCCGTGAGTTTTGGTATTAACGTTCTCCCATTTTTGGTACCACTAAGCTCCAAATAGCATTTTCGCTAGCCCATCGTGATTCTCGTCTCGGTGTTCAAAAAAATTTGTCAATGGTCATCACCGTTCCCAAGGTGCCCTGTAAGAGGATATCATGAAGAAAAGACAAGTCGAGTTTGTGCAAAAATCAAAATATGGTTCTGTCAATATCATTCCCCCCTTTCAAGCGTAGAAAGTACGTTAAAAAAGGTTGTCCATGGAAGAAAGAGAGGGCAAACATATGTTTCTCTTTATAAAAAAGGGGTGGGATAGCCGAGCGCGGGTGCCCATTAAAGCAAATAAAAAAGGGGGGTAATAGGGATGTTGATAAAAATGTAAAATCCTCCTCTCATGAGGGCATTTTTGGAAGCTTGCATTTCTTTCTCTACAAGCCACAAGCATAGGCCATCAGATCAAAGAGGTGAAGTGTAGGGCTCAGATCATCTAGAATGTTCTAGGTTTTAGGGTTTCTAGGGGGGCATTAAGGCTAAAAGAGAGAGATGGACGGCTGAGATGAGAAGGGAATGAAATGGACGGCTCAGATTAGGAGGAAGGTTTTAACCCTAGCTATAAAAAAAATAGGAATCTCGTGGGTAAGGGAGGAGGCCGAAATTTTTCTAAAGAAAAAAGCAGAGAGGGAGCTGAGCGAGAAAAAACTTCTTCCTTGACCACCACCACCATCCTCAAGTCCACCACCTCCATCGAAAACCACCACCACCGGCCATCTTCTCCGGCCTCACTCCGACATCCTCCACCCATGCCACGACCCCATCCTCCACCATCACCATCTACATCACAGCCACCCAGACTTATAAAACCCAAACCCATTTCATTTACATCTTCTTCTCCACCCAAACCAGCCACCAACTACCACCGCCACCCTCAGCCACTATCAACCACCCAAACCCACAGCCACTATCTCCCAAACCACCACCACCAGCTACAGCCACAACTCCGGCCGGCCACTGCACCTCTACCATCTCTGCAAACCGAAACTCCACCCCATCACTACCACCAAAAATCCCAGCCAAAATACACATAGAGAGGAAGATAAAGAGAGAGCAAGCCGAGAGAAAGGAAGAGGAAAATAGAGAGAAAATCCATTTTCGAGTTGCAGAGAGAGAGCGATTTTTTATTTTTATTTTTTGGCTTCTCCTCCGGCGATCCCACCGGAGATCCAACCAACCCCATCACCACCACCGCACCTCCATCTCTCATCTTTCCCCCTCATTTTCTCTGGTCACCCAAACCCACCCCCATTAAACCCATTTCGATCAAACCCTCTACTCATTTCATCACAAACCCACACCCATCTCCTACACCACCGAAACCCCACCAAAAACCCATCTCTGCAACCGGCCAACCCCACTTTTGGCCGGCCAACCCCCACCAATCCCCAACCACAAAACCCATTTTCTAAAAAACCGAAACCCATTTCGGTATTTCGAAAATCCGGCACCACCACCACCCAACCCTTCGAAAATCCCCCATCGCCCTCCACCTACACCTTCCTCAACCCCCAAAGCCGAAACCCATCTTCCCCACCTCCAAAAAAACGAAACCCACTTCAGACTCACCCAGATCTAAACCCCAGTTCTGCCCAACCTAGAGCCCATCCATTTCATTAAAACCCATTTCAAGACCCCATTCAATCCAGCCACTTGGTTTCCTCCGACAATTACCTTGGATCTAACCACCCCTCTGTAGCTGAAGCTCTTGTCATTTGTTCATTCATTTCTTGCGGCAACGGCGAGGGGATTTCGCAGAATGGATCTTGATTCCATCTCGGACAACGATTCAGGTAACATCTATCCCCATTTGTAGCTTTCATTTAGAGGATAGATCAAGGTGAATTGATAAATTTAGTTCGTGCAAATTCCTTGTGATGATCAGCAGTATGGGGTCTCTCTGTTAATATCTTGTTTAATTTTTAAATTTAGAGGAATGGATCGCATCTGTGATCCGAGTAGCTAGACCCAAATACTAGCAACTGAAGAAGTTTCTTTTTTTTTGGTCATCTCCCAATTTCATGGTAGCTGGTGTTTCTAATGCGAATGGGCCAAGTAGTTTTAATGACTCCTGATGGCCTCTAATCGTAAAGGGCACGGTGAATTTAGTGTCAAAGCATTATAGTGCTCATATCCATGCCCCTGGACTTGTGGTGTTAGCACTAACCAATTTTAGCACCAATGAACTTGTCTTTTTTTATAAAAATTGGTTCATCAGAATCCATCTTGGAGGTAACATGATAATCTCGTATGGAGTGTTGATGGATCTAAGACATGATGAGATGTTGCATTGAAAAGAGAATGGTTGTAGTTATATCATGATGGAATGTTAATGCCTGCAATTTTAAATGGCTTATCGAAATCTGAATCTTAATTTCTAAGTTTAAAATTTCCAAGTGTCTTACCATAACCATTTACATGAAATTGATTTTTGTTTCCAATTTTGAGCCACCACAGCCTTCATGTATACTGCTCATTTTAATCCATACTTTCATCAGGTTTTTAGCTTGGATTGTAAATTGCAAGTTGTTAAAGTTAAGGGATCTTTTTCACAGACAAAATAAAGTAGAAGACTTCCTTTGCAGATACCCTTTCTTCTCCCTTTTCAAGATGTACTTTGGCTTTGGTTGAGGTCTCTTCTCTGGTTCAGAATTTTATCAATTTTATTTTTTGAGGGTTCTTTGTCGATTTCCAGAGTTTTCTTAGGTTTAGGAGGCGATGACGGGATGTTTCCTGAGCCAGCCCCTTACCCTTCTTATCCCCTTTCTTGTCCTAGGACTTTCCAGAGGGTTTAGGATTCCGTCTTCTTCAGGATAATTGCTTCTTACAGGGTTAGGGGTTTCTTTCCTTTCCTTAGTTTCGGGTCTTCTCTTCATACGTTCCTTAGGGATTTTCCTTGCATTTCGGGATCCCTATCGATTTTCGGAACACTCGTCGGGTTTTAGGCGACGACGGACGACAACCTCCTGAGCCAAAACCCCCTTTCGATCAAAAGGGATAAAAATACATAAAAATCAAATAACAAAAATCCAAAAAACATAAAAAAATACTCAAAGCGTATTTCGAAAAGCTGTTTCGAACTACGTTGGCTTGATCCCTTTTCACAGGGTACGTAGGCAGCTTGGGATCGTCATCCCAAGTTCAGTCAAACTTTTCAATAAAATCATTTAAACCTTTCGAAAAATCATTCAAGCATCCAAAAAATCTTTCAAACCTTTCACACAAAAAACCAAAATGGGCAAGGATGGTGATTGTCAGGTCACTCGGAGCCTTTCTTTCATTTCATTTCCGATTTTGATCGTGGTTTTCCGGTTTTATCGGTTTTCCGACGTTTTATCGGGTTTTGGGACGGGCGACGACATAGCGTGGCCCCTTCACAGGGATTGTCCTCGCTGAGCCCAACGATAGGCTATGACGATCGTGAGATTTATCCGATCTTTAGCGGATCAGGATCGCTGAGCTTGATTCATTAGAATCGCTCCCTGAGCCTATCGTACGCTCCCTTTTTCTTTTCCCTGGCATCCTCGGTCCTCATGTACCGTTGATTTTTTTATTCATTTCTTTCTCTGTATCTTTTAACTCATTGTGTGTTTATCTTTGACTTCTTATATGCTACTGTTAGCTTGCTTACTTTTCTAGCATGAGATTGATTATTATTTTCTTAGCATTATCTCTTACATATGCTCGCATGCTAGTGTGTTTATTCTATTGCGTTGATAGTTTACTGCTGTGCTTATCTGTCCTCTCACCTGCTTAGTTGTAGCATTTATTCATCTTATCTTGATTATCTGCTTAGCTGTAGTTGTGCGTGTGGATGTTACTGCTTTCTTAGATGTGATGGGTTAGGAGTAGATGCGGTGAGTTAAGATTTGGATGTTTATTTTCTTTTGCCCATCCCCGGGTCATGCATGCTTAGATAGACGTTTCTTCGGGGATACCCGTTCCCATTTCACATGATTTTAGCCCAAAACTCTTCAAAATTATTTAAAAATGGCATAAGAGACCAGGTGCTTGCACTTGGGCGAATTGGGGGCGCTTAACACCTTGCCCATTCGTCACCAGGCACGGACTTTTGTATCTCTGGTTATCCGTTGCAACAGAGCATTTCATGGGATCCAGGGCCTACTTCCCTGGATGGCGACTCTTCTTTGTTATAGGTACATCTGGGTTCCGGGCCGGTCCTGGAATCGAGAGGTATCTCACTTATATCGCCACCCATGCTGTGAGTGGCACCATTTCGAGAGTTCCTTGGTAGAGCTCTCCTTCACATTGTGGAGATCTTAGAGGATCGACGGGGGACCTCGTGTCCCTCGCCACATTCGTCCTCGGGATCGGGGTCCACACATGGTGAATTAGATCGAGAAATTTTTATGGAGCAACCCAGGGGGTTCAAGAGTACTAAGAATCCACAATACTTGTGCAAGTTGCGGAAGGCTTTATATGGCCTGAATCAAGCTCCAAGAGCATGGTACGGTGAGATAGCGAAGTTTCATGATGTTTTAGAACTACAAGAAGTTTGTGAAGTTTCGAAAGGAACTTGGCGTGACCAGTAGAGAGTCAACGCTGAGGGGGAGTGTTGAGAGTCATCGCTGACTCACAACGTGGTGCAGGAGGGGTCGGGCCGGTGCGGGCACGATGCGGACGTGGGCACACGGTGGATGCGATTGTCCTACTCAAACTAGGTTGTGTGGATAGAGTCCTACTTAGATTAGGATTTGTTTAATGGTTTATAAGAAGTTTCTAATTTGGGTTCTGGGTGATTTGATCCTTGTTTTCTACATCGAAGAATGAATGAGAATTTGTGCGTACCTCGAATTTTATCCCCCTTTTATGGACTAGAGTCTAAGGGGCCGTTTTGATACGCGGATTTTAGAATCTGGGATTTCTTCATAATTCTATATGAGAGACAACAGAAGAAGCAGACCGGCCGTCGTTTTATGATTTCTCGCCCTTCTTTCTATCAGTGAGAGAGTAGCAGATCATCTCATGTTTCCAGGTTTTAGAAATCTCAAGATGCAAAAGAGATTTCTAAAACCTGAGTTTCTTACTTAAAATCCAAGAAACACTGTCATGAAGGCATACAACAGCTTGATCATGAGCCCAACCCTCTTTACACTGTTTTCGAACTAAAACCTGGATTCTAAAACATGCGTATTCAAACGGCCCCTAAGTCTTTTAAGGAATCTTGCCTGATATGATATGTCTACTTTCCTGGATATCTTTTTCTTAGTATATCTCTCTAAAGCAATTTCGAGAAAGGAAGGTTTCCTAGAATACGCCGCTAAGGCGGTTTGCGAATTTTGGAAGTCCGGATAGTGAAATTATCCTTTTTCCCTAACCGTCTTTAAGTCTCCGGGTACTGTGGACCCCGATCCCGAGGACGGCTAGGCGAGGGACACGAGATCCCGCGCGCCGATCCTCTAAGATCTCCACAAATGTGAAGGAGAGCTCTACCAAGGAACTCTCGAAATGGTGCCACTCACAGCATGGGTGGCGATATAAGTGAGATACCTCTCGATTCGGGGGATTAGCCCAGATTCGAGGCGTACCTTAAACAAAGAAGAGTCGCCATCCAAGGAAAATGGGCCAAGGATCCCATACTATGCTCTGTTGCAACGGATAACCAGAGATATAAAATAGGGTTCGTGCCTGATGACGAATGGGGAAGGGATTAGGCGCCCCCAATTCGCCCAAGTGCTAGCACCTGGTCTCTTATGCCATTTTTAATTAATTTTGAAGAATTTTGGGTTAAAATCATGTGAAATGGGAACGAGCATCCCCGAGAAAACGTCTATCTAAGCATGCATGACCCGGGGATGGGCGAAAGAAAATAAACATCCAAATCCTAACTCACCGCATCTAATCCTAGCCCATCACATCTATGAAAGCAGTAACATCCACACGCACATCTACAGCTAAGCAGATAATCAAGATAAGATGAATAAATGCTACAACTAAGCGGGTGAGAGGACGGATAAGCATAGCAGTAAACTACCAAAGCAATAGAATAAACACACTATCATGCGAACCTATGTAAGAGATAATGCTAAGAAAATAATAATCAATCTCATGCTAGAAAAGTAAGCAAGCTAACAGTAGCACATAAGTCAAAGATAAACACACAATGAGCTAAAAGGTATAGGGAAATAAATGAATCGGAGAATCAACGGTGCATGAGGACCAAGAATGCCAGGGAAAAGAAAAGGGAATGTACGATAGGCTCAGGGGAGCGATTCTAAGGAATCAAGCTCAGCGATCCTGATCCGCTGAAGATCGGATAAGTCTTGCGATCGTCATGGCCTATCGTTGGACTCAGCGAGGACAATCCCTGTGAAGGGGCCACGCTACGTCATCGCCCGTCCCAAACCCTGATAAAATGCCGGAAAACCGATAACACCGGCAAACCACGATCCAAATCGAAAATGAAATGAAAAGAAGGCTCCGAGTGACCTGGCAATCACCATCCTTGCCGATTTTTTTTTTATTTTTTTTTGTATTTTTGAGAAAAGCTTGAAAGATATTTTTGGATGCTTGAAATGATTTTTTGAAGGATTTAAATGGTTTTATTGAAAAGTTTGACTGGACCTGAGATGTGGATCCCAAGCTGCACTACGTACCCTGTTGAAAGGGATCAAGCCAACGTAGTTCGGACAGAATTCCTAACTACTCTGCACATGACTCAAGATTTTTGAGATTTTTGGTTTTTCAAATGTGTTTGATGTTTTTGACATTTTAAGTGTTTTTGGATTTTGAATTGTTTTTGAGATGTTTTTGGATTTTTAAGTGTTTTTGGAATGTTTTTGTTGTTTTTTGACACCAGAGAATAAAATCCTATCATCATAAGGGTAGGGAGACTTCTGGAATCCCACAAAGGTTGGACAACATCCTATGCTTTGCGGGGGAACGAACAGGAAAATAACTCGGCAAGGGTTGGATAGCATCCTATACCTTGCAGGAGCGGGTGAAGATCACGACTTGATGAGAGGATGGACAGAATTCTAACCCCTATGATGATAGGAAAAACCCCTGGACTGACTAAAGGACTGACTCCTGTGCTGATGACTGTTATAATTACTATTCATAATTACTATTTATAATTACTATTCAAAATACTATTCATAATTACTATTTATAAGTACTATTCAAAATTACTATTCACAATAGGACCCGCTGTTGTGGGACCCACTGGTGTGGGACCCGCTGTGGGACCCGCTGATGTGGGACCCGCCGCTGTGGGACCCGCTTGTGGGACCCGCTGCAGGACATGCTGATGTGGGACCCGCTGTTGTGGGACCCACTGATGTGGGACCCGCTGTGGGACCCGTCGCTGTGGGACCCGCTTGTGGGACCCGCTGCGGGACATGCTGATGTGGGACCCGCTGTGGGACCCGTTGATGTGGGACCCGCTGTGGGCCCCGCTGTGGGACCCGCGGATGTGGGACCCGCTGATGTGGGACCCGCTGTGGGACCCGCGGATGTGGGACCCGCGGATGTGGGACCCGCTGTGGGACCCGCTGATGTGGGACCCACTGATGTGGGACCCGCTGTAGGACCCACTGATGTGGGACCCGCTGTGGGACCTGTGTAGTGCAAAGAATGAATAATTATAAGATAAAAAAAATGAACTTACGCCAGCTATAGGAGGAACAAGAGATCCAGGAAGGTGTTGACAGAGTCGGCGTGCTTGTGTGGGGCCCGCTGATGTGGGACCCGCTGAAGGTGGGGTGGAGGAGATGGGGATGCCGGTGGAGCTCCGGTGGTTGGTTGGGAGGATGCCGGAGAAGGTGGCCGGAATCCGGTTGGGTTGCCGGAGGAGAAGACCCTTCCTCTCTCTCTCTGCAGATCTCTGTCTCTCTCTCCCTCTCTCTGCAGATCTCCCTCTCTCTCTCCCTCTCTATCTCTCTACCTCTCTCTGCAGATCTCTCTCTCTCTCTACAGATCTCTCTCTCTCTCTCCCTTTCTCTGCAGATCTCTCTCTCTCTCTACAGATCTCTCTCTCTCTCTCCCTTTCTCTGCAGATCTCTCTCTCTCTCTACAGATCTCTCTCTCTCTCCCTTTCTCTGCAGATCTCTCTCTCTCTCCCCTCGGCAGATCTCTCTCTCCAGATCTCTCCCCCCCGTTTTCTTTCCAACAGACGTTAATTTGATGGTAAATAGATGAGGGGTGTGTTGATTTTGACACCCCCTTGCCTTAGTAAATGTACACCCCCACTTGATTTATACCCTAGTCACTTGCACAGCACCCTCCCTATAAATGATATATTCACTCTTTTTCCTTCACAGGACAGACCCACCGTGATATATTTCGACTATTTTTTTCTTAAAGGGGATTAGGTATGACTTTGACTTCTACCCCTTGAAATATTGGCCTTAAAAATAATAACCCAATAAAAAATGCATCCAACAACCCACATACCAACAACACTTTAATAATGCTCAACCCCATGGAACAGCTCAAGTGCACGATACCAAATAATATGTTCACACTTGCCTTCTCTGCATGGTAATTGGTATGACCACACCCATGATTTGATGGATCACCCACCTTTTACATTATGATATTTTTTTCACCCCTTTATATTACCCTGGACAAAACCTTAGTGCACTTATGACTACTCCGAATAAACAATTATGTATTTGACCACCTTCATTTGAAAACGAAACCTCCCTTCCCAAAAATAATAATAATCGGATGGTCCACTTTATAAGAAATTGGCACATCCCTGCTTTGATATTTGCACATCCCATTTGATTTAAGATCCCCAGATCTTGTCACCCCCCCCAAACTTCTTAATATTTTGTGGGAAACCTTGACCATAGAATAATTCGGTGGGAAACTTTGACCATAGAATAATTCGGCGGTAAACTTCAATTGCATAGGAGTGGGCCCCACTAACCGCTTAAAAAAACACAATTATATTTAATGGGCACACCCTCACCTGGTAATTGCACACCCATAAACAAGGGGTTGATATTGACACACTCATTCTGCTCTTTTCTCATTTTCTCACGACGCAAATAAAATGGAAGTTGATATCCACACACCCATATTTGACAAAGGCACAAACTCTGCTTGTCCTTTCCTCAAATTTTTGTCCGAATTAATTATAATTTTGCAAAGGCGCTCTTGGGAATGGGAACAACTTCCCGGGAATTTCGCACCCAAGAATGGGCACAATGGGTAAGTAATCATTCGGGTTTTCTTCGTATTTGGTTCTTGAACTTTTCGGGATCGGTTTCAGACACTTCGGGAACTTGAGACTGACCTTGATTCTTAGGGATTTCGAATTTGGTTCCGAGACTCAGATTTCGGGATTTATTCAATTTTTGGGAAATTTGGGTCAGGTCAAAATGGGGTGTCTACAGGTACCATGTGTTAGCTTTTCATTGGGCGACGATTTTTATCCCCATCATCATGTATAATCTATTGCGTCGACGATTCACAACTACATAGCCAAAGTGGATATTTATCCATTAATCTTGGCCATTTCAATTTTCCTTCTAATTTGAATCGCGTTCATTTGAATTGAATGGCCTGAGCATGGGCAATGAATCTTCCCTGTGACTTTAGGTCATATGTCTGATTACAAAATTGATTACTTCTTGTGGCAGCGTGCGACGCCTACTAGGGTCATATTCCTTCAAGTCAAGAAGATGTGTAGGACATGGCTGGCAAACCATAGCAATCACGTTTCCTTGGTGTTGATATTTAACATTTTCCATTTCATTTTTCCAAGGTTTTCTGCGAAACCAACACTCATCTCACAAGTTTTCTTTTTCATTTCCACTCTCTGTTTCCTATACATTTGCCACATCATTTTTCTTTTCCATTTCCACTCTCTGTTTCCTTTAGATTTGCCATATCATTTCCATTTCCTTTCCTTTCCTCTCCTTTCTGCGGAAAGCAACTGAACGGACCCTAAAGAGAAAATAAACAAAAAAGGTGGTGGAAATGGAATCGGTTTTGGAAAAGGACAAACAAGGTGTGAAACTGCAGAGCGAGCAGTGGAAATATCAATTCACAAATAAATTACACATAAATTCTTAAGGATATCAAACTGATGTTAAACAATATTATTTCATTAGGCCAAGGGCCAATAATTAGGATGCAAGGGTCACAACAAAGCATTGATGGCCTTCACTATGTTATCGGGCTAGGAGAAGAGGAGGGGGGCACGCTAGGCGGAAAAATGAAAGGAGGATCTATGGCTATTGGAGGTCCAGCAGGTCCCAACCCTGGGCATGTCCCTCCTAGGCATGGTTCTGGGACGAACACTACAGGGTCAATGTATATTGGAGCTCCAATAGGAGATCCCAACCCAGCGCACGTCTCTCCTATGCACGGATCGAACACAGGCACGAAAATAGGGTCAATAGATATTGGAGCCCCAATAGGAGACTCAAAGCCAACTATCCCTGAGCTTTTAATCTCTCCCATTCCACGTCGAGCATCTGTGGGTTGTACCTCACACAATTTTGGTAGATAGACCCCTAGATCAAGACAAAAAAATAAATCACATTAGTTAATTAAAAGCATGTAAATTACATGTTGGGTTGTTTGGATCTAGGGAAAATTTATGAAATTTTTTCCATGGAAGACTATAATAAATGGGAAAATTCCTGCGTCTACCAGGTTTGCAATTTTTCTTAAAAAAATAGGAAAGTTTTCTGATTTAATTAGGAAAAAATTTGCATGGAAAAATATCTACCCAATAGCTACAAAATTCATCATTCATAGGAAAAAAAAATTAAATAGAATTTTTTCCCCCTTCATTCAAATAACCCCACGAAAAGAAATACATTGCATGAATGGGGAGAGATAAGAAAATCCTAAAAAAAACAAGGAAACAAAAAACACCACACAAAGTATGATTGATGCAAAGATTTTCTGTAAAAGTGGTGGTCATTCGGTTTCAAAAATGGAAACGGACGTAAATCTTATTTTTTCTTTCCTCCTACTACCAAACAATAGAAAGAGATGGAAACTTGCTTACCACCCCTTTCTTTCAAACCAAACAGGCCCTTTATGATAAATAACATTTCATTTTCTCCTTCATCTACTATCAAACAATAGAAAGAGATGGAAACTTGGAAATCGTTTTTTTTCCATCACTTACCACCACTTTCTCTCAAACCAAACAGTCCCTGTATGATAAATAATATTTCTTCACTCTTCCCTCTCCAAATCCTAAGCCCTAACTTCGTACAGCACATAAGTAGGACCTAGGACACTCAATGGACTGTCCAATTCAAAATGGCCGTGACGGAAACTCATAAAACAAGATCCTAAGAGGAATCCAAAAATGGTTGACACCACTATATTTAAGTTGCCATAATCATGAGAAATTAATTATACTAACAATTCCTTCTTTTAATAATGTCACTCTCCAATTTATTAAACACTTTTTTGATTGGGGATAGAGGGCAAGCCTTGGTGCAACGGTAAGGTTGTTCCATTGTGACTAGAGCTGGCAAATGGGTGGGCTGGGCTGGGTTTCATCCGACCCATACGGGTCCGGGTCATACGAGCCGGGTCAATAATGACCCGGAATTTTACGGGTCACTAATTGGTAGACCCAAACTCCACCCATACGGGCCGGGTCAAATTTCAAATGGATCACTAACTAGTGACCCGAACCCTGCAAATTAAGGGCGGGCCGGGTGGACCCGCGGGCCCGGGTCACTTCTTGCCAGGTCTAATTGTGATCCATTAGATCTAGCCCTCATACGGCCCGAGTCACGGAAACAGCCTCTCTACAAAGTAGGAGCAAGGGTGCGTACATCTAGCCCTCCTCAGACCCCGCAATGGCGGGAGCCTCGTGCACTGGGCTGCCCCTTTTTTATGGCAACTTAAATATAATGGTTCCCACAATCATGAAAAATTCATGATATTAGCACTACCTTATTTTAATAATGGCACTGTCCAATTTATTAAACCCTTCTTTGACATGGGATGGTTTTTTGAGATTTTTTATAGCCTTGCTAATCTAATGGTAAAGCATAAAATTTAAAAAACGGGGGGTATTAACTATCAAAACAAGGGTGTAGACATTCATTTCATTTCACCATATAATCATAGGCTTTAGTCTTGTTTTTACCTTCACCAGCAGCTAGATTGAAGTAGAGATCAACAATGTTGGGACAACCTTTGTAACACTGAGAGGAGCAAAGCTTTTGAGTGAATGAAGATTCCAAGAGAGAGTCTGAAGAAATCCCAAGTGAAATTCTTTCAACTCCACACGCTTCAATGCACTCATCTGTTTCAATCCACTCTCCAATGTTCTCCGCCAGCACGCCCGAAGCCGCGCATTCGTAGCTCACAAGTGTGCCCCTTGTGTACTTCTCAAGCACACACCGAATGCCCTCGGATGACACCGAGAACGCACAATTTTCCTTCCGTAAGTTCTCGCACTTGAGTGCCCCAACTGTGTCACAAAATCACACGGCATAAGTAGAAAATACATAAAATAGAGTGAGAAAAAAAATTTCCAATAAAATTTTAATTCAAAAAAGTTCTAATAAAACTTTCATTTGAACCGACACGGAATTTGAATGCCATCACTTGGCGAGGGAAAGAGATTTCGAAAATTTCCTCCTCTAATTCCACCTCGTTGTCGATACCATTCTCTTGATTCCGATCTTTCTGAACCAAAGGTTGGAATTGGCAGAATTGGAATCAAATCCCAATTCCAGTGTCCGATTCTCACAATCCAAACGCAAGGTAAGAATCATCACATATTCCGCGCACAAAGTTTGGATTGGGAATTAATCATTCTTTGGGGGAATTTTTTGAAAAAATCTGGAAATGTTTGAGAAGAGTTTGGAAAATACAGTTGTCTTTCTATTTACATAAAAGTTTGTGAAACAACCAGTTTACTCCACAAGCTTAAGCTGTTGGAGAAGGCGTTATTTAATCTATTATACTTTAACACTCCCCGTCACCTGTGGCCCCTCTTTCTTTGGGTTGGCCTACACGTGGTACATGTGGCCCCACTTTTGGATTTGGCCATTGCATGTGGATTTTGCTATCAAGGAGGTTTGAACTCAGGACCGACCTTTGCTCTGAGACCATGTGAAACAACCAGTTTACTCCACAAGCTTAAGAAAGCTGTTGGAGAAGGCGTTATTTAATCTTTTATACTTCAACAAAGTTCATTACAAAAAATACACTCATTAGTGACTGATAAAATCCATCTCTAAGACAAAACTATGTCGCTGTATACATATGGTTTAAATAAAAAGATAAAATTATGATATGCATGTATTATGTAGAGGAATGATAGATGCAAGGGTGTCCTGCTGCAAAAGGGCCCTTGATTGGATCCATGTCATTAAGTGCAGCTGATTTTACATTATCAACCGATTTTAAAAATTTACCAAAAATGACGTGGATCGAATTAAGGGCCATTTTCCTGCTGTTTATGCAGGGGCACCCTTGCATCTACCATTCCTCGTATTTTATGTATATCTACACTTATATTTCTAAATAACACAAAACAAAAGGAGTGGGATATATTTCTAAATATCAAGACTGATGAATCCATCAAATTTGCTCTTATTTCAAAAAATACAGCAATTTATGAACTATTCAAAGTTTTTAAAGTTTAAAATGGGGTATACAGATTCAGATTTTTATCAAGAATTTTTCAATTATTCAGAGAATTTTGTAACTGGGCATCAAATACATTTACCTCATGCATATTTTTCTTAAGAAGGCACACTATAAACATGAAAATGTAGTTAAGTGCTTGTATTAGATAAAATTTCACTATAATGCCTTTTTTAATAAAAAAATTTTAAATCTAACAACAGTATATGAGAAACTGGCGAATCATTCGTCAAATGCATGTTTCATTCAGAAAAATCGCATCAATTCAAAACATAAAAGAACTTTTGAATTATAATGGTTTTTAAGGTTAACATGCAGCATCAATAATTCAATGTTTTTTCAGGAATATTTCAATCATTCTAAAAAATTTGTAACTACGGTTTGACACAATATAACCCAAGAGAGTGCCTGGACACTAGTTCGACCACATGTTTTTCTACAAGAAAACCAAAAGATCCCCGGAAGAATACTTAGGCCCTATTTGTTTAAGATTATTGCAACCAATTGTGAGTGCCAAACCTATTATTGACTAAAAATTACATTTAAATTTGAGTCCCATAATAGGATTTGGCCTGCACAATCGGTTGTAACAGGGCCTTAGTATTTCTAATCATGATTACCTTGGGCGCTACTAATGACCATAGCGAGGGCGAAAAGTACCACTGTGCGGCAGAAGAACCCAACAATGGCTGCCATGTCTTCTTCCTAGGAATGCCACCAATGATGCCTAAGTCCTTCAAGATCTTAGTATTTATAGCGGGCTTCGAATCTCAGTTTGACCTTGGGAATAGTTTAGGGTTTTATAATTTTGATAGGAGTGTGGTTTAGTATATAGTTGTGTAGTTTAAGTCTTAAGATCCTTTACTTCACACTTAACAATGCTAGGGGCTTTGAAGTTACCCGTAACAGCTAGAAGAGTGCTAGTTGGTCTACGACTTTCTAATTTCTACGACCCTACATATTAATTTTATTTATGTGTTTCTTCTACGATTCGTGAGTCAGTTTCTTAACAAGTAAACTAAATTTAGGAGACGAGATCTATTCTCCTTTTTATAATGGCACTCCTCTTTATTTTGTAATTATTTCATTTGGGTCAATGGTGACAGGCCAATTAATTCTCGGTACCACATTGGGGTAGGGGTATCAATGGATCCACCTGTCTTAGTCATGACCCGTTTCGATCTGAATCTAGGTCACTTCTCTTTATATTTTGAACGACCTGTCCCTCGGAGTTAGGGCTGCAACTTGGGTCGGGCGGGTCGGGTTTGGGAGAACCCAACCCTACCCGAGAAATATCTCGGGTCGGGTCGGGTCAGGTTTTTTTTCGGAAAACCCATGATTCCCAAACTCGGCCCTACCCATTATAAATCTCGGGTCGGGTCGGGTTTTTTCACATTGACGCAATTTTTTAAGGACAATTCTTGTTTGGCAAGGCAACTCAACTCATAGAAGTAGAAATTACACTCACATTGCACTTGAATCAAACAATGATGTAATTACACTTGAATCAAGCAATGCTGTAATCAAACAATATTGTAATTACAATCAAACAATGCTGAATCAAACACTTGAATCAACTCAACTCATAGAAGCAAAAATTACACTCACATATAATAACAGTGGGTGTGTGGGTTTTCACTTTTAACTTTTAACTAACAATAGAAAAAAATGTACATACTATAAGTTATGTAACTCGGGTCGGGTCGGGTCGGGTCGGGCTCCTTCAAACCCGGCTCGACCCGAGATTCATGCGGGCTTTTGAATGTTCAACCCGGCTCGATCCGAAACCCATGAAACCTGAACCCAACCCAGGCTATTTTCGGGTTGGGTCGATGCGGGTCGGGTAAAACCCGGCTCGAGTTGCAGCCCTACTCGGAGTGTCCTAGTTCCTACATTACAACTTATGCCCTACACAGTTAGGGCTGAGAGAGAGAGAGAGAGAGAGAGAGAGAGTGAGTGTACGCCTCATGAAGAGACATAAATGAACCAAATATGTAAGTTATTTCCGTTAGGATATGGATCCATGGGTTGAGATTTTATATGATGTGTGGGCATGAAGTACTACATTTTTCATAAAGTACAGTGGGGCCCACTTATCAGGATGATCCAAACCATTCATTTGATGGGCCACATTGTAAATAGGATGTACCAATTGTTATAAAAATTGATGTGCAAATCTGTAATTTAGGATGAGATAATACCTTATACGAAATTAATCTGGTAACTCCAAAAGTAGATTTCAACAGTAACAATTTTCTGCAATAATAAACTGTAAAGGAAGAACAAATGGTTAGATCACTTATCGAGTTGAGGCACGAAGAATCTTCGCTGTCCTTAAGGCAAATCTCGCCCCCACTATGACGAATCAACGGTGCAGATGGGCGTGACGGCGTATGCCTCCAGGATACAACAACTCTCGCTCCAGGGGTGTGCACTCACGCAGCCCGGATGCCTAACAACTTGCTTATATGTGCCAAAAGCCTTGATCAGAAAGGTTGAGGAAAACCAGAAGGAAAACCAGAGAGAAGATAGCAGAAGAAGAATCCGTTCTGTATATCTTTCTATCTCTGTAAAACCGTTTTTATAGAAAAATAAGAGACACGTTGGGATGAAACGTCGCACTCTTTTAGTGCGTGAGAGACGTTTCCCAAACGGTCACAAAACCAAGATTTAAGGAATCTCAAACGGTAAAAAGTATTAAATAATGATTAAAGAAAAAGAAAAGAAATAAAAGAAAATAAAAAGGCTTTCGGCCCACGCGCGCGGCCGGCCGAGCCGGGCCGGGCCGGGCGGCGCGCGTGTGTGGTAATACCAAAAGCCCACCGGACCCAAGTGGGTGATCCGTGCGCGTAGGATTCTCATGACCTCTTTCTCATTCACAAGACTAAGAGAGTGAAAGTATATATATGGCCACTCTCACCCTCTCACACTTCCCATCTAGGACTAAAGTTTTCTCATGGCTTTAGTCCTTTTGGAGGGAAGCTCTAACTTTGAGTGAGAAGCCCTAAAGCAAAAAGCAAACCAATGTAAAAGACTAAAAGCACCCCTTTGTAAGATTGAATTACAAAAAGACTTTTGAATAAAAAGTCAACAATCCCCCACTAATTCAAAATTACAAGAAATAAATCATAAATGTAAATAGATTTGATCAAGGCAAGATGTGTTATGCATCAGTAGAGGTGTCTTTTGGACTTGAACCTTTACTTAGTGCAGGTATATCGAGTTTATCAAGTACTTGGTGAATATACGTCTTGAACCAAGCACTTTTAGTAATAAACTGAAACAACATACCACACACACAACACAGAAGGCATAAGCAAGTTCATACGGTGTTGCACTTTTCGGCCATGTGCTATATCCTGATTTCATGAGAGCTCTAGAGAATTTAGCCCAATTCTCATAGGAAGCGGCCACACTTCCACACTCATATAGGTGTATCTATCAGGAGTGCCCTGTAACTACGCACCCCACTGACAATCAGCATGACAGCTAGTCAGCTATAGATAACATTAAGAGTCCTACAACTCATCCTCTTACCGTTACAGGTTGCACCCACACCATAGGGATAGGCTTAGTGAACTTAATTCACATACAACTTGGTGCAAAACAGATCACTCAAATAACTTGTTTTTCCCATTGAACCTACTTCTTGGGATCTCCAGTCAGATAGGTTGGGTTCCTGTTATAGGTGATCTAAACAGTGGGCTTCAGCCCCATCCCCCTCGATGTGCTTATGACTAAATTTTTATTTAGTCCTTTTGTAAGACAATCTGATATATTATCAATTGATCTTACAAAATCTATGGTTATCACTCCATTCTTCAACTACTGTCTTATGGAGTTATGCCTCCGACGAATGTGTCGTGATTTTCCATTATATACATTATTACCTGCTCTTCCAATAGCAGCTTGACAATCACAGTGGATTGTAATACCTGGTACTGGCTTATTCCAAAGTGGAATATCAGACAGAAGGTTTCTAAGCCATTCGGCTTCCTCACTTGCTTTCTCTAAAGCAATAAACTCAGACTCCATAGTGGATCTGGCTATACAAGTTTGCTTGGTAGACTTCCAAGAAACCGCTGCACTTCCTAGAGTGAAGACATATCCACTCCTAGATTTGGTCTCAAATCCAGATACCCAATTGGCATCGCTATACCCCTCTAGTACAACAGGATATTTAGAAAAATGCAAACCATAGTTTATGGTTCCTTTAAGATATTTCAATACTCTAATTAGTGCTTCCCAGTGATCACTATCAGGATTACTGGTATAGCTACTGAGTCTACCCACTGCATAGGCTATGTCTGGCCTAGTGCAGTTCATCAAATACATTAGACTCCCTATAACTCTAGAGTATTCAAGTGGATCTACTCCACTCCCTTTATTCTTACATAATCTTATACTAGAATCATATGGGGTAGCCACAGGTTTACAATCAAATTGATTAAACCTCCTTAATATTTTTTCTACATAATGAGACTGAGTTAAAATTATTTCTTCTGGGTTTCTATTTATTTTGATACCCAGGATTACATCTGCCTTTCCCAGATCTTTCATATCAAAATTATTTGATAAAAATTTCTTAGTGTCTTTAATTACACTTATGTCTGTTCCGATGATCAACATATCATCTACATACAGACAAACAATAACACCACTATCCCCACTAAATTTGCTATAAACACATTTATCTGATTCATTTATTATGAATCCATTTGATAGCATCACACTATCAAACTTCTCATGCCATTGCTTTGGTGCCTGTTTTAAACCATATAGAGATTTTATAAGTTTGCATACCTTTTGCTCTTGGCCTTGGATTACAAAGCCTTCAGGTTGATCCATATAAATCTCTTCATCTAATTCACCATTCAGAAAGGCTGTTTTGACATCCATTTGATGGATTTCAAGGTTATAGATTGCAGCTATGGCAATAAGGATTCTAATAGTGGTTATCCTGGTTACAGGTGAGTAAGTGTCAAAAAAGTCCATTCCTTCCTTTTGCTTAAACCCTTTAGCTACTAGTCTAGCTTTGAACTTATCTATAGTTCCATCAGTTTTTAATTTCTTTCTAAAGATCCACTTGCAACCAATAGGTTTACAACCAGGAGGCAGATCTGTCAAGATCCATGTCCCATTACTCAAAATAGAGTCTATTTCACTCTTGACAGCTTCTTTCCAGAATGAAGAATCTGGAAGTGACATTGCCTCTTTATATGTCTTTGGATCTCCTTCTAGAAGATAGGCAATGAACTCTGGACCAAAGTTTTTCTCTACTCTTGCCCTTTTACTTCTTCTAGGCTCTACAGATTCCTCAGACACTTGATGCTCTTTTTCTATAGATTCATTGGGTCTTTTTAGTGTGTTCTCACTTAGACTAGTTTTATAAGGGAATATGGTTTCAAAGAATTCAGCATCTCTGGATTCAATTATGGTGTTAGGATGCATATCAACATGATCTGATCTATAGATTAAGAACCTATATGCACTACTGTTTTGTGCATATCCAATGAATGCACAATCAACAGTCTTAGGACCTAACTTAGAACTTTTAGGATCTGGAATCCTAACTTTAGCTAAGCACCCCCACACTTTAAGGTATTTAAAATGCGGTTTTCTATTCTTCCATAACTCGTAAGGAGTTTTGTCAGAATCTTTAAATGGAATTTTGTTTAGAATATAACAAGCAGAGAGAAGAGCCTCTCCCCATAGGTTCTGAGGTAAACCTGAACTCCCTAACATAGAGTTTACCATGTTCATTAAAGTTCTGTTTTTACGTTCAGCAACTCCATTTTGTTGTGGAGAGTAAGGTGCAGTTACTTGATGAATTATGCCATGAGATTCACAAAAAGCACTAAAATCATTAGAGGTGTACTCACCTCCTCTATCAGATCTTAGGATTTTGATCTTCTTTTCTAACTGATTCTCTACTTCAGATTTGAATGAAATGAATTTATCAAATGATTCATCTTTATATCTAATAAGATAAACAGTACAAAATCTAGAGAAATCATCTATAAATGTAATAAAATACCTTTTTCCTCCTCTAGTTAAAACATTGTTTAAGTCACATACATCACTATGAATTAAACTAAGAAGTTCTGATTTTCTTTCTTCTACTCTATGAAAAGGCTTCTTAGAGTACTTTGATTGCACACAAATTTCGCATTTATCTACTATTAGATTACTTTTAGGAATTAGACCTATGGTCATCATTTTCTTTAAAGATGCATAGTTAACATGACCTAGCCTACCATGCCATAAACAAGAAGAATCAATAATATAAGCAGAAGAAGAAGATGCTTTATTCATAATGTTCTCAGATACATTCAGTTTGAATAAACCCTCACTGGAATAACCCTTCCCCACAAATTCACCATTCTTAGTAATGACAAATTTATCAGCCTCGAAAACTAGTTTAAAACCTTTCTTGATCAGAAGTGACCCAGACACCAGATTCTTTCTTATATCTGGTACGTGAAGGACATCACAGAGCTTCAGAACTTTTCCAGATGTAAGCTTCAATAGGACTGTTCCTTTACCCGCCACAGCAGATGATGACGAGTTTCCCATGAAAAGCTGCTCTCCATCCCCTACAAGCTCGTAGGAAGAAAACACACTTCTGTCACTACAGATGTGTCTGGTGGCACCAGTGTCCACCCACCAGTCCTTCACGTTGCTAACCAGGTTCACTTCAGATACTACAGCCGACAGATATTGATCTTCAGCCATATTTGCCTGAGGCGCATTATTTCCTTGAGGGTTTTTCTTCTTGTCGTTTTTGCGACAGTTTTTAGCATAGTGACCTGCTTTCCCACACACAAAGCAGTTACCTTTCTTTTTCTTGAAGTCCTTATTATTTTTCTTGAAATTTCCTTTTCCAGATCCAGACCCAGGTTTAGAATAGATTTTCTTTCCAGATGAAGATTCAGTGAGATTTGCCTTAGAGTTAAACTCATAGGCCTTTGATTTCTGTTTTCTGAAACGGTTTTCCTCTTCAGTTCGAAGATATACAAATAGATCTTGAAGAGAAAAATCGTTTCTGTCATGCAGAAGGGTGTCTTGGAATTTCTCCCATGAAGGTGGTAATTTTTCAATGATTGCACCAATTTGGAGCTGTTCTTCTATTTTAATACCTCTAGCAAGAATATCAGAAACAATCAACTGGATCTCATTTACTTGATCCATAATAGATTTTCCATCTATCATCTGATATCGGAAATATTTTCCAATAAGATGTTTCTTAGAACCCGCGGCTTCAACCAGGTATTTCTGCTCTAGAGTTTCCCACAACTCTTTGGCAGACTCAATTCTGAAAAATACATCGAACAACTGATTACTGAGACAACTCAGTATATGGCCTTTACAGAGATAATTGTCTCTTTTCCTTTTCTCAGAGAGATGGGTTCTTGCAGGTTCTTCCTCATCAGGTGATGGTTCAGGAGCATTCAAGATATAATCTAGATTCAGAAAGGTCAGAAAGAATCGCATCTTTTCTTGCCATCTACCGAAATCCGATCCATCAAATTTTTCTGGTCTTTCGGTTTGGGAAGTCATGATGATTAATTTCCAATAATCGGAATCCCAAATTACAGATCACAGATCGTATAGTTTTGCCTTAAGATTGTTATAAAAATTGATGTGCAAATCTGTAATTTAGGATGAGATAATACCTTATACGAAATTAATCTGGTAACTCCAAAAGTAGATTTCAACAGTAACAATTTTCTGCAATAATAAACTGTAAAGGAAGAACAAATGGTTAGATCACTTATCGAGTTGAGGCACGAAGAATCTTCGCTGTCCTTAAGGCAAATCTCGCCCCCACTATGACGAATCAACGGTGCAGATGGGCGTGACGGCGTATGCCTCCAGGATACAACAACTCTCGCTCCAGGGGTGTGCACTCACGCAGCCCGGATGCCTAACAACTTGCTTATATGTGCCAAAAGCCTTGATCAGAAAGGTTGAGGAAAACCAGAAGGAAAACCAGAGAGAAGATAGCAGAAGAAGAATCCGTTCTGTATATCTTTCTATCTCTGTAAAACCGTTTTTATAGAAAAATAAGAGACACGTTGGGATGAAACGTCGCACTCTTTTAGTGCGTGAGAGATGTTTCCCAAACGGTCACAAAACCAAGATTTAAGGAATCTCAAACGGTAAAAAGTATTAAATAATGATTAAAGAAAAAGAAAAGAAATAAAAGAAAATAAAAAGGCTTTCGGCCCACGCGCGCGGCCGGGCCGGGCCGGGCCGGGCCGGGCGGCGCGCGTGTGTGGTAATACCAAAAGCCCACCGGACCCAAGTGGGTGATCCGTGCGCGTAGGATTCTCATGACCTCTTTCTCATTCACAAGACTAAGAGAGTGAAAGTATATATATGGCCACTCTCACCCTCTCACACTTCCCATCTAGGACTAAAGTTTTCTCATGGCTTTAGTCCTTTTGGAGGGAAGCTCTAACTTTGAGTGAGAAGCCCTAAAGCAAAAAGCAAACCAATGTAAAAGACTAAAAGCACCCCTTTGTAAGATTGAATTACAAAAAGACTTTTGAATAAAAAGTCAACACCAATAACTCATCTCCATACGTGCTCTTAACCTTTTGATCTGTACAGTTTTTCTACTCAGATACATTGATCTATCTACATGGCAACCAAAAGTCTGGCCAGATGTCATTTAGATTATCTTGATCTGATGATCCTAAGTGTTCCTCCTTGATCAATCCTTATTTAGGGTTCTGCCTCTCAAATAATCTTACGCATGAAATATTCGTTCCAGATAGGACTCAGGCTAATTGTGTTAGTTCATTATGTTCTACAAGATCAGTAGTCTTTATTTCAGATAGATACCCCATCGTAGAACCCAAAATTTCACGTTTCTATACCGTTCCCACATACATGTGCGTACAACAAGAAAAAAATTCAGTGGGCCCTCATTAGTAGATAATCGAAACCACTCATTTATAGGGTCATTTCATCTTAACTCTTGTCATCTTTGATGAGAACCAGTGATAGGCCCCACTATGCTTGCATGATCGAGACCGCTCATTGCTCAATTATTCCCAAAGAAACCATCCATTGGTGATTGGATAATTAGGATCGATAGCGGACCCCGCAGTTAATTCCTCAATCTCATAAAAAATGGAAAGAAATCTCCACGGATGAGCCACGCCACCTTTCAGCCAATGAATCACATTTAACGAATCTCCCTCAACAATTGTCTGATCTATCAACCTTCTATCAATATTCAAAATGCCAAAATGTGCAACCCTCACTTTCGCTTCTGAAGAATCAGACACACCAATAGAGCCGTAGTATGCCCACTCAACATCTAAGTGCGAGCATACTAGTTTATTATTGAACTTTATGTAAATCTCTTGATCAATAGTGCTATATGTGGGCCATGTATCATTGGGACTTTATTTCCGTGTAGCCACATACATAAGTAGCGAAACAAGTCTTTAAGATAGACCTTAATTGGCTTGTCCTGCCCAACTTCTTAGACCATGTTTGGCAGTGATGAAAAATTTTTCAATGGAATATTAGTTTATTTGGTTGTAAGAGAGGGGAAAGGAGAGTAGGAGAGGGAGAGAAATAGGAGGGCTTTAGTGAGGAGAGGGTGAGAAGTTGCTGAAAAACATAAGAAACTCAAAAAATAGAGTTTTCTTTCCCCTTTTTTGTCAGCCACTTCTCATCCTCTCCTCACTTGCCCTCCCAATTCTCTCCCCCTCCGACTGTCTCAACACTGAGTAATCTAATATTCCATGAGAAAAAATCTAGGTCGCCAAACATGGCCTTAGTTTCTTACTTTGCTTAATTTTATGAGGTATTCTAAACTGAAGGGCGCCCTTTGGAAATGGGGTGAAAGTGCCGCCCCCATTGGCTGCAACGAGCAGCTGCGCATTTATAACGGCTAAAAGTCAAAGTGCATTAAAAGCAGAACCGCCCCATGCAGCCAATGGGGGGCGCCCTTTCATCCCATTTCTGCAAGGGCGCCTTTCAGTTTAGAAGATCTCTAATTTTATTCCTCCATAACCCTTTATTAACAACAGTATATCGTGCATTTGTGGATGCTTGAGTGGCGTTCCGCTGCCATGTGCAGAGACCCAGTCACCTATTATATTGTGGGCCCACATGGTGTCGCCTCATGTTGCTATCCATGCAAGGGTAGAATAGAAGTACTAGGGTTGTAGTTCACCTTATATGCTTTACTTGCAAAATTCGCCTATTTCTCCATGATGGTGACTTCAAAAAAAATAAGGACTCAAGAACAAGAATACGTTTCCTTGTAGAGCTAACTATAGTTCCTCACAATTGATGGTGACTTATAATCCTTGGTGCTCAAGGATAAGAACACATCTCATTGTTGCCCTCTATCCATAACCTAAGGCTTTGGTTTGAGTACTTTCTTCACCTTTAATCCATCTAAGCATGCTTATCCACCAATGAATGGACATTACTTATAGATAGACACAAAAAGTACTATGGAACGACACATGTCATCATGTGTCTCACTGGATGTGTGTTGGGACCATTGGGCCATTCCTTTGTGTATGCTCAGATGTGTGGCATAGGCTCAGAGAGTAGTGGAATAAGAAGTCAAAAGAGAGGAGACAAGCATTGGATTTCTCTAGAATTACCTCTCGGGGAATAGTGGAATAGACTTACAGTGTTTGGTTGCACGGCATAGACTCGGAGAGTAGGGGAATGAGAAGGGGTGTCATTATATATATATATATATATATATATATATATATATATATATAGGGAAATGTTATCAGCACTACTATATTTTGATGAGGACACTCCTCACTTTATTAAAAGTACGGTATGGCCCTAACCATAGGATGATCTAAACCATCCATTGGATGGACCATAACCTAAAAAGGTTGTGCGTCAAAAATCATTTCCATAGGTTGATCTTAACCCTCCGATCTGAATGTTAGAGTGTTGATCCTAACCCTCTATAGATCAGAGGGTTAGGATCAACCTATGGTAATAATTTATGGGGCACAACCTATTTAGGTTGTGGCCCATATAATGGATGGTTTGGATCATCTTATGGTGCGGGCCATACCGTACTTTTAATAAAGTGAGGAGTGCCCTCATCAAAATACAGTAGTGCTAATAACATTTCCACATATATATATATATATATATATATATATATATATATATATATATAGAGAGAGAGAGAGAGAGAGAGAGACCAATGCTATGATTTTTCAACCAAAATTCTCCCTTTTCTGTAGAATTTGGTTTGAAAGTTGAAGGAGGGGACACGAATGTCACACGGGCAGACATGCAAAAATTATGTCAAGAACATGCTGGTGAGTCTCCTAAAAGTTCAATGCATCAATGGCAACCAAACAAGGAATCATATTTACTTTTCCTTCAAAGTCCTTGCTGAGGTTAGGATCATCTTAGAGATTTATGTGGAGTGTGCACGAAGTCCAGTATTTTCAAAAAGTACCGCAGTGCCCACTTCAAAGGATGATCCAGACCGTTCATTTGTTGGGATACAACCTAAATAGGCTCCACCGCACATAAATCATCTCCATAAGATGATCCTAATCTCCTATATGTAGAGGAACTGCACATTATAGAAACCTCTAGATCAGAGTGTTAGGATCATCCCATGGAGATGATAGAGATGAGATACAGTGTATAGACTATATATGTTGTGGGTCAAATTTTGAATGGCATGGATCATCGAATAAAGTGGGTTCCACAGTTGTTGTCCACCTAGTAATTGTCTTCAAAACCCATATATTTTAAAACAAAACTCTAATAAATCAAGGGAAATGATAGCAGCACTACCATGTTTTGATATTCCCACTGAAGCAACTTGTCTCTTAGTATTTCAAGAGCTTTCAAAAAGGACATTTCAGTTCTCAAACAGCTCTCACAAGTCACAAGCCACTTAAGAAAGAAAAAAAGCTGGGACCGTGCATTTATTATTCTATTAAAACATGGTTGTGCTGATATCATTTCCCTAAATCAAACTCATATATTTTAAAACATTTTTTATAGGATGCAACTCGGGTCGGGTCGGGTTCTAAAAAGGGTTCCTTGGGTTGGGTCGGATTGAACCTCGTCGGATTGGAAATCGGGTTGGGTCGGGTCGGGTTGGCCTCAACCCAACACGAGTTGCACTCCTATGTTTTTATATGATGTGTCCGCGTGAAGTCAGTATTTTAAAAAAGTACAGTGGGGCCCACTTTATAGGATGATCCAAACTGTTCATTTGTTGGGGCGCAGCATAAATAGGTTGTACCCTACAGATCATCTCCATGGAATGATCCTAACCCTTGGATCTATAGAGATTTCTATAATGTGCTGTCCCTCTCCATGTCAGAGGGTTAGGATCATCCTAGGGAGATGATCTATGGGGTACATCCTATTTACATTTTGACCCAACAAATGAAGGGTTTGGGTCATCCTATAAAGTGGGCCAAACTGTACTTTTTGAGAAAGACACGACCACAGAGGGCACAACAAATAAAATCTCTCAAAACAAAACAAAACCCAAATAAATCCAACACTTGATTTCTAAAGTGTCGTAAGAAAAAACAGTCTATTATTAAAATAAAAAAGGGTTTCCAAGTGAAGAAAAAAATCCCTCCAAGCTGATATCTAAATCCCATTTCTCATTTCAACAAGTGGGTTGTTATACCAACTATAAATAACCTTTGCCATTTCACATCCTTTCTTTGTCCGACAATTCATTCCACCCATAGAGAAGCTGATCTTTAGGTAAATAATGAGATCTTTGAAGGGCTCCTTGTGGAAGAGGATGTTTTATTAAAGAAAGAGGATTATGTTAGTGATGGTTTACCTATGAGAGAGAGAGAGAGACTGAGAGAGGACATGGTTTAACCGGTTGTAGGGGCCATTTGGATATATGGATTTTACAGTCCAGGATTCTAAATTCCATGATTTTACAAGCGAAAACTTGGATTTTTTAAGCTAATTCTGGATTTTATAAGCTGAAACCAGGAATTCACAGTCCTGAAAATGTACAATCCAAGTTTTAGCTTGTAAAATTCAGGTTTAGATCTTTTTATCAGCTTTAGATAAAAGAGAGAGAGAGAAAGAAAAACAAAGTAGAAAAAAAAATTAACGAAATCCAGAAAAATATACAAAAAAAAAATTGGAAATATCCTTTCTGTTTACTAGGTACACGTATGATGAATCCTAATAATCAGTATTTGGGTTCTAAGTGAGAATTTCTTTGTAATCTGGACCGTTGATCTTGTAGATCATGATGAAGCAATCCAAAAAGTTCTGTTTTGAAGAGCAAATAAGAACTCATTGATAAGAGAAATCCCTATAATATCAACGGCTTAGATTTTCTTGATGACCATGCTTTATTAATTAAGGGCCTAGGATCAGATCACTTATAAACAGCACACGTGGGGCCCAATAGAGTCTGTTAGGAAGGATCCTCACTAACAGTCTTTTTAGCATTTTACTCTCTTAGCATAAAATATAGATGAAGAATCTAGTATCATTCAACCAAGGTGGGGTCAGCTTTATTGTGGTATCTTGTCAGATCGACGGACTGGATCACGTCCGCGTGGAATAAGTGGGTCCAGAAAGGAGCTTAAGTGCCTAACAGCCACGTCTTACTATTATAGCCTTATCAACTGTTTATTAAAAGCTGTAGGTTCCAATTTATGGGGATTTCTTGTGATAGCTTTTACAAAGCATCTGAAAATCAAACGCTCCCCATAGAGTTCCAATTTAAGAAATGGCAAAACTTGGATATATTACTTTATATCAACCATCATGTTTGACTTTTCAACCGTTATTAATGCATAATGGTGCATGATGGTGAGCCCTTTCACCTCTTTTTTGCAAGAGTTTAGACTTCCTCATTGGGAATATATAATAATTTAGGCTACCCAACCAAAGAGGAACTCTTGACTTGGTTGTTACTTTTTAAGTTTTGGAATCCGTCAGAGTTCTCTAGAGGTGGAATGTCAATGAACTAATCAGCTTTTTCATGGTTAAACTTGGGTTACTGGCTTATCTCGGCCACCTCTCTCAATCCCTATCTGGGTCTGTGTAGTGTTGCAACTGATATAACATGGGTCTGGTATAACATGGGTCTCTTCCACGGAAGAAAAAATAGTACAAGTCACTAAGTCGATGAAATTAGAATTAGAAAATTGAGAAGAAATTGGAAGATTCCCTAAGTCGTTGGAATTTTGTGATACGAAAGCGAAAAGTTGAGAGATAAGGAAGGAAAATTAGTGGTGGGATTTCCCGTAGTGCAAGTTTGTGGAATAGAAGGTGTTGAAAAATTATAGATTTGTGTTGAAACGTCTTTAGATAAAGATGGGAGAGAAGATACGGTTTGATTTTGATGTTGGGAAGTAGTTGGGGTATCATGGGAACGTGGTTGGTTGTTATTTATTGGGTTTTGAAATTCAAAATTTGAAGAAACCTGCGGAAGAGAGAGAGGTTGAAAATTTTTGGGAACATGGGTGAGTCCCAAAAGATTCGGATAAGGTGTGAAATCGTGGGAGAGAGGAGTTGGGTGGTTTAGGGCACCTAAACGTGAATCGGTTTGTGTTGGTTGGATATAAGGTAGAAAGATTCAAATTACTTTGAAGTGGAGAAGAAAGTGGGATAGCTACATGAAAATTTTGAGAAGGAGGAGTAGGGGTACAACTTGGGTCGGGTAGCATGGGTCGGGTTTAGAAATCATGGGTCGGGTTTCTTCAAATTTTTAGTTACATGAAAATTTTTAGTTTAAAAACCCGGCTCAATCTTGAGTAGGGTCGGGTTTAAAGAAAAAACCCAAAGCCCGACCTGACTGATGGATGGCCTGAAATTTATCATGTATAATCTATTGCGTCGACGATTCACAACTACATCGCCAAAGTGGATATTTATCATTAATCTTGGCCATTTCAATTTTCCTTCTAATCTGAATCGCGTTCATTTGAATTGAATGGCCTGAGCATGGGCAATGAATCTTCACTGTGACTTTAGGTCATATGTCTGATTACAAAATTGATTGCTTCTTGTGGCAGCGTGCGACGCCTACTAGGGTCATCTTCCTTCAAGTTAAGAAGATGCCTACTAGGGTCATATTCCTTCAAGTTAAGAAGATGTGTAGGACATGGCTGGCAAACCATAGCAATCACTTTTCCTTGGTGTTGATATTTAACATTTTCCATTTCATTTTTCCAAGGTTTTCTGCGAAACCAACACTCATTTCACAAGTTTTCTTTTTCATTTCCAGTCTCTGTTTCCTATACATTTGCCACATCATTTTTCTTTTCCATTTCCACTCTCTGTTTCCTTTAGATTTGCCACATCATTTCCATTTCCTTTCCTTTCCTCTCCTCTCTGCGGAAAGCAACTGAACGGACCCTAAAGAGAAAATAAACAAAAAAGGTGGTGGAAATTGCAATCGGTTTTGGAAAAGGACAAACAAGGTGTGAAACTGCAGAGCGAGCAGTGGAAATATCAATTCACAAATAAATTACACATAAGATATCAAACTGATGTTAAACAATATTATTTCATTAGGCCAAGGGCCAATAATTAGGATGCAAGGGTCACAACAAAGCATTGATGGCCTTCACTATGTTATCGGGCTAGGAGAAGAGGAGGGGGGCACGCTAGGCGGAAAAATGAAAGGAGGATCTATGGCTATTGGAGGTCCAGCAGGTCCCAACCCTGGGCATGTCCCTCCTAGGCATGGTTCTGGGACGAACACTACAGGGTCAATGTATATTGGAGGTCCAGCAGGTCCCAACCCTGGGCATGTCCCTCCTAGGCATGGTTCTGGGACGAACACTACAGGGTCAATGTATATTGGAGCTCCAATAGGAGATCCCAACCCAGGGCACGTCTCTCCTATGCACGGATCGAACACAGGCACGAAAATAGATATTGGAGCCCCAATAGGAGACTCAAAGCCAACTATCCCTGAGCTTTTAATCTCTCCCATTCCACGTCGAGCATCTGTGCGTTGTACCTCACACAATTTTGGTAGATAGACACCTAGATCAAGACAAAAAAAAATCACATTAGTTAATTAAAAGCATGTAAATTACATGTTGGGTTGTTTGGATCTAGGGAAAATTTATGAAATTTTTTCCATCGAAGACTATAATCAATGGGAAAATTCCTGCGTCTAATAGGTTTGCAATTTTTCATAAAAAAATAGGAAAGTTTTCTGATTTAATTAGGAAAAAATTTGCATGGAAAAATATCTACCCAATAGCTACAAAATTCATCATTCATAGGAAAAAAAAATTAAATAGAATTTTTTCCCCTTCATCCAAATAACCCCACGAAAAAAAATCCATTGCATGAATGGGGAGAGATAAGAAAATCCTAAAAAACAAGGAAACAAAAGAGTCCACTCAAATTATGATTGATGCAAAGATTTTCCGTAAATTTCAAAGATGGAAACGCTCATCCATCTTATTTTTTCTTTCCTACTACCAAACAATAGAAAGAGATGGAAACTTGGAAAACGGTTTTCTTCCCATCGCTTACCACCCCTTTTTTTCAAACCATATGATAAATAACGGTTTTTATTCCATCGCTTACCACCCCTTTCTTTCAAACCAAACAGCCCCTTTATGAAAAATAACATTTCATTTTCTCCTTTTTGTTTTAGGATGATTCTCCTCTCACCCTTACATTTCTTCACTCTTCCCTCTCCAAATCCTGAGCCCTAACTTTTTACAGCACATAAGTAGGACCTAGGACACTCCAATGGACTGCCCAGTTCAAAATGGCCATGACCCAAACTCATAAAACAAGATCCTAAGAGGACTCCAAAAATGGTTGACACCACTATATTTAAGTTGCCAAAACCATGAGAAATTCATGATATTAACACTCCCTTCTTTTGATAATGGGACTCTCCAATTTATTAAACATCTTTTTGATTGGGGATAGAGGGCGAGCCTTGGCGCAACGGTAAGGTTGCTCCATTGTGACCTGGTGGTCACGGGTTCTAAAGGTGCTCTTTGATATGGGATGGTTTTTTGAGAATTGTTGTAGCCTAGCTCATCTAATTTGTAAAGCATAAAATTAAAAAAAGGGGGTTTTAACTATCAAAACAAGGCAGTGCAGATATCATTTCACCATAATCTTAGGCTTTAGTCTTGTTTTTACCTTCACCAGCAGCTAGATTGAAGTAGAGATCAACAATGTTGGGACAACCTTTGTAACACTTGGAGGAGCAAAGTTTTTGAGTGAATGAAGTTTCCAAGAGAGAGTCTGAAGAAATCCCAAGTGAAATTCTTTCAACTCCACACGCTTCAATGCACTCATCTGTTTCAATCCACTCTCCAATGTTCTCCGCCAGCACGCCCGAAGGCGCGCATTCGTAGCTCACACGTGTGCCCCTTGTGTACTTCTCAAGCACACACCGAACGCCCTCGGATGACACCGAGAACGTACAATTTTCCTTCTGCAAGTCCTCGCACTTGAGCGCCCCACCTATGTCACAATATCACACGTCATAAGTCGAAAACCATAAAAAAAAATGAGAAAAAAAAATTACAATAAAATTTTAATTCAAAAAAAATTCGAATAAAACATTCATTTGAACCGACATGGAATTTGAATACCACCACTTGGGGAGGGAAAGAGATTTCAAAAATTTCCCCCTCTAATTCCATCTTGTTGTCAATACCATTCTCTTGATTCCGGTCTTTTTGAACCAAAGGCCCAGAATTGGCAGAATTGAAATCAAATTCCGATTCCAATGCCCGATTCTGGCAATCCAAATGCAAGGTAAGAATCATCACATATTGCGCGCACAAAGTTGGATTGGGAATCAATGATTCTTCAGGGGGAGCTTTTGAAAAACTCATGAAATGTTTGAGAAGAGTTTGGAAATTTTTTGGTTTCCTACATTTATATGATTGTATAAATTTTAGGTTTTCCTAAATTCATATGAGTGGAAAAAATTACGAAATGCACGTATTATGTAGAGGAATAATAGATGCAAGAGCGCCCTTGCATAAACAGCAGGGCCCTTGATTGGATCCACGTCAAGCAGCTAATTTTATACTCTCAACCGATTTTAAAAAGTTACCGAAAATGACATGGATCCAATCAAGGACCCTTTTCGGCTCTTTCTGTAGGGGCGCTCTTGCATCTATCATTCCTCATATTTGTTTTTATTATGTATATTTATATTTCTAGGGGATTTGCTAGGGTCCACCGCAAAAGGCATTTCACAGCTGGTCTATCGGATGTCAGACCAGCCACCTCGTGAATGGAGACAACAGCTGCTGTCTCCATTCACGAGGTGGCTGGTCTGACATGTGACAGACCAGCCGCGAAATGCCTTTTGCGATGGACTCTAGCAATTCCCTATTTCTATATAACACACAACAAAAAGAATGGGATATATTTCTAAATATCTACACTGATGAATCCATCAAATTTGCTCTTAATTCAAAAGGTACAATAAATTATGAACTATTCAGAAAATTTTAAGTTTAAAATGGGATATATAAATTCAGATTTTTTTTAAAGAATTTTTCAATTATTCAGAGAATTCTGCACGTACCTATATAATCAGAAAATTCGCATCTAATTCGAAAAATAAAAGAACTTTTGAATTGTAAGGGTTTTTAACTTTAACACGCAGCATATATAATTCAATTATTTTTTTCAAGAATATTTCATTCATTTTAAGAATTTTGTAACTATGGTTGGACACAATACTTGGCCCTATTTGTTTAAGATTATTGCAACCAATTGTGAGTGCCAAACCTATTATTGACTCAAAATTTCATTTAAATTTGAGTTCCATAATAGGATTTGGCCTGCACAATCGGTTGTCATAATCTTAACAAACAGGACCTTATTATTTCTAATCACGATTACCTTGGGCGCTGCTAATGACCATAGCCAGGGCCAAAATTACCGCTGTGCGGCACAAGAACCCAACAATATTGGCGGCCATGTCTTCTTCCTAGGAATGACACCAATGATGCCTAAGTCCTTCAAGATCTTAGTATTTATAGTGGGCTTCGAATCTCGGTCAGACCTTAGGATTAGTGTTAGGGTTTTATAATCTTGATTAGAAGAGTGGTTTAGTATATAGTTGTGCAGTTTAAGTCTTAAGATCCTTGACTTCAAAGCACTTAAACAATGCTAGGGGCTTTGAAGTCACCGCGTAACAGCTAGAAGAGTACTAGTTGGTCTACGACTTTCTATGATACCAATATTTTATTTTTGTGTTTCTTCTACGACTAGTTAGTCAGTTTCTTAACAAGTAAACTTAATTTTAGGATGCCATTAGCTAGCATCCATCGCAGAAGGCATTTCGCGAGTGGTCTGTTGCATCTGAGAGCTGCCACACAGGCTCACTGTTCAGCAGGTTTTGTCCTCATTCATGAGTTGGCAGCTCTCACATACAACAGACCATCCGCGAAATGCCTTCTGCGATGGACGCTAGCAAATCCCTTCTAGGAAACGATATCTATTTTCATTTTGTAATTGTTATTATTTCATTTGGGTCAATGGTGACAGGCCAATTAATTCTAGGTACCACATTGGGATAGAGGTGTCAATGGATCCAACCTGTGTCTTAGTCATGATCCGTTTCAGATCCCTTATTGAAGTACTTTTTTAATCTTACTTTCTAATCAATCTAGGTCACCATATATGTTACGTGTCTAATTGGCCGTAACGGAAATAAACAAAAAGAAAATAGAAATGAGGGGGAAAGAGGTTGATTCGAGAAAACCGGACCTCCTAATGGCTCAAATTGAGATGAACCATGACTCTCCTACAAAGTTTCCTTTGCTGTAGAATTCTTTTCCTTTCATTGAAATACATAAATTTAAATACAAGTACAATTAGAATGCCACATCATCAACCCACTTACCACTAACATGACACATAATAAAAACTAACACCCATGACTCTAAACCACATACCCATAAACCTAAAATGCAAATCCCTACAATAACTACCTGGCAACTACGTCTCATACACCATACATATGCGTATTATTCCTCCTCCCTTACAAACGACCTTATCCTCGAGGTTGAATTATTAAATAAAACACTTTAATCCGCTGGGGTCCCAAAACGTTATGGCCGCAATCTTTTGAGCTCCACTTTCAAAATTCGCTGCAATCAAACTCCAAAAGAAATGTGATCTTTCATGACACCGCATCATAATAATGAAATGATCTAATGGCTGGAAAAAATTGTTAAGATTCTTGGTAGAGCATTCAACCAAACTATTGTTGTCGCTATCAAATCTCGAACTTTTCTCGACACGGACAATAGCTTTCTCAAGTTTCAAGTTTTGATCTTCTTCTGGCACCTCCTAAATCGCTTTGCTAATTTCTTTCAAGCCCTCCACAAATCGTTGTTGTCCTTCTGTCATTTTCAAAACAATGCTTTAATTTCCTGCAAATCTTCACATATCGATTCCTAGAACTCCAAAGGCGCAGCCAACTACTTGTTACGTGCCTAATTGGCCGCCACACAAAAAAACAAAAATAAAAGAGAAATGAGGGGGGAGAGGTTGATTCGAGGCAACCGGACCTCCTAATGGCTGAAATTGGGAGGAACCATGACTCTCCTACAAAGTTTCCTTTGCTGTAGAATTCTTTTCTTTTTTCTTCTTTTCCTTTCATTGAAATACATAAATTTAAATACAAGTACAATTAGAATGTCACATCATCAACCCACTTACCACTAACATGACACATAATAAAAACTAACACTCATGACTCTAAACCACATACCCACAAACCTAAAATGCAAATCCCTACAATAACTACCTCCCAACTACCTCCTATACACCATACATATGCGTATCATTGAATGATATGTGCAAGTTAATCTTGTATATGGGGTTAGTTATTATCTAGTTATTATGTAGTGGCTATGTGTTTTAGAGTTATGGGGTTAGTTATTGGTGATGTGTCTTGTAAGTGGGTAGATGGACTTGTGATGTGGCATTCTCTTTTACTTGTATTTATTTAGTTGTAATTGAATGAAAGGAGAAGAATAAAAATTTACAGCAAAGGAGACTTTTTTAGGATAGTCATGGTTCCTCTCGATTTAAACCACTAGGAGGTCCCGTTGCCTCGAATCAACCTCTCTCCCCCCTTTTTCTATTTTCTTTTTGTTTATTTTCGTTATGGCCGATTAGGCACGTAACAATATATTTTGAATCGAAGTGTCCTAGTTCCTACATTCCAACTTATGCTCTACACAGTTAGGGCATGGAGAGAGAGAGAGAGAGTACCCCTAATGAAGACATAAATGAACGAAATACGTAAGTTATTTTTATTAGGATATGGATCCAATGGTCGAGATTTGATATGAGGTGTGTACATGAAGTCCTGTATTTTTCATAAAGTACAGTGGCGCCCACTTCTCAGGATGATCCAAACCGTTCATTTGATGGGCCACAATCTAAATAGGATGTACCAGGACCTGGCAAGAATTGACTCGGACCCACAGGTCGACCCGGCCCGCCCGTAATTTCTGGGTTCGGGTCAACATTTTATGACCCGTTTCTAAGTTGACCCGCGGGTCAACCCGGCCCGTCAAAACTGGGCGGGTCCGGGTGGATCCGCGGGTGCCCGTAGAAGTGAAACAAAGTAATTTTTCTGTAATTGTCATATTTCATTCTAGTTTTTCCCGTAATTGTCTTATAAAGGAACCCTTTCCGTAATTTTTTCCAAAACTTCATCTTATGAATGTTATTGCTAGCTTTTTCGGTACTTATTATTGCTAGCCACCTTTCCAGAAATAGTAATTCCTTGCAGTTTTCACCACGTCTAATAAGACAAATCTTCCAACACATACAATTGCAAAGGATGGGCGAGAAGTAGCCTTTGGAGAAGGTGGCTAGCAAAATACCTATAAAAACAAAAAGACAGAAAAAACAAAAATTTGCTAAAAACACGGGTGACACGGGGGTCGACCCGGCCTGTACGGGCCGGGTGCGGGTCCAAGATTCGTGACGATGGGCGAGAAGTAGCCTTTGGAGAAGGTGGCTAGCAAATACCTATAAAAACGAAAAGACAGAAAAAACAAAAATTTGCTAAAAACAAGGGTGACACAGGGGTCGACCCGGCCCGTACGGGCCGTGTGCGGGTCCAAGATTTGTGACTCGTAAATTTTTATGCTTCATTTTGACTTGCCCGTTTGACCCGGACCCGTACAGGTCAGGTCAAACCAGGCCCGGCCCACCCGTTTGCCAGGTCTAGATGTACCCAATCAATCATCTCCATGTGATCCTCTTAACCCTCCGATCTGTACAGTTTTCTATAATGTACAGTCCCATTAATCCGGCCTACTCAAGAATGCAGTCAGATAGATTGATCTAAATGGCAACCAAAAGTCTGGCCAGATGTCATTTAGATTATCTTGATCGGATGATCCTAAGTGTTCCGCCTTGATCAATCCTTATTTTGTGTTAGTTCATTTTATTCTTTTTGTTTGGTTTTTCTCTTCGGTTCTTTGTTCTTCATCAAGTACGAGCATACTAGTTTATTCTTTGTTCTTCATCAAGTACTAGCCTATATGTGGGCCATGTATCATTGGGACTTTATTTCCATGTAGTCACATACATAAGTAGGGAAACAAGTCTTTAAGATGGACCTTAGTTGGCTTGTCCTGCCCAACTTCTTAGACCATGTCCGGCAGTGATGAAATTTTTTTCATGGAATATTAGTTTATCAGGTGGTAAGAGAGGGGAAAGGAGAGTAGGAGAGGGAGAGAAATAGGAGGGCTTGAGTGAGGAGAGGGTGAGAAGTTGCTGAAAAATATGGATAAGAAACACAAAAATAGAGTTTTCTTTCCCCCTTTTTTGTCAGGCACTTCTCACCCTTTCCTCACTTGCTCTTCCAATTCTCTCCCCTTCTGACTGTCTCAACACTGGGTAATCTAATATTCCATGAAAAAAAAGGAAATGATATCTGCGCTCCATGTTTTGATAAATATCTTTTAGTATTTAAAGGGCTTGTAAGAGCTTTTTGGGAACTGTAATAACCTTTTGACATTTTCTTAGATACTAAAAGACAAGAAAGTGGAGCGGAAATATCAAAACATTGAAGCGCTGATTTCATTTCCCAAAAAAAAAAAAAACATGGTTGCCAAACTTGGCTAGTTTCTTTTGCTTAATTATATTTTCTACTCTGGGTAATTTTAATCATCCACAACCCTTCATCAACACCAATATATCGTGAATTTTTTTCCGGCTTGAGTGGCGTTCCGCTGCTATGTGCAGAGCAAGGCTTTAAATTTCGACCAAAATCTGAAATTTCGGTCGGAAATCTTTAGGGATTTCGCCCAAAAAATCAGGATTTAGATAATTATTTAATATTTTCCCGAAAATTCGGGCGAAATTACCAAAATTTTATAGGAGAGGATAAAATAGCCGTAATTTTATTTCGTCGGATTTCGGATGAAATTTCGAATTTCGGTTTTAGAGAGAACTGAAAACGCATTCCGAAACTGATATTTAAAACCTTGGTGCAGAGACCCCAGTCATCTATTGTATTGTTGGCCCACATGGTGTGGCCTCGTGTTGCCAGCCATGCGATCATTTTATGGAGATGATTTATGCGGTGGAGCCTATTTAGGTTGTGTCCCAACAAATGAACGGTTTGGATCATCCTTTGAAGTGGGCGCCACAATACTTTTTGAGAATACTGGACTTCGTGCACACACCCCACATAAATCTCTAAGATGATCGTAACCTCGGCAATCTTCAGGATTTTGAAGGAAAAGTAAATATGATTTGTTTGGGTTGCCAATCATGCATTGACGGACTCACCAGCATGTTCCTAACATAATTTTTGCATGTCCGCCCCATGTGACATTCGTGCCCCCTCCTTCAACTTTCAAACCAAATTCTATAGAAAAGGGAGTATTCTGTTTGAAGCAATGGTGCTTTTCTCTCTCTTTCTCTCTTCACTCTCTATATTAGTAATGACACCCCTACTTATTTCCCTACTCTTCAAAGTCTATGTCCGATGCTTGTCTCGTCTTTTTTGAATTCTTATTCCACTACTCTCCGAGCCTATGCCGCACATCCGAGCATACCCTAAGAAATGGCTCAATGGTCCCCACACACATTCAGTGAGACTCATGTCTGACATGTGTCGTTCCATAGTTGGTGTTTTTTTTGGTCTATCTTTAAGTACATGTCCATTCATTGGTGGATAAGCAAGCCTAGATGGATTAAAGGTGAACAAAGTACTCAAACCAAAGCCTTAGGTTATGGATAGAGGCAAGATTGAGATGGGTTCTTTATCCTTGAGCACCAAGGATTATAAATCACCATCAATGCTGAGGAAGTTAGCTCTACAAGGAAAGAGTCCTTCAGCTTTTTCAAGTCAACATCATGGAGAAATAGGTGAGTTTTGCAAGTGAAGCATAAAAGGTGAACTACAACACTAGTACTTCCTATATATAGAGGAACTGGACATTCTAGAAACGTCTAGATCAGAGTGTTAGGATGATCCCGTGGAGATGATAGAGATGATATACGGGGTATAGACTACATATGTCGTGGGTTAAATTTTGAATGGCTTGGCATCGAATAGAGTGGGTTCCACAGTAGTTGTCGTCCTAGTAGTTGTCTTCAAAACCCATACATTTCAAAACAAAACCCTAATAAAGCAAGGGAAATGATATCAGCACTACGATGTTTTGATATTTCCACTAAAGCAACTTGTCTTTTAGTATTTCAAGAGCTGTCAAAACAGGATATTTCAGTTCTCAAACAGCTCTCACAACCATGGTTTTAAATTTCGACCGAAATCCGAAATTCGGTGGAGACCGAAATTTGGAGAAATTTGGGATTTCGGCCTTTACCAAATTTCGGTAATTTTGGTCCTAAATTTCGAGAAAATGTAAAAAAAAAGTGTTCCAAAATTTCTGCCGAATTTTCAAAATTTATTTTTTTGAAATTTGTTAAATACACTTTTTTAATTTATTCCCAAATTTCGACCGAAATTTTAAACCATGCTCACAACCCGCAAGCCACTTTAAAAACAAAAGAAACTGGTACCGTGCAATTATTATTCTATTAAAACATGGTTGTGCTGATATCATTTCACTAAGGCCCTGTTCGGTTAAGTTTATGGCTTCAGATTGTCAGCCCTAAAGCTATTTTGGACTAAAATTTAATTGTAATTTTGAGTAATAATAGGTTTTGGGCTTACAATCGGTTGTCATAATCTGAAACGAACAGGACCTAAATCAAACTCATATATTTTAAAACATGTGTGTTTATAGGGGTGCATCTCGGGTCGGGTTCAACCCTACAAAAAGTCAGGTCGGGTCAGATTGAGTTCGGGTTGAGGGTTTGGGCAACCCGACCAGAGTGAAACCCGGCATTTTTTTATGAAATTTGTTTTTTGTAAGCTTAAAAACTCGGGTTGGGTCAGGTTGAACTCAGGTTGGGTGGAGTTGGGTTGGAAAAAGGCCTCCTCAGGTTGGGTCGGGTTGAACCTCGTTGGGTTTAAAATTGGGCCGGGTAAGGTTTGGGATGGAAAAAAGAGTTCCTCGGGTCGGGTTGGCCTCAACCTAACCCAACCCGACCCGAGTTGCAGCCCTATATTTTTTTTTATGTGCCTGCCTGAAGCCAGTTGTAAGCCCAAGGGTCTACTCTCCTATCTTGTTTTGATGATTCTAAACATAATTGATTGTGTTTTTGAATACTAATCAATTTGCTTCGAAGTGTTGTGTTTGAGATATGATTGATCATTGAAGAAACCAACACACAACATGGTCATGCTTGGAGATATCCCATACAAGAGTCAAAGGAGCTAAGTGAAGCTCACCTCATCTCTCAAGCAAGCATACACAAGATGGAAGATCAATTGAAGACCAAGACTAAAGAGAAGTTGAAAGCTACATAGGTATCATTGTACATCCTTTCTCTTTAGATTTCCAAGTCAAGGCAAAGTGTTTTCAACTTGGTTTTCAAAGAACACTTAAGAACTTAAAATGCATTAGTGAATGGTTATGTGGTGGACCAACATGTTGGGACCCTCATAAACATTCCAAAATAACCATAGGAGTTGAGTTCCAAAAGCTAAAAATCAAATTTGCAATAAAAATCAAAAAGTGCGGATTTTTAGGCTTCTCGGAACTCCGAGAATTTTTCTCGGAGCTCCGAGCTCGGAACTCCGAGAGTTCCCTCGGAACTCCGAGAAAAGGTCCAGTAGCATCTGGACACTTTCTCGGAACTCAGAGACAATTTCTCGGAACTCCGAGAAATGGTCCAGTAGAAATTTTATTTCTTCTGGCCGTTGTCTCGGAACTCCGAGAATATTTCTCGGAACTCCGAGAATTCTCGGAACTCCGAGAATGGTTCTCGGAACTCCGAGAACCTCGCGACAGACTAAAAAATAGCCGTTGGGATTCAAATTAATTGTTGGTTTTTGATATGTCCACCCCCAAACGGTCATATTCTTTGGTGTGGTTATATATACAACATGTAGAGAAGTTTTTCACTCTCTCTTGATCTTTGAAAAACATCCTTAAGCATAAAAAACATTTGCAATCCATTTTAGCTTGAGTTTTTGTTTTTCATCCCAAACTTGCCTTTCACTTGTGAATCTTTTGAGTTTGGATATAGTAGTGCTTTCACTTGCAAATCACCATCTTTGAAGAGCAATCAAGGGTCTACAAAGAGCATCTAGCTTTCAAGAAGAAGCCAAGCTATTCTCTTTCAAATCTTGTATAGGTGGCTAGGGCATTCCCTTTTTAATTCCCTAGAGAGCAACCGCTTAGAACTCGGCGGAGAAGGAGAGTCTTTGTAAAGGTGTAAGGGCATCCTTGTTTAATATCCCTTGGATTTGTAACCGCCTCGGAGCCGGGCATCGTGGAGGTCTCCTATAGTGGAATCCCTCAAGTGCGACCTTGAGTAGAGTGGAGTAGGCCGTTGGCCGAACCACTATATATCGGTGTGTCAATTTCTCACTCTTGCATTTCCATTATTGTTTTGGTTTGGCATTTCACTTTGTTCTTTCAACTATATTTGCACTAACCAAATATTTAATTAAGTGAAGAAAAATTCCAATTAGGGTTTATAGATAATTTTCAAAAGGCCTAATATTGAGTTAAATTCAATTCACCCCCCCTCTTGAGTATTTCACCAGTATTTTCAAAAAGTACAGCGGGACCCACTTTATAGGATGACTCAAACCGTTCATATGTTGGGGCGCAACATAAATAGGTTGTACTTTATAGATCATCTCCATAGGATGATCCTAACCCTCGGATAAAAATGTGTTGTTCCTCTACCTATCAGAGGGTTAGGATCATCCTATAGAGATGATCTATGGGGTACATCCTTTTTACATTGTGACCCAACACATGGACGGTTTGGGTCATCCTATAAAGTGGGCCCCACTGTACTTTTTGAAAAACACATGACCACAGGGAGCACAACATATAAAATCTCTAAAAACAAAACCCAAATAAATCCAACACTTGATTTCTAAAGCAATCATTGTTGTAAATGTTGACTTTTATTTTCTAAAAAAATCTTTTGTAGTTTAAAATTACAAATGGGATTCTATTTGTCCTTTTGTGGTTTAGCCTTCTGTGACTTACTTTATGTGTCTGAGGCCTTTTCCCAAATTTTGAACTTCCCTCCAAATAGGCTAAAGTAGATCAGAAGATTGAGAGGAAGAGGGTAAGTGTATATATACTCCCACTTTCCGTAGCCTTGTGAATGAGAAGAGGAAAAGGGGAGACCCTCACATAAGGAAAAGGGTAAACATACCACACGCACGCACTGCACGGCTCAATCGGCCACGCGCGTGGGCCCAAATCTTTTTCCTTTATTTTGTCTTTTTTCCTCTCTTATATTTATTATTTGGACCATAATATCTATGTTACCATTTGAGAATCCATTTTGGAAACGTCTCCACGTGCTTAGTGGGCCGTTTGGGAAACATTAATTACTAGGGCTGCAACTCGGGTCGGGTTTTGGAGAACCCAACCCTACCTGAGAAATATCTGGGGTCGGGTTTTTTTTTTTTTTTCGGAAAACCCACGATTCCCAAACCCGGCCCTATCCATGATAAATCTCGGGTTGGGTTTTTTCACGTTGACGCAATTTTTAAAGTAAAACTCTTGTTTGGCAAGGCAACTCAACTCATAGAAGCAGAAATTGCACTCACATTACACTTGAATCAAACAATGCTGTAATTACAATCAAACACTTGAATCAACTCAACTCATACAAGCAGAAATTACACTCACATACTATAGCAGTGCGTGCGTGGGTTTTCACTTTTAACTTTTAACTAACAATAGAAAAAAAAAATACATACTATAACTTATGTAACTCGGGTCGGGCCCCTTCAAACCCGGCTCGACCCGGGATTCATGCGGGCTTTTGGATGCTCAACCCGGCTCGACCCAAAACCCGAGAAACTTGAACCCAACCCAGGCTATTTTTCGGGTCGGGTCGATGCGGGTCGGGTAAAACCCGGCTCGAGTTGCAGCCCTATTAATTACGCAATAAAGATTGCAACGTTTCGATTTTCAACGGATCATTTCTTTTCTATAAAATCGGATTTAGAGGAAACATAAAGACATCCTAAGTGGAAAGTCTTCCTGCAAGTTCTAAGGCATCCGGGTTGCTTGAGTACACACCCCTGGAGCGAGAGTTGTTGTATCTTGGAGGCATACGCCGAGAAGAGATCCTTTGCACCTCAACTCGATAAGTCATCTTTTCTTCTGTTTTATTTATTTGCAGATATTCGGTTGTATTTTCTGTGGCATCTTAAATTGCGGTTAATTTAGAATCCCTAACGTACAGATCTAAATACCAATTTTCTAATAGTAATATCCTGGTCTAAAACTTAAACAACCCATTTTGAAAAACAAAAAGAGTTTCTAAGTCAAGAAAAAATCCCACCGATATCTAAATCTCATTTCTCATTTCAAAATTCAACAAGTGGGTTGTTATACCAACTATAAATATCCTTTGTTATTTCACATCCTTTCTTTGTCCGACAATTCATTCCACCTATAGAAAAGCTGATCTTTAGGTAAATAATGATATCTTTGAAGGGCTCCTTGTGAAAAGGATGTTTTATTAAAGAAAGAGGATTATGTGGTGATGGTTCACCTGTGTGTGTGTGAGAGAGAGAGAGGCATGGTTTTATCGGTTTTATGGGCTATTCGGATACATGGATTTTATAGTCTAGGATTGTAAAATCCTGGATTTTAGAAGCAAAAACTTGAATTTTATAAGCTAAACCTGGATTTTATAAGCTGAAACCAGGAATTTACAATCCTGAAAATGTACAATCCAAGTTATAGCTTTTAAAATCCAGGTTAAGATCTCTTTAATTATCAGCTTTAGATAAGGATATGGCTTTACTAACAATAGAAAACATAGTTAGCAAAACCTGATAGGTGCGGAAAAAAACTAGAAAAACTCGGGTTTAATTTGGTGTCTATTCAAATAAATGTAGTAAAAAAATGGTCAAATAAACAAAAAAATATGTTCAAAATGGCAATCCCACTCCGGTGTAAGGACTACTAACTAGCAGAACGGAAATCTGTTTTGTAAAGAAAAACACAGGTCCTCTACATGACGACAATGATATTATGTGGTCGAATCCACTAAGGGTGTCAATTTTGGCTTGGGCTCGGAAGCTCACTCGAGCTCAGCTCGATTCCTTAACGAGCCGAGCCGAGCCGGCTGGCCAGGCTCGTTAAGGCTCATTAAGAATTTAATATATTTAAATATATATATTATATATTAATATATAAACTAAAAGGGTTGTCTAGGGAGTGAAAGGGGGAGGCAAAATATGTCACTTCTTTTTTGGAACCCCATTTGTTACTTGGACCACCCCCCTAGTGTAAAAAGAGTAGTCAGATTAAGAGTAGTCAAATCACACTAGATAGGGCTGTCCAGGGAAGATGAGGGGTGTGAACTTAATATAATCCGAGCTCGATAAGGCTCGTGAGCATGGCCGAGCCGAGCCGAGCTTTTGAACTTAACGAGACGAGCCGAGCCTGGCCAAGCTCGGCTCGTTTACACCCCTAGAATCCACATAAGCACAAAAAAAAACACGAAAATGATCAAATGGATGACCACTTTCACTCTCTTCTTTAGTTTTCAGAACGGAGTTCCGTTTTAGAAGTGCTTTCCTAAAATAGCCCATCCAATATCTCGTAATGATGAATGAGTAGAAATAAGGAAAACGACAACACTTGTTTTGTTGGGAGTCCAAAATAAATGCGCTCCACAAAACCCACTAGAAAAAACAGAAACGGAATCCAGAAAATTATAAACTATCCATATTAAAACTATTTCAAGTCCATGATCCCAAACAAAAACTAGATTCCACAAAAATATAAAATTTTTTGGAAATATCCTTTCTATTTACTAGGCACAGGCTCACCGTCTGATGAATCCTAATAATCAGTATTTGGGTCCTAACCGAGATTTTATTTATAATCGGGACCGTTGATCTTGTCGATCATGATGATGCGATCGAAAAAGTTTTGTTTTCATTAGAAAATAAGAAATCATTCATAAGAAAAACCCCTACAATACCAACGGCTCAGATTGATGAGAACGGGTGAGAGTCACAGTTGGTGAATCCTTAACCATGCTTTATAGATTAAGGGCCTAGGATTATTCAATCAGAGTATTGTCAAAGATAGAATTCTGGATTTATAGATGCGGCTTAATTCAACGGATCAGATCACATATAAACAGCACAGGTGGGGCCCAATAGAGTCTGTTAGGAAGGATCCTAACTTACACAGTCTTTATAGCATTTTACTTTCTTTAACATAATGTATCAAGAATCTAGTATCATTCAATCAAGGTGGGCCCTAGGTTGTGGTATCTGGTCAGATCGACGGGCTGGATCACGTCCACGTGAAATAAGTGGGCCCAGAAACGGACTGTTACTAGTGACTAACAGAGTAACAGCCACGTCTTACTTAGGTGACTAACAGAGTAACAGCCACGTCTTATTTTAGCTTCTTTCAACTGTTTATTAAATAATGATGATTTTTTCGCCCTCACTGTAGGATAATGCGCCCCTTGTTGCGAAAAAGCGTTCAAGTCTGTCCGCAATTCACGTTAAAGGGAGAGGGGCGCATAATCCTATAGTGGAGGCGAAAAAATCTTCTCCCATAATGAAAATATCAAATTTTATGGGAAATGATATCTGCGCCTAAGTGTTTTGATAAACATGCGTTCCACTTGCTTGTAGTCTAGCATGTAAAAAAAAGGTTTTAAGCGCTTTTTGAATACTACACGACAAATAAGTGGAGCGCATGTTTATCAAAAGCGTGGCGCAGATATCATTTACTAATTTTGTTTGTTTTAAAAAACACTCGGCGCAGATATCATTTACCAATTTTATTTGTTTTAATATTTTCTTATCCAGAGTGGGATTTTGTGTTGATCCGTGGAACTCCTGTTCGGGTCTCTCTCGTCTTCATACGTAAAAGCAGTTTTTAGCAGAGCTCTCTGCCCTAAAAGAAAAACAAATGCATGGCGATAAGGAACCCTGTACCCTCTATATCTAGGGCACTCTGCCCTCAAATAGCGTTATCTGAACCCTGTACCCTCTATATCTAGGGTACTCTGCCCTCCAATGGCGTTTTCTGTAATTTTTCAGAGCCAATTAGACTTACTTTCCTCCTTCGCATTTAACTCCAATTCAATTTTTCCTCTCCTCACGATTTTCAAATAACTGTTCGACCTTTAATTTCTCAGCTTTTCGTAGTCTTAGCTTTTTCAGCTTTTTATATTTTCATTTTTCAAAGCACAAGTGTTTGAATTTTATTTTCTCAGCTTTTCTTGTTAGATTTCAAGCTTCTTACAGTTGTTTGTCGCTACATTCTGTGGAAGAAGCTTGAAATCTACTTCTCCTCTTTTCATATTTTTTTTGTCTTATTATGGACAAAGTGTTCGATCTTTAATTTCATTTTTTTTTTCTTCTCATCTCCTCTTAAAGAAGGCTGAAATCTATGTTCTGGCTTTAGTTGAAACTTTTATTCGTGGATCTTCAGATTCTCTCAGTTGTTCTCTTCGGTTCGTCTTTAGATCTAGGGTTTTATTTTCAGCTTTTCTTCTTTGAATTTGCTCGTATTTAGACATCTGTTCCTTCTTTCTCTCATTATGGCAATGATCTTTCAATCCTTTTTCTGTATCTATTTGAAATTTGAGCTCTGTTAAAAGCTGTAGCTTTCTTGCTCTGAGCAGTTTGTTTTTAATTTCTGTGTAAAATTTTTAGGGATTTCTTGTGATAGCTTTTACAAAGCATCCCAAAATTAAACACCCAATACAAGTCCAATTGAAGAAATGGTTGGTATGACCAGTGATTGGGAATATTGAGTTTATAATAAGTGATTGGGAAGATTTGAGTTTAGGTGTAGTGATTATTTTTTCAAGTAAATGCATGGATGGGAGGGAAGCCATGGCATCATTTTTTATGCAGAGAGGAATGGGTGGGTCTAGTTCTGGAACACAGGCTGGGTTTCATGTACCAACTAGTATTCGTCCATTGTCGAACCCGAGTATAATACAGTCTAACATTGGAGGCAATTCTGTTGGATCTACATTTCATGTGGATAATTCAGTTTCGTCTCAAAGCATGAATGTGGGTGGATTGACATCAGGTGAGACTGTAAAAAGGAAAAGGGGTAGACCGCGGAAATATGGACCTGATGGAACTGTATCTCTCGCATTATCTCCGAGATCGTCTGCTCCAGCTCACAGAGCGTCTACTCCTACTACTACTCCGGGGTCACTCACGCCTACAACGCAAAAGCGGGGTAGAGGGCGGCCACCTGGGTCAGGAAGAAAACAACAATTAGCTTCTCTTGGTGAGTTTTCTTGACTGAGCATTGCATTTTATGCCCCATAATAATTGAATTTGGTTGTTAGTCAGAAAATAACTTTGAATTGAGTATCATCTATTATATGGTTATCCTTGGGAAGTTTGCAATCAGAATTCAATGATGTGTTTTCCTTTGATTAAAGGTGGTCACTGGTGCACTAGGTTTACCTCAACCTTTCTTTTCACACTTTTGGTTTTCAGTAGACTAAATTTGATGAATTGGTAATATATAATAATTTGGGCTACGTTACCAAAAGAACGAAAAAAGAGGAACTCTTGACTTGGTTGTTACTTTTTAAGTTTTGGAATCCTTCAGAGTTCTCTAGAGGTGGAATGTCAATGAACTGATCAGCTTTTTCATGGTTAAACTTGGGTTTTTGGCTTATCTTGGCCACCTCTCTCAATCCCTATCTGGGTCTTTGTAGTGTTGCAACTGGTATAGCATGGGTCTCTTCCACGGAATGGAATATGAAGGTTCACCATTTGAAATTTATCTCTAATCTTGGATTACTCTCAGTAAATGTGTGAGGAGGCCTTCTTTTTTCTTTTCTACTATCTCTTTTTGTGGATCAGTAATGCCTTTTGTGCACATTTTTTTTTTTAATATTATCTTATCTTTGTAGTATTTATTGACAGACTTCTTTCAGACAATACTGAGAACAATTGAGATAGGAAAATCTTGTTGTATGAGCTTCTTTCTTGTAATTTGCCAAACCTCTTTCTTTGAAATAAGAATTTAGTTAAATAAATAAGTATATAGTTACATCAACTTCTGTAATATATCAGTCCACTATAAACGAGTAAGTTAAATCCTGTTCTTTCAGCTTAGGAATGCGTTTCTTGGAAGCTTAACTTCTATTAAAATTTGACACTTCTACTGAAATGTATTCCTATTATACGATATTAAATGGTAGTGGTTCCTATATGTTCAAGCATCTAGGATAGGAGGTCTGTGACACCTCATACAAATTTGTTCTTTTTGTCTTCACAATGTGCACAATGTATCCTTTAATGAAGATCTCTTTACGATTCTAAACAATGTGCACAATGTATTCATTATTACCGCTTCTTGTGTACTTATTTCCCTATAATATAGCGACTAGTTCATGTCAAAGCTGTAATATGAAAAGATGCCCCTCAGTTTGTGTGCACCATAAGCAGCTAAGTTAACTCTTCACCTTTGATGCATACCCTACAAGCCAATGAGCTACCATGCTCAGAAACTCCTTTCCTGACAAATTTGTGGTGCCCAAAAGTGAGATGTAAAGGAAAAGCGGTAAAAGCAGGAGACATTGTTTTAGTAGTAGTCTTTGGTATTAGCACTGAGTATCAATTATCGAGCCAATACTAGAGTTTAATCTAATAGATGACAAGAAATCCATCATTTTCTTTCGAAGTGGGCTTTAATATACTACTTCCTGTCTTCCGTAGGTGGATCTTGATTGTATTTAATACAAGTGTAATTCATCCTAGAAAGAGAGTAATGGAGACACCAAGAAAAGGTTAAAGAAGATAGGGGTGCAGGAAGTCCAATCTAGAACACTCACTGGATGCTTATTATATTTCAAGTTAAGGGCTTCCTTTAAAAAACCAATCATATTGGGTGTCTCTCATGCTTTTAACTGATCGGTTTAATTATTCAAACCAAGAATTTCTCGGAATAATCCAATCACAACGTGAATCTCCCTTGCATTTGTTTAATTTGTCCAACCTTTTTTGCTACAAGTATGTGTGAGAAATTGGTTGATCAGCCTTCTGCATAGTTTACTTTTAAGAGAGCTTCGAGTTGTGTTGAAATCTTTGTTACCTAGAGCAAAAGAACCTAATGCATTGACTTGAGTATGTTCTTTTCATTTTGTTCCTTTTCTTCATTCTCCCCCGTCATTTCTTTACTTACTTTCCTGATATCATACTTTATTCACGGTTTGCAAATTTAGACAATCTCTAGAAAGTTGTTTTTTAGATCATGAAAAAAAGCCCTTCTGTAGCAAACGGGTGTGTGGCATGTGATCGATTCACTAGGACTTTAAGAAGAGTTTTGGATTCGCCACCTTCACCTTCACCTTTCACATGTGTGGTTCGTATCAACATGCAATATTCAAATTGTGTTGATTTTAACTAAAATAGTGAACTTGTCTTAACAGAAACAATAGAAATTTAAACTATAGAATTTAAATTCAAAAACTAAATCGCATGATTTGTAACTAGAAATGCTTGGTTTGATCCCCAAATGAGTTGCCTTGTAGCGAACAAGAGTCCGCATGCTTTGTGATTGACCTCACTCAGATAAGGTTACTAAAAGAGAAGGCCTCTTATAAATGCGAAGGGGGCAGCTATTTATAGATGAGCTTGACAGTTTAGGGTTAATGTTGAAAAGAGCTGAGTGACATTTTTGACTGGCTAAGTACATGTGCTTTTTGGTTTTCGGTGAGCCATGATGTCAAATTGTTCTAGCTCCTTATCATTTCGTAGAGGAATGATGAACGAGGTGGGGATGTAAAAGAAAATGGGAAAACAACGGGAGTGGCGATTTTCATGGATAAAGTATACAGTCTTGAGATTTCTTTCCCATTTCACACCTACAGTGGGATCAAATTTCTGGTTACCAATGCCTTATTCTTTTATTTTTCTCAATTATATCTCATCATTTAAAATTTCCATAGTTTCCATTCAAATGGGCCGTGTGCCCTTTCTTCCCTTGTTTTCCCTAAAATCGTTATAATCAAAATCTTTCTTATCAACACGAGCCACTCGCTTGAAACATACAATATGTGAGTCCAAAAACTCTACTTAAAATATTTGTAAGGCCACGTAGAGTGCAATATCTCGTTCACTACACTTAGGCATCCTCACTTTAAAATTTGTGGAGATCATTGAGCTTTATGAGTACGCTACCTCAACACTCCAAGTAATCATCCAGGGACATTGTATCAGGACTCGCCATTGCTAAAGTCATTGATTTGCATCTCTTCACGCTCTTCTTCTATAGTTTCCTTCCTGTCTCTTCAATCTCCTAATTCATATGATCATATCTGTATAGAAAGCAGAAGAAAGAATTAAATAACCTTGCTTACTTGGATCCGTTCTTTCTTAGAATGAATCGATATATTCTTGTGGATGAACTGATCCAGTTGGGAGAGACTATATTGATTCCATGTTCTGCTGACAGGTATGATTTTGCTTTTATTTTATCATACCACGTAGAGAACTAATGGCTTTCTTCTCTTAAATTGCCTTCTGTTTGTGTTCATAGTAAGCCTCGTGCGTAATATTTATCAATTGGTTCAATTTCTTTTCTTGTTCCCAGTGGTTGTGGATTATCTCCTTTAGTTCTAAAGTAGCGTAAAATTGTTTTTTTAAGACACAGATGGATTATGTTTCTCTTAAAAAAATGAAAAACGTTTATGATGTCTCAATGTATTAGATTGTATTTATTCACTTTATTGTTTTTTTCTCGAGTCTCTTTAAAATTTAGTAGTTATTCAAACTTGATTATTGGAACATCTTAGGAGAATTTGTATGGATTATCCGCCTTAGATTTCTAATTCTGTTGTGTGGAATTGTTCTTCTGGGTGTAAGAGAATTGCACGTTTTAACTGTTAATTGTCTTGCTAGGTGAATGGCTGTCTGGTTCGGCTGGAATGGGTTTTACTCCACACATAATAACAATTCCAGTAGGAGAGGTATGCTATAACGCTATGAATAGTTACTAAAAACTTTGTCCGTAATGTGTTTTTCTTAATGAAATACTAAGTTGTACCGGAGCCGATGAAGTAATACTCCAAGCTACTTCTTTAGGATATTTTGTTATTCTCTTAACAAGCTTCGTTACTGTTCAAGTGTAAAAGATTTAATAACACCTTCCCCAACAGCTTAAGCTTTTGGAGTTACTGGTTGTTTCACATGGTATCAGAGCAATTGCCTAGGTTCAAACCTCTCCTTGATAGTAACAATCCACATGCAATGGCAAACCCAAAAGTGGGGCCACATGTGCCACGTGTAGGCCAACCCTAAAAAAGAGGGGCCACACGTGAGGGGGAGTGTTAAAGTATAAAAGATTTAATAACAACTTCTCCAACAGCTTAAGCTTTTGGAGTTGCTGGTTGTTTCACAGTTACAAATCTTCTCATCGTTATAGCAGTTTCTTGTTGTTGACAATGTAACATTGGGGGCTGTTTGGGTTCAGTTATCATGGTTTTGGTGCTTTCATTCCATGATGGTAGAACGCCATAGAATAGTCTGGTGGATCTATATTTCAAAACCTAGGTTTAGCACCTCAGAACGTATAAGTCATTGAGTAACTTTTGATGCTTCTACCAACTAATGGCCCTGCATTCCGCTTTAAGATGTGAATGCCTCGCCCTGGTAATTACTATTTAATATTGTGGTTATAGACAAACAGCACATAAATCTTTTTATATTTACTTTATTGGATTATCATTTCCCTTTTATCTATCTGCATTCTTTTATGGGGGAGTTTCTACAGTTTTCCTTCCCACAATATGTGAAACCATGTTGGCTCATCAGGGGATCAAAAGTCTGGATAGGGATGTGATGCAAATTGTAGGCCCAATAAGTGGCAAATTTTCCGATTAGGATTTATTTACATGTTATTTAGTATTTAGTTTCTAGGATTTTATTTCCATGTTATTTAGTTTCTAGGATTTTATTTTCATGTTTTTAGTTTTAGGGCTTTTATTTTTCATGGAAATTTATTTCCATTGCCTATCTATAGGCCTTATTCGGTATAGATTCTCAGTTTTGATGATTGATTGATTGATTGAGAATTTCTCCCCTATATTACTTCTTCTTCCTCATTTGCCTCTTTCTCTTCTATTCTTGTTCTTCTCTTCTTCCCCTATTCTTCTTCTATTCTTCTCCTTCTATTCTCTTCTTCTTCTCTTTTATCCGCTTTCTTCTATCTGCCTTCCCCGTCCTACATGAGAATGATTTGAATAGGGTAAATGGGTAATAGTGGAAGGCTATTCCCTCAATAGAATCCGTTGGCTAAGAGGATCCTTAGTCCCACCTTGGCAGTTTGCTCATCTTTTTGATGAGACCCATTTTATTATTGAAGGTTCATCGGTCATTTTCGCTCACATGCCTAGAGATCTGCTAATAGGGCAGACCGACTAGAAAGGGAAGGAGTATTTAAGCAAGGCCTGGAATTATTTGATTTTTTGCCCCCTTTTTTTTTTAAAGTTGACATATTTCATTAATATTGAGATAGCATTCGGGACCAGGAGTCCCATCCTTCGTTACAAAATATTGAAGAGTATTGGCACGAGCACACCCGAGACCAATTCGAAAATGCAACAAAGTAAGTCAAAGTACAATAGCCTAAACTTCTCCTTTCTTCTTTGCAACAGCATGCTTTCTTTACAACTCCCATAACATTCTTTATACACCTTCATTTGTACCCTTCTGAAACTGCGGATAAACCAAGTCTCCTAACAAATACCAAGCTTGCACTCTGAAGCTTTAAAACTCTAGATCAAACATAAACCTCCAAGAAAATATAGCAAGGCTAGAGTATCTAGACAAAAAAGTCTAAGCGAAAGATAGAGTCTCTCAAGCCATGACTATTGTAGATTGTGTAATTCTGGATATAGACAAGTATTTCACAATGCTATTTAAACGTTAGCTATCTTGGATGATCGTCAAGAAGATTTACCATCGACAAACCCACAACCCAAGTATTTCACAATGCTATTTAAACGTTAGCTATCTCCGGACTAATTTTAGAAAAAACACTACCATCTTCAGGCAAAAGACTAAGGAAGGAGTCAACCCTAAACGAGAGACACTGAGGATTCTCAAGCCTAGGGAAATCAACTTTCCGCCAATGAACACACTTCCTGAAATTATCAATATATTAAACTCCATTTTCTTTTTTCTTGACTCTATTCTCCTTTAATTGATAATTATTTTCTCTTCTCTTTTCTTTTTCTTTTTCTCTCTTTTTTTTTTCCTCTTTTTTCTGAACAGCTAGGGAGACTTACCAACTCTTATCTGGGGCCGGATGGCCTTTCCTTTAGGGTATGCTACCCTCGGCCCCCATTTTTTCACCAATCTTCCCGTCCTCCTGTTCCAGACAAGCCTCCCTTCCGCCCTTCAAGTCTCTGATCGCCATAGATAAGAAAAGTTGCTTCGTAGCTTCTAGATCATCATCGAAGCCTATCCCAAAAACATCACCTATAGCCAGCATCTCGTCTAATTCCTTAGATGGGAGAACAATATTTTCTTCCCCACCTTCACTTTCCTCAACCATTCTGTCATTCCCTTTATCATTGGCCTCCACACCCATTCGATTCTGGATCTCCAAGCTCACCTCCTTGTCTAGAGTGCCCTTGAATCCTGTGAATCCTCTAAAGAGACTGCTATCAGTTTTTCAAGTCTCTCTATTTCATCTGCCTTTACTTTTTCCCAACTAAGCCGGCGAGCCCTTTTTTTTTTCCTCCAAAGCCTCCTTGAAAAAAGGAAGTTTGTAGATTCGAACAAAGACATCTTTCAGTTTTATTCGAACAAAGCCCCCTTGATCTGTGCTTTCTTTTGTATTGGTTTTATGTTCTATTGTTGTTTGCCTTCCGCCCTGTACTTCTGGGATTGACCTCCTCAGTCACCTTTATTATGAATGAAATTTTCCACCATTAAAAAAAAAAATGTGAAACCATGTCTCATGCATAAAAAGGACCAGTCTAGGAAATTTTTTGTTGGCATTCTTTTATATGGATTCTGTCAGTGGCATATGTGTTCCTGGATCTCGGAAAATGAAACTTACAAGAAACGAGAATCAAGACATGCTTGACTTCATATCACATAGTTTAGATTGAGGCTGTGTCATGCCTGGATGCAGGAATTATTTATTGTAGAGAACATACCATGTGGTTTGTAATTTTGCATCTCATGTAAAAGGAATTGCTTTCTTTTCATGCTAATCGAAATTAACATTTTAGGATTGGCAATAATCTCATTTATCTAGTTTACATGTATTTTGATTTTGTTACACAGGCGTGATGACTTAAAAATGTTATTTGGCCCCTTGTGCAGGATATTGTGACAAAGATTATGTCATTTTCTCAACAGGGGCCAAGGGCTGTTTGCATTCTCTCAGCTAATGGTGCTGTCTCTACAGTGACACTTCGTCAGCCAGCAACTTCTGGGGGCACGGTCACTTATGAGGTTCACACATTTGATAATACTTTCATATACATATTAGACTAAAAGATCGAAACATCTTCAGTCTAGCAAAAGATCTATACTGCCATTCAGAAAAAAAAAAGATCGAAACATGTACACATCTTGTGTTTTACTTTTAGTTCCGAACAGTCCGTCAGAAGCCTCTCTCAGCTCAAAATTTGCTCATACATGCCACACAATTTTACTTGATCTATAATCGGATGGAAATTTTAATATTATATATCAAGTAGTATTGTTATATATAATCTGTAACATGTAGTAAAGGGAAAAGTTATATGTTAAACTTATTTTTATTACTTTGCCGTATGACCCTATCAAAATATTGATCAGCTATCCTCTTTCAATTGCTGGAGATCCGGATTGATTGTCCTGGCAGGCCCTTTTGTGGATGGGTCGTAGCCCCAAAATACACTAATCTGGTTATTCTAATTGCCCGGTCGGACTTTTGCCTGTTGAATGTGGTGTGTGCCAATTTCCCTTTACCCTCCATTTCTTGATCTCAAAACTCTTCCAATTGTACATGTTAGGATTGCCTGATTGATGTACTGTTTGGTACAGCAAATCCAGAGAGAGAGAGAGAGAGAGAGAGAGAGAGAGAGAGAGAGAGAGAGTTGCGGGGGTGCGTGGGTGGGTCGGGTTCATAACACTTACACGTATGCCACCCGTATGGGATATATTTCTGCCGTCAACTTACTTGGCCTTCCAATTCTATCTATGTCACAACTATCTCCAATATTTTCAAAATGTCACATTTTTATCGTGACATTTTGATAAAACGAAGAAATCCTGAAATAATCCCAAGATTTTAAAAATATAGCGATATTTCCATTTTATCATAAAAATATCGCTATAATATCACGATATTATCCCAATATTTTTATGATATTTGTATTTTATATTTTTTTCTTAAATTTATATGAGGAAACTGTTGGTGAGCTTAAGCGCACCAAACTTATGGTGCGCTTAAGCTCCCCAATCACATGGGTCCCACATTTTGGGGAGTGATCCAAACCATTCATTTGCAAGGTCTTATCATAGATAAGGGGTGTACCAAAAATCAGCTCCATAGGATCATCCTAACCCCTCCATTTGTGGAGGACAAAAATGGGGCAGATAAAAATGGGGCAGATTTGTGTCTGTCCATTTTTGTCCTCCACAAATGGAGGGGTTAGGATGATCCTATGGAGCTGATTTTTGGTGCACCCCCCATCTATGTAAGGGACTTTGAAATGAATGCTTTGGATCATCCTAACAAAGTGGCCCCCCATGTGATTGGGCGCTTAAGCTCACCAACAGTTTCCTCTCTCTCTCTCTCTCTCTCTCTATATATATATATATATATATATATATATATATATGGGAAAAGTGTGCGTACTCGGTCGAGTAGATAAGCTTATCTACTCGGTCGGGTTAAAAACAGTGGGGGCCCACATTTTTGGGGTGATCCAAATCATTCATTTGAAAGGCCCTTACCTAGATAGGGTGTCCACAAAAAATCAGCCCCATAGGATCATCCTAACCCATCCAATAGTGGAGGGAAAAATGGGTAGATTTGTGGACAAGCTATGTTTGTCCATTTTTCCCCATTTTTCCCTCCTCTGTTGCATGGGTTAGGATGATCCTATGGGGCTGATTTTTTGTGGACACCCTATCTAGGTAAGGGCCTTTCAAATGAATGGTTTGGATCACCCCAAAAATGTGGGCCCCCACTGTTTTTAACCCGACCGAGTAGATAAGCTTATCTACTCGACTGAGTACGCACACCTTTCCCTATATATATATATATATATATATATATATATATATAGAGGAAAAGGATTGTACGCTCGAGCGTACCAAGCTTATGGTACGCTCGAGTGCCCAATCACATGGGTCCCACATTTTTTGTGGTGTTCCAAAGCATTCATTTGCAAGGCCCTATCATAGATAAGGTGTGTACCAAAAATCAGCTCCATTGAATCATCCTAACCCCTCCAAAAGTGGAGGGCACAAATGGGCAGATTTGTGGACAAACAGTGTCTGTCCATTTTGACCTCCACAAATGGATGGGTTAGGATGATCCTATGGAGCTGATTTTTGGTACACACCCCATCTATGTAAGGGCCTTTCAAATGAATGCTTTGGATCATCCTAACGAAGTGGGCCCACATGTGATTGGGCACTTGAGCGTACTATAAACTTGGTACACTCGAGTGTACAATCCCTTTCCTCATATATATATATATATATATATATATATATATATATATATATATATATGGGGAAAGTGATGGTGAGCGGTCGCTCATATATCTTATATGCGCAGTCGATTAATAACCGTGGATTTGAAACGATCCTGGCCATTCCCTGACCTTTTCAGAAACAAAAAAAACATCTGTTCGACGTTCTCTCTCCCTCTCTCTTTCTCACCCAAAACTAGACGCCATCTCCGACGGAGAAATCTGCCGTCTCTCCGCACGGTGCCATCTCCGTAGCCATCCACGGCGGTGCCGTCTCTATTCGACGTTCTCTCTCCCTCTCTCTTTCTCGACCGATGCCATCTCCGCACGGTGCCATCTCCGTAGACGCGCCCAAAATCCGCCCTCCCCTTCCTTCTCGACGGTGAAATCTGCCATCTCCGCACGGTGTTTTCTCCTCCAACGAACTAGGCGTCGTTCTCCTCCCCAGGTAAGTTCTATATTTCATTTTTTATCTTTTTTTCCCTCTTCTAGGGGTTTCAGTTAGGTTTTTTTTGTTTCTAAGTTTTTAACTGTTAGGGTTTTGATTTTTTTAATAATTTTTCCTTTAAAACATACTGGCCATACCAGCAGCTTCAATGGCGATGAGGAATTTGTGGGATTTAGGGGTTGTGGGATTTTGTGATTTTTTTTCTTCTGTGTCTGTTTCTCTCTGCAGCTTCAATGTCGATGAGAAATTTGTACAACGAGATCAATTGATGTTTGTAGGGGAAAAAAATTCTCTCTGCAGCTTCAATCGACAGATGCAATTAAAAAAAATTCTCCCTAGGCTTTCTATGGAAAATCGTGAATCATTGATGTTTGTAGGGTATTTTTTTTTCTCCATTGAAAATCATAATTTTGTTTTAGTGAGAATGTAGAAAGATTAAAGCTTTAGACAGAGAGGAAACCTATTGGGTTTTTCCAAAATCATAATTTTTTTTTTCAGTGGCAACCTATTGGGTTTTTCAACTTTTTTGTTTCCAGGATTTTAAGGGTAATGTATTTAGGAAAAATCATGAATCATGGATGGTTTTCTCTTTTTTAATGCTTTTATCTCTTTTCCCCTTTCATTTCCTCTTTTTGGTGGGGTTTTTAACTTATTTGGAGGGGTTTTTTGTGTTTTAATGGCTTTTGTTGGTAACTTTGATGCCGATGCTATGATAGAGTAATGTATCTGGATGTGGCGATTTTTTGTATTTAAAAAGATTCGGAGTTCATGAGTTTTTCTGCTGTTCCTGTTGGTTATTTGCTGAGTTGGATAGACCAAGCATTTCTATAGATTTGTGCTTATGTTTATGCTTTGGTTTATTATTATGTAATTGACATTGATTTGGCTTACATGTTTTTTGTTTTATTTGATTGTCTTGAAGTGAAGGGATTGAAGAAGTGTACTCAAGTTAATGGATGATAGAGATTGTATAGATTTTGGTTTATCAATTGATGATATTGACGCTAATAGACTGATTATGGTTGGCGATATGTTAGGAAATGATGAAAGTGAGGTGGGATATATATCTGTTGATGAGGAGGTAGACCCAAATGAGGAGGGAGATCCAAATGAGGAGGGCGGTGTAGAATTTGTTGATATTGATGATGGTGGTGAGAGGAAGCTGGGTAAGAAACCCTTTTTGGATCAGATATTTGATAGTGAAAATGATGCATACGAGTTTTATAATATATATGGGTTGGCCACCGGTTTTGGAGTACGGAAATCATCAACTTATAAGTCGAAGATAACACAGAAAGTGATATTTAAGAGATTTCTTTGTGATAGAGCAGGGTTCAAAAGCAGTAAAGCTAAAAATGTGGTGGTTGATAGAGTTGTGAAGCCACTTCGGACTGTCAGGGAGGGTTGTAAAACGAAAATGGATATCTCATTAATTGATGGGAAGTGGAAAGTTAAAGCTTTTGAAGATGTACATTGTCATGAGCTTACTTCTCCACTGAAAAGACAAATGCATCATTCGCATAACAAATTTATCAAGACTCAGGTAGTTAAGAATTTGATGGACGACCTGAGTACAACCTCAATCCATCCTGCTAATATTGCGAAGGCCATTAATGTTTCATATAAAGGATCAGGTAGTTCTATAACGACAAATCAGGTGGTTTGCCATTTGAGAAAACAGAGGGTGAATAATATGGGGCAAGAAGGCGTTTTGGTAGCACAGAAATTCCAAGCGAAACAATCAGAGGACCAAATTTTTTTTTTCAAAATGGAGTTGGATATTAATGGTAACTTGCGATCAATGTTTTGGGCCAATTCACGAGCTAGAGATGCATATCTAACCTTTAGTGATGTCATTGTGTTTGATGTAACGTATAGGACGAACAGGTTTATAATGCCTTTTGCACCATTTACTGGAGTAAATCACCACAGGCAGAGCACCTTATTTGGATGTGCGCTTATAACAGACGAAACAGAAGACATTTACATGGCTATTTGAGCAGTGGTTGGACTGCATGTTCGGGAGAGCTCCTGGTTGTATCATCACAGATATGGATGGGGCGATGCGAAATGCTATCAGAACCGTCTTTCCAAATACGCATCACAAATTTTGCTTTTTGCACATCAGTAAGCATCTACTTGAGCATGTTCCATTAATGCGAGATCCCACTACTGAATTTTCCAAGGATTACAAGAAATGGTTTTACACGAGACAAAAGGAAGACTGTGAGGTAGCATGGGAAAATTTGATTCAGAAATATCATATTGAAGAAAACGGATGGTTAGCAAAAATGTGGGATGTACGGACCCACTGGGTGCCAGCATATTTCAGGGACACATTCACTGCTGGCATGACATCCAGTGCGCGCAGTGAAAGCATCAATTCTTTCTTTGATGGATATGTAAATCAGAACACAAGCTTAAAAGAATTCGTAGAGCAATATGATAGGGCACTTATTGAACGCCGTAAAGCGGAGTCCCAAGAAGATTTCAAGTCTAAAACTACGAAGCCTGTACTTGTTTCAAGGAGCAAATTGGAAGAAGAAGCTAGTAAGTCTTATACGAAGACAATGTTTGACATATTCAGGCAGAATTTAAGGATAGTATTGACTGTTATCATGAGAAGGTGGAAAAGAGTGGCATTGTGGCAGTATACAAAGTTGGATTAAGTGTTGATGAGAAGTGGAAATGGTGCAAAGTTGTGTACGATGAATCTAAAGGGGTAAAGGCAACATGTGAGTGCGCGATGTTCGAGACGAAAGGAATTTTATGCAAACACATACTCCGCATTATGTCCAAGAAGCAATTGATGAGCATTCCCCAACAATATATCTTAAATAGATGGACAACTGGGGTTAGATATCGTGTGGATAGTGGAGTGTTTATGAGAGAGTTGGATAATAATGACGTATCTCCACTTCACAGATGGTGCCTAATAACAAAGTTTCAAACACTTCTAGATAGGTTTAAAGATAATAACACTCTTTTCAAGAAGGTGAATGAAACCCTTGATGCTTGGTTGTTGGACTCTGAGAAGGAGATGAGAGACAAGGAAGTTGATTTGGCAAACAGTGGGAGCGAAGTAGTAACCAGCTTTGTTAGCCAAGGAGTTGAGATTTCTATTCGCGACCCCCAACCTGTAAGAACCAAGGGCCGTCCAAAGGTTGCTACCCGGTTCAAATCCCTGATAGAAAAGTCCCAATCCCAACCAAAGCAGATACGAAGGTGCAAGAAATGTGGAGAAATTGGCCATTACATGATAACATGTGGACAAGAAAATAAAAAGAAACAGAAGGTTTGGATTTCTTATGTCAACCTCTTCAATTTCTTATTCTTACTAATTGTCTTTATCAATGTTGTAATTTTTTCATTTTTCTTGCTTCGAAATAGATGACTTTAAGGGATGAGCAAGAGGATGACGAACATGAAGAGTCAATGCACGCGGATATTGTCATTCTTCAATTCGGCTATATCATCCCTATTCAAACCAACTTCATTGTCATCCATATCTTCTTTGCACCAACGGAAATAATTGCACTTCTTTGTACTTCCTTCCTGCGTGTTGTATAAGAGTTAGGAATTTGAAACTTCACATACTAGTAAAAATTAGAATTATTCACTGCTTACTTACACAGAAGAAGGCACAAGCGTAAAACAGGCGGCCTCTATTGCCATTCTCATCCGTCTGCGTTATTTGGATAGAAGCTTTCTCTCACATTTACAATTTCTTGTAGCAATTCTGATACCACGTCTACTAGAACTACTATTGCGAGAGGATGCCATTAATTGAGTTTCTCTGAATCTGCATAAAACCAATGGAAATATAATATGAACTACAAATAACATCAAATACAATCCCCTTGCATTTGGATTTTGGGTGAGGAAGAAAGGTTTTATTTGTTGAGTAATTAATGGGCCTTCTTAACTGACAAACCCCTATCAGGAGTGTGCTATCATCATTTTGATTATTAGTAGTCCAACACTTGATATCTAAAAACCTCAGTACTAACTTCCTGAGCAACGAGTCCTCCATGTATCTAAATTCTGAAATTCTAATAGATTTTTTTTTTAACATTTAAAAGGCTGATTCAAAAAACAAGTTTGCTCTTTCAATAAAAATTCCAGAATTTTTTTATATAATCTTGATACCTGAAGCCATAATTTCCAAACCAATTACTCCTCAACAAATCTAGAACTCCAGATCCAATACAATGCAAGAAAAGGCTCAATTCCAATTTAAATAAACAGTTTTTTTCTTCAAACAGAAATTTCATAAATTTGTTACCACAGTATCTAAAGCCCTAATTTCCCCATAAACTAGTCTCCAACATCTTAAACCCCAGACTTCTAACACCTAACAAGAAAATGATTAATGAGATTGAAACAATGTGCATTCTGCTTTCCCATGGGAACTTCTGATGAAAAATAAAAAGAAAAAGAAAAATAATAAGTATTTACACCTTTTCATGCTTTTGTTATCAAGCATTCTACAAGTGGAACTTGTAGATATGATCACACCCATACATCCACAGCTCAAAATTTATCTTCTACCAAAAATCGATATCTAACAGGTAAAATCAAATCTATCAAGTCTATATTGCTTAAGTAACGTTACATTTAAGCTTATAGAAGCAAAGAAAAGTAACTCCAACACTTAATACTCCAACAGAAATGATTTTATTTTTGTAAATCTTCAACACTACAAGCTAACAGGAATGGATACCCACAAAGAATTCATGATTTTTTATTACAAAATGAAAGGGGAAAAGAGATAAAAGCATTAAAAGAGAGAAAACCATCCATAAAACAAAATTATGATTTTCAATGGAGAAAAAGAAATACCCTACAAACATCAATGATTCACGATTTTCCGTAGAAACCCTAGGGAGAATTTTTTTTAATTGCATCTGTCGATTGAAGCTGCATAGAGAATTTTTTTCCCTACAAACATCAATTGATCTCGTTGTACAAATTTGTCATCGACATTGAAGCTGCAGAGAGAAACAGACACAGAAGAAGAAAAAATCACAAAATCCCACAAACCCTAAATCCCACAAAAAAAAATCACTAAATCCCACAAATTCCTCATCGCCATTGAAGTTGCTGGTATGGCCAGTATATTTTATTAAAAAAATCAAAACCCTAACAGTTAAAAACCTAGAAACAAAAAAAACCTAACTGAAACCCCTAGAAGAGGGAAAAAAAGATAAAAAATGAAATATAGAACTTACCTGGGGAGGAGAACGACGCCTGGTTCGTTGGAGGAGAAAACACCGTGCGGAGATGGCAGATTTCACCGTCGAGAAGGAAGGGGAGGGCCGATTTTGGGCGCGTCTACGAAGATGGCACCGTGCGGGGATGGCATCGGTCGAGAAAGAGAGAGGGAGAGAGAACGTCGAATAGAGACGGCACCGCCGTGGATGGCTACAGAGATGGCACCGTGCGGAGAGACGGCAGATTTCTCCGTTGGAGATGGCGTCTGGTTTTGGGTGAGAAAGAGAGAGGGAGAGAGAACGTCGAACATATGTTTTTTTTTTGTTTCTGAAAAGGTCAGGGAATGGCCAGGATCGTTTCAAATCCACGGTTATTAATCGACTGCGCATATAAGCTATATGAGCGACCGCTCACCATCACTTTCCCCTATATATATATATATATATATATAGCAGAAGAGAAAATGAGAGAATTATTTTAATTTCTCCCAAAATTCTATGAGAATTACACATCACTTTTTTTAACAAAGGCACCCATTCAACCCACATATTTTCAATCCTACCCCCTCCTTTATGCTTTTTAACAAAGGCACCCATTAAAGCCACATAATTTCAATCCTACCCCGCTCCTTTATGCTTTTTTAATAAAAAAGTGGACAAAGTCAACATAGTGATGTTTTGTCTTTGCAATATTACGGATTGGGTGCATATGTTACATAATACTACGATTTTTTGTGAACATATTACATAATACTACGGATTCAGGACACCTTTAAAAATATTGACGAATTCCGGGCACCTTAAGAGGAACAACAATGATGGAGACCTCTATAGATTGGAGGGCTAGGATCAGCCTATGGAAATGATTTTACGGGCACAACTTATTTATGTTGTGTTCCATCACATGGACGGTTTGGATCAACCTATGATGTGGTCCATACAGTTCTTTGTCGGCCCGTGCATCGCACGGGGTTGTTTACTAGTATATATATATATATATATATATATATATATATATATATATATATATATATATATATAGAGAGAGAGAGAGAGAGAGAGAGAGAGAGAGAGACAGAGAGACTAGTGTTCCTGTACAGCTGCTCAGATAGCTTATCTGAGCAACTGCTTCAAAAACTCATGCCGCCCCACATTTTTTGGGTGATCCAAAGCATTCATTTGGAAGGCCCTTCCATGAATAGGGTGTGTACCAAAAATGAGCCCTTTAGGATCATCCTAACCGTGCCATTTGTGGAGGGAAAAATGGTCAGAAACAGTGTCTGTTCATTTTCCCCTCCACCTTTGATTGGTTTAGGATGATCCTATAGGGCTGATTTTTGGTACACACCCTATCCATGGAAGGGCCTTTCAAATGAATGCTTTGGATCACCCCAAAAATGTGGGCCACATGAGTTTTTGAACGCTATTTGAGCAGCTGTGCAGGAACACTATTCTCATATACATAAAATAATTTTAATTTTTTTTCTTAATATAAAACTGAAAATATAAATATATGTATATATATATATATATATATATATATATATATATATATATATATATATATATATAGAGAGAGAGAGAGAGAGAGAGAGAGAGAGAGAGAGAGGAAAGTGTTGGTGAGCTTAAGCTCACCAAACTTATGGTGAGCTTAAGCGCCCAATCACATGGGTCCCACATTTTCTGTGGTGATCCAAACCATTCATTTGCAAGGCCCTATCATAGATAGGGTGTGTACCAAAAACCAACTCCATAGGATCATCCTAACCCATCCATTTGTGGAGATCAAAATGGACAGACATTATTTGTCCACAAATTTGCCCATTTTTGTCCTCCACAAATGGAGGAGTTAGGATGATCTTATTGAGCTGATTTTTGGTACACACCCTATCTATGATAGGGCCTTGCAAATGAATGGTTTGGATCACCACAGAAAATGTAGGACCCATGTGATTGGGGCGCTTAAGCTCACCATAAGTTTGGTGAGCTTAAGCTCACCAACACTTTCCTCATATATATATATATATATATATATATATATATTTGTGACAGATTTCTAGCCCTCAAAACTCATCCAACTGTACAGGTTATAATCACATGATACTATTGTTTGCTGAATTTTGAACTTTTTTCTGCTGTATGATAATCTAATATGTGAGATCTGGAATGTTTTGGGAGAGCATCATGATGGATTGGCCATAGTCCAAAACTTGAACTTGTCGGAAAATCTTGTCGGATTGGGGGCATAAAAATGGATTATTAATAACAAAAATGAGTGATATTCGACATTCAATGGGCTGAAGTCCTCTCATCGGATGGTCAGAATTGTCAGTCACTGTATTATGTAGACTATGACCAATCTACTGTTTGCCTACAATATGCACAAAATGCTCCTTTCTTGTTTGGGAACCCACACCTTCTCTCTCTCTCTCTCTCTCTCTCTCTCTCTCTCTCTCTCTCTCTCTCTCTTACAGGCAGCAACATTGTATGGTGTGTTGAACTTGTGCAGGGACGTTTCGAGATACTGTGCTTATCAGGTTCATACTTGCTCACTGACAATGGCGAGTCATGCAGCCGAACGGGTGGTCTTAGTGTCTCCCTCTCTAGTCCCGATGGTCGTGTCATTGGTGGTGGAGTCGGTGGAATGCTCATTGCTGCAAGCCCGGTCCAGGTAATTGGTTCACCCTCTATTTTCTCCATTAATTTTCATTTCATAGTTTTTTTTTTTTTTTTTTTTTATGACATAGGGTATCATAGTTTTATTGTTGCATATATGATTTCCAATGCTTGTCAAAAAATATATGATATTTTGAATGTACGATTTCCAATGCTTGTCATCTGGAGGTTGGGTTCTTGTGAGGCATATCTGCGTGTTTCCAATATATTGGATTCACGTTGAAAACTGGGTGAATTCAGTTAAATGTTCTAACATGTGCATTGGGGTTGAATGGATAAACCAAGGCCTCCCCTGTGCATGTTAGAATATTTGGATTTCCTGATTTTTTTTCCTAGTCTTTCTAGAATATCTGGATTTCCTGATATTTTTCCTAGTCTTTTATCTGATATTTCGGTAAGCTTCAGTTAGGTATGCTGCAAAACTTCGCTACATGACATGAAAACTTGCTACAGGTAATAGTGGGGAGTTTTATTTACGGTGGCACAAAAACAAAGAACAAATCAGGGTCCGGCCCTGAGCCTAATGCTGAATCCAAACATCCAACTGGTGATAAGTCAGCTACATCGATCAGTGCTCCACCTAATCAAAATCTCCATTCGTCAATAATGGGTGGGTTGTGGCCTGGTTCACGGCCGATGGATATGAGGAATGCTCATATGGATATTGACTTGACACGTGGATAATCGTGTCTATCTACACATGGGGGGTGATGTGAATATGTGTGGCCATTGGTGAACCTGTGAATAGTGAAACTGGTGAGCATGCTCTTCTAACTCTGCCTTTTTGTGTTAACTTGTTTTTGCAGAAAATCAGACATTTTGAGCCCCCTTAGTAGTTCTATTGTTGTGAAATGTAGGGAGAGTTTAATCCTAGAGATTATCTTGTTTCTTAGATAGAAGCATCTTGTATCTGTTTTATAAAAATTAAAAAGCTAGAGCTCCGTAGGAGCAACCCATCTTTAACTTAATTCTTTTCTCAGATTGTTTTTTTTTTGTCATATTTTCCATGACTGGGTCTGTCTGCATGACTTCTGTGAGTTAAGGGACATTGATCATTGAAAGAGGTCAACGGCTGATCTGATGTTTCATAGGATTGCAATCTCAAATTACTGATACAGTTCTTAGAAGATGTCTCTCACTGAACCGTTCTACATATTTCCAGCCTCAAATCTAAAGTCAAGTCCCAAGAAAGATAGGCTTTGCAGATTATGGGTTGCTTGAGTTCTGCAGAAATCTTTTTCATCAGGGACGAGTTTTCTACGGTATCTCCTTGTATGTTTGGGTTTTGTCTGAAAACTTTGAATTTGACTTGATGTGAATGTGATCTCAGTGTCTACTTGTACACTTTTATTCACTCGGGTCGCCATCTGTTTCCTTCACCTTGTCTCTTCATCTCCATTTTCATTCCTGCTCTGCTCTAATACACATTCATTCCTGCTCTGCTCTCTCTCTCTCTCTCTCTCTCTCTCTCTCTCTGCATTTCTGGTTGTTGAACTGAGGATAAAAGCAATAGAGAAGGTGTCATTTTCTCCTCTGATCTTATGCAGGGTTCTGTGGTATTCATTTTTGTTCTTTGCTATTGTTTTTTTCTCTTCTACTGTTGCTTAGATGGAAGCAGGGTAGCCAATCTATGGAATAGCTTATCCAGGGATTTCTATCCTTGTAGAGAACAACTCTTATATTTCTCCAAGGAGTAGTAATGTGTGAAAATACACTGGTTAATCCCATGGGCTTGTGGATTGTCGCTGTTATTGGGGCTATTCACAATGGTGATAGAAAACTTGGATAAGCAGTTTTTGTGATTGGCTATCCTTCTTGGATAAGACTGTCGCTTGTTGGCCTTCTTCACAGTGGGGATCTGCAGCGCCCTCTCCTCGTGGCATTCCCGGACCTAGGGTCTAGACCTGAATTCAGACTAGACTAGACACTGCTTTGCAGAGCTAGAAAACCTTGGATAAGAAACTGTTTCGAGGATTGGCTATCCTGCTTAGATAAGTTTTATCTTGAAATTATCTTTTGGATAATATTTTATCAAACAACAAAGTTTGAATTGAATAGAGAATAGCAAGTCTGTCCAAGGATAAAATAAACCCCTGCTTAATATTTATTAAGTGGCCCTAATTCGGCTTCATTTATCTGGTCAGACCTGTTGATCCTAATGAATCCAAAACAAGTTCTTCGATCTTTTGAAAATCACTAGGGAAGTGATATATCTGCCCTTTTGATCAGCAGGAACACCCTCTTTCAGTGTATCAATGACTAAAGAGGGCTGTTGTACTTAGAAGAATTCAATGCCCCTGTGACTAAAGACTAAAGAGGGATGTTGTACTTATGTCAGAATGGATTTTCTAGTCATAGCCATGACTCTAGATTAATTGCTCTAATATTAATTCTTACGAACTTGATATGGTTATTAACGTGATTGATTTTCTTAGAGGGAAGATCAGCCTCTTGACCCACTTTGAGGGAAGTGTAAGTCCCCGGGCAAAAACACAATTTCTGGGATACAAGTCTTCATTGATTTCTAAAGGCTGATATATAAATTGAAAACCCACTTACCACTTCCTCTAAAACTCCTACCCAAGCTAATCTTGAAACCCTATCCCTTATCTCTAAGAATCCTACCCATGCCAAACAACTAAGAAAGTATATCCTAATGTATTTCACCTTAAGTGGGACCCATCTAAGGCATGTAACACTTTTACAAACGCAACTTTTGGGGTCCCAGGGTGGCATGTGCGTCCAATCACGCCGTTGGATAAAGTAATACAAAAATCAACTGTAACCTTTTCTTGGCAAAACCCTAAACAATATTTGATAGATGAAAGGCATATGACCATCAGGTCAAGGTGTTCTCACCAACGTTTGTTCGGACATGCATGGGACATTTGGATCCAAGGATTTTATATAAGATTGTAGAATTTTGAATTTTGCTGGCTAAAACCTGGTTTTTGTAAGCTAAAACCTAGATTCTATAAGCTCAAAACCTGTAATGTACATTTTCAGGATTATAAAATCCAGATTTTTTTTTGGTAGACATAAAATCCAATTTTTAGCTTATAAAATCCAAGTTTTAGCTTGTAAAGTCATGGATTTACAATCTTAGATTATAAAATCCTTGAATTCAAAACCAACATGTTCCGCTTGTTCTCTATTTTTTTTTTCTCTCAAGCAACATTTGGGGTGATTTGCGATGAATTCTCATAGCAAAACAGAGTCACTCTGGTACGAATCCGAATTGGTTCGCAACATGATTTATCTTTTTAAAGGGAAGATCGGCCTCTTGACCCACTTAGAGGGAAGTTTCGGTCCTCCTCCTTGTGTAAAAACACAATTTCTGAGATAAAACTCTTCATTTATTTCCAAAAGACTACTTACATGTTATTTATAAATAGAAACCCACCTACCACAATTTTCTAAAACTCCTACCTACGCAATCTAGATAACCCCTATCTATAAGACTCCTATCCATACCAACAACTAGAAAGAAAAATCCATAAAATATAAATTAATTTATTTTGCTCTTAGGGGGACCTATCTAGGCATGTAACAAAAAATGTCTTTCTGCCCTGTTAATTCCCCCCCCCCCCCTTTTTGGTAGGTTATCTGGGATTGAACCACCGACCTCAGAATCAAAGAACAAAGGCTTAACCAGTGAGCTAGAGGCCCAATCCCTCTGCCCTGCTCTAATCCTAGATGGCTCTAGATTCTAGACTAAGATCGCCCCCATTTAATGAACCCAATCGCAACTACTCTCCACCTCATGAACAGACATCTCACCATAACATTTAGCTAATTCTCCCCATTTAATTCGTCCCAGTTTCGTACTTGGGACAGCCCCCTATAGTATATTCAGGACCACTCTTTTACATTAGAGGTGGCTGTCCCCAGTAAGAAAGCAGTGAATATATCATTTCCCTTCTCAAAGTAAGGGTACAACCCAGTTCAGGTTGGATTAGGTTGAGCCAACCCTAGCCCAACCCGAGATAGCATTCCCTCAAACCTAACCTGACCCAACTCGAGCCTCGGTCGAAGATGGTCAACCCTAACCAAATCCATCTCTAAATCTTTCAACCCTAACACAACTCCTCTAACCTCCTTTTCCAAATTGGGTTGGGTTGGTTTCAGGTTAACCTGGTCCAAAAAAATAAATAAATCGTAACCCTACAATATCATGATAAATGCCTTAACCCTTAGAATGCGGAGGTCGGGTAGGGGTTGGATTGGCCAAGGCGTCAACCTTAACCCAACCCAAAATTAAATCGGACTAGCTTTTCTCAGCTCAACACGAGGAAGTGCCAAAATGCTTTATTTCTTAGTTTAGGGAAGAAGGAATAGTCCCGTTAGGTGTAATCATCAGGTTGAACCCATGCACCCGACCCAAGTTGCACCCTTATCTCAAAGTTCCTTTTTTCTATTTCTTACCTCTATATTCGACCCTTTCTCAGCTTCTCTGCCTCCCAAACCCCAAACCCCAGTCGTGACAAATGGTGGAAGTTGCAAGCTCAGTTGTGTACAAGGTTTTAGCTCAGAAAGCTCAGGAACTGGATCAATCCATGGTCGAATACATTATCAATGTACCCGCGGATGAGAATTTCGGTTTTGGGGTAGAAGGAGAAGGAGCCTTTGACACCATCTGAGACCTCCTCGTCGATTGTTGTTGCATCTCTGAGGATTCCGAGCGACGATCGGTGCGAATAAGTTTTATATTTACTCATCAGGGCCTTGAATTCCCCAAGCCCACGAATTAGTCGATTTTATTTATTTTTGTGAAATCATAGATTTTTTATAGCCTCGCCACCTTAAATTTTATTAATAGGAAATAGACCACCTTACGTCCCAGCCTAGAAGAATACAAAAATTTAATTGCATGGGACACTTGGAATTCCCACATATCACATCTGACAATATCCTCAAATCATATATATATTCTTTTGTTCATTTATTAGTTGATTTTGTAGGATTGTTCATCTATTAGTAGATTTTGTAGAATTCTTATAGGGTTTTGTTACGTTAAATAAAGGCTAATTTATAGATAGAGTACATATCTCATAGTGTACATTGACTCTCCATAGGGCCTTTGTCATGACCCAAATTTCTCCTTCTTCTACTTTAATAAAACTCCAAACTTATAGCCAATTTCAATTCATCATTAAAGCCACTAAATAAATAACAGTAATGAATAGCATTTCTAAAATCAATTACTTCCATGGAGTTCATAGACTTGCTAGATTAGGATAATAGCATTACAAGGGGCATATGATTAGCCTTTCAAAAATGATAGTTGGGAGTACACATTCACAAGCTCTTCAAAAAATGTAGAAACTGGGCTATTGATGTCAATGGGATGGACGTTCCTGAAGTCAGGGTGAGAATTGGATGATCTGTTGGTGCATACTGCCACAAGGAGATGGAGGCATAGATATGGGGTGCTTAGTGCACCAGTTGCTAGAGGAAGAAAACACACACTCTTCACCTCCTCTCCAACACCCACAAGCTACCCATTCCATTGGCCTCACAAGAGAGCCACCTCCACACGATCCGACCCCACGGATGATGCCCAGTCCTTGCACCTCTATCCTATCCATAATTCTAGATTAATGTTCCTAAAAAGGAAAATTACAGCCTTTGCAAACAGGAAACATACCTCCATACTTCTATTTCAGGTAGTTTTTACTTGATTGCTTAAGGGGTCTCATAATATCTATCATAGAGCCCAAATACATAATGCATCCGAGTCCATAATTTGAAAAACATCTGACCTGATTTGAAAAAAAAAAACTACCAGTTTAGAGTCAATGACTTTGAGCACCTGAAAAAATCTTCTTGCCTCAAGGAGTGCTCTCCTCATCCTTGTTGCTTTAACTGTGGTGTGTATTGACTTGTAGATGATGGGGAGTACCCTTGCGCAGTTGGAGAGTAGCCAGCGCTTGGACTCAACTCAACTCAACTAAGCCTTTGTCCCAAACTAGTTGGGATCAGCTAAAAGGGCGGCCCAGTGCACGGGGTGATGGCGTCTGAATCCGGGCCTCCGATCACGCGGTCGGTAGAGGGCCTCCGCGGGGTCTGCAATCACAAACAAAGGGGGTCAGGGGGTCCGGGGTGGGTCCCGGACGACCACTTCGACACCCAAGTCAGATCCTTCGACCAATCAATATAAATGACAGCGAGAAGAGGAGGGGGTTTGATAAGGATTACCAGGACAAAAAACGCGGGTTCTTTTCTGAGTGTGCGGATGGGTGGGTCGGAGGGGACTAACAGGGAGAGTAGGATTGAGTTCCTAGTCTCCTCTGTTGTTGCCTCGCCTCTTTTCTGGTTATTCTGCGGGAGCTGAGAAAAGGGGAAGTCTTTCCAAAATCTGGATCCGTCTCTTCTTCCCTTCCCTCCCTTTTAAAGGGAGGCGCGCGGGCATTTTCATCATTATGAAGAGAAAACCTTCCTTTGCAGGATTGGGCCGTTCTCCTGCTTCTCCGGCGCGTGTGGCTTTGCTGGATATTCCCTTCCATAACTTGCGATGATGAGGCCTGGAAGGTGAGAGAGCGACACGTGTCATGATCGTATGGTTTTGCCATTTCCCCACGCCTTTCTTCATGATGGTTAGGCTTTATTTGTGCATGGACGACACGTGGCGATATCTGAGGGCGACGCCGTATTCGTAACTTGTGCTGATGAGGCCTGGAAGGCGAGAGAGCGACACGTGTCATGATCGTATGGTTTTGCCATTTCCCCACGCCTTTCTTCATGATGGTTAGGCTTTATTTGTGCATGGACGACACGTGGCGATATCTGAGGGCGACGCCGTATTCGTAACTTGTGCTGATGAGGCCTGAAAGGTGAGAGAGCGACACGTGTCATGATCGTATGGTCTTGCCATTTCCCCACGCCTTTCTTCATGATGGTTAGGCTTTATTTGTGCATGGACGACACGTGGCGATATCTGAGGACGACGCCGTATTCGTGTCCCATCATAACTCCCCCTTACTCCTTTGGTCCATTGAATGGGCCAAGGGAGTAACGTTTTGTTCGAGCGATGTCATGATGAGGGCATTTAT